>NC_081422.1:22619196-22919196 GCF_949786415.1 Peromyscus eremicus
CAACCAACCAAAGTTACAATTTCCTTCACCTTTATAAAGCATAGGCCGGTCGGTGGGTGGCACACGTCTTTAATCCTAGCACTCGGGAGGCAGAGGCAGGCGGATCTCTGTGAGTTCGAGGCCAGCCTGGTCTCCAAAGCGAGTTTTAGGAAAGGCGCAAGGCTACACAGAGAAACCCTGTCTCGAATTCGAGAGAGAGGGAGAGAGACACTGAGAGAGAGAGAGAGAGAGAGAGAGAGAGAGAGAGAGAGAGAGAGAGAGAGAGAGAGAGAGAGAGAGAGAGAGACAGAGAGAGAGAGAGACAGAGAGAGAGAGAGAGAGAGAGAGAGACAGAGACAGAGACAGAGAGAGACAGAGAGAGAGACAGAGAGACAGAGAGAGAGACAGAGAGGAGAGAGAGAGACAGAGAGAGAGAAAGAGACACAGAGAGAGAGAGAGAGAGAGAGAGAGAGAGAGAGAGAGAGAGAGAGAGAGAGAGAGAGAGAGAGAGAGAAAGCATGGGCCAGGGCTGGGAGGAGGGGGCACTGGACTGGACTGAGAGCCGGTCGCAAAGACCACACTGGGAGCAGATCCTGGGATATGGGAGGAAGCAGGTTCGGAAGACAGGACTGGTAGGGGAAAGGGAAGCGGGTCCTGGACGGGACAGGGCCTAAGGAAGAAATGAGTCCGTCAAGGGACCCGAGGACTGGACCGAGGGAGTCAGGTGTATGTGTCAGGACGAAGCCCAGAAGCAGCAAGCAGTCAGAAACCAGGATCCGCACAGATGCCCACCAAAGTCCCGCTCTCCCTTCGCCCAGACGAGCCTTACGATCGATGCAGAAAGTGACGCTCCGGTGGTGAGCCTGGGACCGGAGAGCGGCGCGCAGACAGCCAAGACGCCGGGAGCCACACCGCAACATCGCCACAGCTGCTTCTAGTCTCAGACACTGGACCAGCTCGCTTGGGCCAGAACTTGCAGGTCGCGATCTTCCCCGTGGCATCCTGGGAGTTGTAGTCCATCAAAGCATTGAAGCTCGAGCTCCAGAAGGACTACTGGGGTGATGGGACTACAGTTCCCAGAGATTCTCTGGGCGGCGCCGCTGAGACGCGTCTTCTACAAAGTCGGCGGGGGCGCGCTAGTCTTCTCGAGGCATTTTGGAGATCCGCTTGGCCGTGTTTATCAAAGGTCTGGCTGGTGTGTTGAAAGAATGGTGGAGGGAAGAACGGAATAAGGGACTAAGGAGTGTTCAGGGGCAGATTATGCGAGATGGAAAGGGCACAGATAACGGAGGGGAGATTTAGAATGGCTTAATCATGACTTTTCTTCACAAGTCTCGGGCCCTTTAGGCTTTCTTGCCTCCATCTTGCATCGTGCAGGTTTTGGAAGACAAGAGTTGTTTCTTGCATGTGCGGTTATTTTCAGCCTCCTGCAGAGAGAACATGCCGAGACCCCGGAAGAGGCCGACTAGGGCAGCTGGCCCAGGTGAGCTGCACCTAGGCTGCAAAAGGCAGCAGGTGAAGAACTCGTCTGTAAGGCGTTCATTGCTCGTTTTTCCACTCCCGGGTTTTGGAGGGAAACCTTCAAGGCTCTTACTTATTGTCATCTTTACTCTTTCTGCCAAACTCCCACTTGAAGTCCTTACCACTTGTTTGTCCATTCAAAAAACAACTATTAAGCACTAAGAATATTTGCAGTACATACATGTACGGGGCTGTGGGGGCCCACGCACGTGGGAGGTTAAGGCCGGAGGATTGCCTTGAGTTCAAGACCAGCCTGGTTACATAGGAGTGAGTACCACGCCAGTACTACATACGCAGGACCTTGTCTCCAAAAAGAGTGTGTGTGTGTGTGTATATATAGATATTCTTTCTAGCATGGGTGAAAACACTATATTTTTAAAATTACATTTATTTACTTTTTTAAGGTGTGTGTGAAGTGCGTGCATGCGTGCGCGCGCACACTACACACACACACACACACACACACACAATTTATTCAGAGGATAGCCTGCAGGAATCAGTACTCCTTTTCCACTTTGTGAATCGCAGAGATTGAGTTCAGGTCATCAGTCATTGTTTAAAAAAAAAAAAAAATTGCCTTTGCCACCTAAGCAGCCCTTGGATGGTTGCTTTGAGTGAAATAAGCCAGGCAGAGAAAGTCGTGCATGGTTTCATGCGAAATGTAAAAAAGCTGAAAGAAGTAAAGGGAAGATCGGTTCAAGATATTTCTTGACTACATATAGAGTTTGAAGCCAGCCTGGGCTACAGGAAACACGCCATCCCACCCTTCACCCCCTACCCCCTACCACACACAGTTTTCTGAGTAAGTAATCTTACCAGCCTTAATTTGGAATTGCTAAGTAATTGAGAATGACCTGGATTCCTGATCCTTTTGCCCCTACTTCCAAGTGCTTCTTGTCCAAAACAGTTTTACTTAATTTTAAATTTTCTGAATAATATCTTTCAGAGGCTACCAAAATCTTTTTTTTTTTTCCCCCCCTCGAGACAGGGTTTCTCTGTGTAGTTTTGGTGCCTGTCCTGGAACTCACTCTGTAGACCAGGCTGGCCTCGAACTCACAGAGATCTGCCTTGCTCTGCCTCCTGAATGCTGGGATTAAAGGCGTGCGCCACCACCGCCCGGCAAGGCTAACCAAAATCCTATGTGTAGTTATTGCTAAGACACTTAATGCAGCTGTGCTGACAAGCCCTGTCTGCTAGGGCTTTCCCAAGGTCCTTATCTTGTATCTTATCTACGTGTGCCATGGCCCATGTGCTGGTGCCTGGAAGTTGGTTCCCGCATCAGATGGGCCCTAGGGGATGGAAGTCAGGTCATTTGACTTGTCAGTAAATGCCTTTACTGCCACACTAGCAGCTGTCTCTTAATGCATGTGCTTACTTTTATGTTAAACCCCTTTCCTGTTTTGAGACAGGCCTCTGTAGCCTAGTCTGGCCTTGAACTTGTAGCAAGTCTCCTGCTTCAGGCTCTATAAAGTTCAGGGATTGCAGCCATGAGCCAACATGCCCAGCTTAAAATCTTTTAAACTCCAACTTGGCATCATTCTCCCTGGCCTTGAAATGCTTTTGTGTGTTGTAAGAATCCCAGGTTGTGGGTTCAGCTCGGGTTACTGTAGCCAGCAGCTTGCTGTATTTTCTGCTGTGGATGACAGTGCACTGCACATTTCAGAAAAGCAGGAGCAAAGACTTGTAAATGCTATCACGGTAAACAAGAGAGCCAAAAGTGGCAGCTCATGCCTGTCATTGAGATACCTGTCTGTATTCTAGGCCAGCCTGGGCTACAGCATGAGACCCCGGTCTCCAAATCAATCAAACAAACAAACAAACAAAAATCATCTGTGATGGTTCCTACCTGTAATCCCAATGCTTGGGAAGCTAAGGCAGGAGGATTTCTGCAAATTGGAGGCCAGCCTGGGCTATGGAGTTCTGAGACTCTATCTCAAAATACATAAGTAGATGCTTCAGGAAGTATATTCAAACTGATTGATGTATTCAACAATGTATACATGTGTGGAAAAACCATGTGGCAGTTGGTGCCTATTAAATATGTACAGTTTTTGTTTTCTATGTCAGTCAAAATTTAATAGAAAAAGGCAATTGACTTTAAGGTGAAAACAATGAAGATACAGTACCTTTTCCAAGGGAAAATGAAAACACGTATGAGTGAAAGGTCCTTAAGACAGGGTAGAAAAAGGCAATTGACTTTAAGGTGAAAACAATGAAGATACAGTACCTTTTCCAAGGGAAAATGCAAACACGTATGAGTGAAAGGTCCTTAAGACAGGTTTGCTGGAGGTATGGAAGGGGTGGGAAGACCGAGAAGGCCTGGAGAAGGAAGCAGAATTTGAGCCCAGCCTTAAAAGAATGTGAGGGCTTTCCACTAGCAAAATCCTAGAACTCAGAAAACATGGTTTTTTTTTTTCCATTCACAAAAAAATGAACGTATGCTATGAATAAAGAGCAGAAATTAAGCAGGGGAAGGTAAAAATGAACCTCTGTTAAGAATTTCAGGTTGGCCGGGCGGTGGTGGCGCACGCCTTTAATCCCAGCACTCGGGAGGCAGAGCCAGGCGGATCTCTGTGAGTTCGAGGCCAGCCTGGGCTACCAAGTGAGTTCCAGGAAAGGCGCAAAGCTACACAGAGAAACCCTGTCTCGAAAAACCAAAAAAAAAAAAAAAAAAGAATTTCAGGTTGATCACAACACATTATTGTGGTTATTTAGCATAGCATGCCTGATTGCTGTGGGATGGTCTTCCTGTATGCTGTGAATATGTGTTGCTCTCATTGGTTGATAATAAAGTTGTTTTGGCCTATAGCCAGGCAGAATACGGATGGGCAGGAAAGCCATACAGAGATACAGGGAGAAGAAGGGGGGAGTCGGGAGAGACGAGATCCAGCGGCCTCAAGGAACAAGATGCCAGGGAACTGGTAAGCCACGAGCCATGTGACTAAACATAGATAAGAATTATAGGTTAATTTAAGTGTAAGAGCTAGTTAGTAATAAGCCTGAGCTACTGGCTGAGCATTTATAAGTTATATAAGCCTCTTAGTCAGTTATCTGGGAAGCAGCTGCTGGGTATTTGGGAGTTGGTGGCGGGACAGAAACTTCCACCTACACCTGTTCTTTTTTTTTTTTTTAATTGAAAATAGATTATTCTGTCATACGATACATCCTGACCACAGCCCTCTCCTCTGCTCCTCCCAGCTCCCCCCCTCCCTCCCCATCCACTCCCCCTCTGCCTCCCTTCAGAAAAGAGTAGGCCTCCAAGAGGCATCAACCAAACACGGAAAAACAAAATACAGTAAGACAAGGCAAAAAGCCTTCACTCTGAGGCTGGACAAGGCAACCCTACAGGACTATGTCCCAAGAGCCAACAAGAGTCAAAGACACACACCCACTCCCACAGTTAGGAATCCCACAAAAATACCAAGGTAGCAGCCACAACATACATGCAGAGGACCTGGTGCAAAGCCATGCGGGCCCTCGTGCTTGCTGCTTCAATCTGTGAGCCCAGGTGAGCCCTGCCTACTTGATACAGTGGGCCATGTTCTCCTGGTGTCCTCCACCCCCTCTGACTCCTACAATCTTTCCACCCTCTCTTCCTTGGGGTTCCTTGAGCTCCAAGGGGAGAGACCCTATGGAGACCTCCAATTTAGACTCTCTCTGCATAATGTCTGGCTGTGGGTCTCTGCACCAGCTCCCATCTGCCTCCAGCAGAAGCCTCTCTGATGACGACCAGACAAGGCACTAATCTATGAGTATGCCTGATCTGAAGGATAGCTGGGAAATTGTGCTAAGGTAAGCTAAGTTCAGAGCATCAGACATCCATGATATTTAATGAAGACTGATGTAGTAGCAAACTAGATTCTGAGGTAGTAGAGTAAGTTAACTGTAGGTTCAGACAGACTCAAGTGACAGTTCTGACTCGATTGAGGGCTTCCTTCTACCTGGCTGGATTGTGATGTGCTGCAGCACATTGTTCAGGTAGGTAGAACACCTCAGAGGCTGTACCAGAGTAGGGTTGGGGCCTGACGTGCTGAGCGATTGCTGTGTCTCGAGCACATTTTCTTTTATTCACTGAGGAAAAGCCAGATTTCAGGGCTAGAGATGTAGCTCGGTGGCACAGCACCACCTGGCATGTTTGAAGCCCCAAGTTGAATCTTGAGAAGTTGGCAGGTGGGGAAACCGGGGCTGATGCTGAAGAGCTGTAATCCAAGCTAATCAGGAGGTCGATTGGTTAATTCATAGTTCATCTAGACTACAGAGTGAGCTGAAGGCCAGCCTGGGAAATTTAGTGAGACTGTGTCTCAAAATAAAAATAAAACAAAACAAAAGAGGAATGGAGATAGAGCTTAGTGATAGGTTGCTGGTCTAGCATAGGTAAAGCCCTGGGTTCAGCCCCCACCATTAGAGGGGAAAAAAATCTAGTCTTTACCATGTCTACATGGTCCTGAATAAACTCTTGACATCTTTAAGATTCAGAAAGGCATGCATGAAGCAAGAAAAAAGTGAGATAATGGTGATAATGGCTAATATTTACTGGACATTTATGGTAATGAGGTATTTCCTAAATCCTTTGTATTGTCAAATAATCATTGAAACGGTTTCAAGTAAGTGCTTCATTTCCTCATTGGGCAGTATAGCCTGATTAAAGGCACAGAATTGGGGTGGAGCACACTTACTGATTATTACTGCTGGTACTCTTTAACCCCACAGGGAATCTATCCATTGAATAATTGCTCTAGAAGGTATCCTGTAAGAGAGTATTCTTTATATTAATTAAATTTCTTTGACAATTTCACAAATGTACAGAATTTAAATGGACCATTTTTTAAAAGTTAAAAAAAAATTTTTTTTGTTTTTTTGGGACAAGGTTTCTCTGTGTAGCCAGGCTGTCCTGGAACTTGCTCTGTAGGTCAGATTGGTCTCAAACTCAGAGATCTGCCTGCCTCTTCCTCCCAACTGCAGGGATTAAAGGCGTGCACTATCACTGCCCATCAGCTTTAAAAGCTTTTAATGTTTTATTTTTATTTCATATGTATGGATCTTTTGCCTGCATCTATGTCTGTGCATCATACTCTTGCAGTACTGGTGGAGGCCAGAAGAGGGTGTCAGATCCCTTGGGGTTGGAGTTAAGAGTTACGAGCCATGTGGGTGCTGGGAATTGAACCTGACTTTTATGGAATCTACACAGCCATCTATCTAGCCCTTGGACCACTTTTACCCCACTCTCCTCTCTCTCTCTACTATACTTACACCCGTACCCTACACTAGCTCTTGCCTACAAACCTCACATTCACATTTAACCATTTTGGTTTGTGAGGCGCTGAGTTTAATCATTTATGAAGCATGGGTTTGGAGCTGTCTAGTAGAGGCTGGTGAGCTCAGCAGTGGCTACATAATTGACATAATTCAAGACAGTGACTCCCCCTCTCCCAGAACCTACCAGCAGCCAATAATTTTAGTACTAAGGGGTAGGGCCCCATGAGCTCCTCCCCCATTCGTGAGTGACTGTAGACAGGGCCAATCTTGTGTGGGCCCGGTGCGTGGGCCCGGTGCGGGTAGTTGCCGTTGATGTGAGTTGATGTGAAACCATCATTTCAGTGGTTATGTTGAGCCCCTGAACGGCAGGCATTCTTGTCCAGGTTTTGTAGAGAAGGTGAAGTTGCTTCTATACGGGACTGTGGTGTTATAGCTAGTGTTTATAGAGCCTAAGTTTTGAGTCCAGGTATGACACCAAGTTTTTTGTTGTTGTTTTGTTTTGGTTTTTTTTTTTTTTCCACAATGGAACATTGCTTCCTAGCAGAGTAACAAGGATTTTCTTTTGCTTCTATTGCAGACAAGAAGGGGCTATCAGAAAAACGTCCTAAAACTGAAAACTCAGAAAATACATCAGCTAAGCTAGAGAATGCCAGTCCTCAGAAGACTTCAACCTCGAAAAACTGTGGCAAGAATTTAAGCAACTACTGGCTGATGAAGTCCGAGCCAGAAAGCCGGCTAGAGAAAGGTGTAGATGTGAAGGTGAGACAATCCTGTGTCGTCATGTTGGCGAGATGGGGCAGTGGGTCAAAGCGCTTGCCTGATGACCAGGAACCCAGTGAAGGGAGAGAACACACTCCTGAGAGCTGTGCTCTGACCACACATACTTCCACACTTCACACACATAACTACGACTAAAAAAATGGTGAATATATTCGGTTTACCATAGGACTGATTCAGAATCAGTTTCTCATCTTTGAAGACTAAGGAAAAGGTAAAAATAAGTAAAATTTTCAGCATTTATGATTATCAGCTTAAGGGTAGATAGCCCTTATCCAAAATTCTTGGGGCCAGAAGTGTTCTAGATTTTGCAATTTGAATACCCCTATTCCCCTCCCCCCAAGTCTAAATACTTTAATAAAATATCAGTTTTTTGTTTTTTGAGACAGGGAATAAAATATAAGAGTTTTTGAATGTTAGAACATTCCAGAGTATTTCTGATTTCAGGTGTTAACATTAGGCATGCCCAACCTGTATCTGTTTTGTGGATTTCCCAGCTAAGCAAGGGTTGGCAGACTTTTTCTGAAAAGAGCCAGAGATGCTTATGGGTTTTTATAGCCCATGTTGTAGCTCTGTCCTGTTAACAAAGAAAGTGGCCACAGACAACACATAAAAAATGTGTGGTTATGTTCAGGTAAAACTTTATTTATAAAATCAGACATATGGTTCAACTTGCCAGTGTCAATCTGAAGTTTGATTTTACTATTGTTAGGTGTTTTAAAGATGATCTGACTATGGAGCCCAAGCTGGCCTCCTAACTTTTGAGGCTCTGGTTGCCCTTGAATTTAAGATCCTCCTTGCCCCAGTTTTGGGGGTGCTGGGATTACAGGTGTGCCACCACACCTGGCACTGGTTTTATTTTTGTCCTACTATTGGCCATGCCCCTGGATGTCTCCCTGACAAGTGTCCCCATATAATCAGGGAATGAATATAAGATGATTTTTAATACTAGCTTGAGGAAAATAGAAATATTATAGAATTATGATACTTTAAAAGTGAAACACAGGGGACCAGCAGACTGTCTTATTATCCTGATTATCCTTTCAGCTAATCATCTTAATTAGCAAAGACCACAATGTAAAACCCGAGGCTCAACTTATATTCATTCAACATCAGTGGCACCCTGGAACTAATTCCTGGTAATCTACCTAGCTTCTTTATATCCTGTAGCACTTTTCAGGATTAAAGAGAAAACGTTTCGTTTCCATAGATGCTTATCAGTTGGCCAGTGACTATGTACTGAATGACTTTATTTTCTCTTGCCTAGTTTAGCATCGAGGATCTCAAAGCACAGCCCAAGCAGATAGCATGCTGGGATGGTGTTCGCAACTATCAGGTACGGAGACAAGGGGCAGGAACCCTGAAACCTAGGCTAGGATGTACGCCTCCCTTCTCCGCTGTGCTCTTCAGCAGCAAGGCCTTTGACCCAACATTGCTTGTCTCTGAACTCTGTCCTGAAAATGTCTTCAGAAATATCATAATCACTGTGACCGCATGCAGTCTACAAGTGGCTTGGTTCTGGCTAATGTCCTGGAACAAGGCTAGGACTCTGAACAAAGGGACAGATTTTCTTATGAATCTGAGAGAAGTGCAAAACAGGGGAAAAAAAAATCTAATAAAAACAGGCTGATTTCTTCCCAGCTGCTAGGAGGGCAACCCTTGTTTCTTCTCCTTTGACACAGGCTCGGAACTTCCTCAGGGCCATGAAGTTGGAGGAAGAAGCCTTCTTCTACCATAGCAACTGCAAACAGCCAGGCATCGTGGGACTCATGAAGGTTAGGTGCACAGAATTTAGCTTGGATTCCTCCCTTCGGGACTTACTCATGTAAAGTCTGCAGCTTAAATAGGTCACAGCGAAAATATGCTACCCCCCCAACTCCCTATCACAGAAAATGAGGAAAACTGCCCTGACCTCCACCCGAATGATAAGGGTTACAATAGGAAGGCCTTTATTTCAGGCCCTGCTAATCCTTCTCACTACCTGAGGTTCTATCAGGTACCTCCTCTTTGCTGAGAGTTTCAAGATAACACTATGTGTGCAGTTGGGAGAAAAGAAAAACATGTGTTTCCAACAGTAACTTTCAGCATTTAGTTTTAGAACATGCTTGTGAAACTTTGTAAAAATAGGAGTTCTTTCCTAACTATGCTTGCTTAGGCTATCTTTTATTTCCAGATGTCTGCATACCAACTGTCTCTATAGCAAGGGAGATGGGTCAGAATATGAAGGAAGGGTAAGAAGTCAAAGTGTGATGCATATTAAAACTTGGACAGGGAGCTAAAATGATTGGAGGTTTTGGATTTGTTTTCAGATCGTAAAAGAGGCTTATCCAGACCACACACAGTTTGAAAAAAATAATCCCCATTACGACCCATCCAGCAAAGAGGACAACCCTAAATGGTCGATGGTAATAACTATACTTCCCGTTTCCTAAGGCGAGAATGGGCAAAGGAAAGAAGAGGATGGGGTACTGTTAGGTCAGGGAGCACAGCCCAGCCCTCACTTAGAGGGGTTTTGCTGAACTGGGATCTTAGAACACTGGCAGCCCCGACACCGTGCACCTCCTGCAAATAGTAGAAATGCTGGGTGGGCACAGGAGCAAATGCCTATATTCTTAGCCACTCAGTAGGCTGAGAATTGGAAATTGACTCAGCCGAGGAATTCAAGAATAGACAAGGCAACACAGTGAGACCCATTCCTTAAATTGGACAGTCTGGCTGAACATGTTTCTGTGCCCTACAATGCTGCCCAATAGGTGGATGTACAGTTTGTTCGAATGATGAAGCGTTTCATCTCCCTGGATGAACTTAAAACCTATCACCAAGCCCACAAAGCTACCGGGGGCCCCTTAAAAAACATGACCCTCTTCACTCGCCAGAGACTTTCAGTTCAGCCTTTGACTCGAGGTAAGATCTCAATGTGGAGACAGTATTAAACCTCTCTGGGTCAGTGTCCCCCCCGTGTCACCCTTGAGGAGGGCTCTCTGCCGTATACCCAGTACCCTAAGATATTCCAGAGTGGACAGTGGCCCACTCCAGGAACTTGTGGTGCCTCATTAACTCCAGGGCCCTCACTAACCTCCCTCTGCAGGAGATGACACAGCACCCCATTCTCCCTTTTCCCTTTGTAGAAGAGTTTGATTTTGTTTTGAGCCTGGAGGAAACAGAACCAAGTTAATGAAGGCTCTACTGATGAATGAACAAGCCATTGATCCAGAGTCAAGATATGTAAGACAAAAGGAGAAAGCTTGCTGTGTCCACCTGGGGTCATGTGCACAGGTGGTTTGTTCATTTTTTTTTTTTCCCAGTAAAAAAATAATTCAATGACAAGGTTGAAAGCTTTTTCTTCTAAACCTGTGTTGCGTGTGGTAGAATCCTCCACTGTAGATGTCTCACATCCAGGCCTGGTTCCTTTTGCCAAATGGAAGATGCAGGCCCCTCTATCATCCTCCCTACCACTGTAGTTATGTGGTAAATAGCAGAATGTAGGACTGAGTCCTTTGGTCTGTGAACACTCAGTGAATCTAAGTCTTGAAGTTGAAAATATGAGTATTTGGGGGGTAAGTTGCCAGATAAAGATAAAACCTGAACTCACTGAGCCATGCTTGCCTGAAGTGGGTGGTTAATACAGTGTTTATTACTGTTTACCATCCACTGAAAAAGAACTTTCGTTCCCGGTGTGTCAGATAGGAGACCGTGTTAAGAAGGAAAAGACCACAGAATCTGGTGGACCATGGGCACAATGCCTCCAAAGCCACAGGGCTTCCTTTAATTAGAGACATCATTAAAACAAATGTTCTTTTAAAATACAGCCATTGAAAAGACAACACATTAAGAAACATGTAAACACTGCAGCTTCTTAATTACAAGTTGCACTGCTTGGTTTAGTACCTATGCACTCCAGGTTTGGGAACCTTACAGGACGGGGTAGGAGCCTCCCCACACTTTCACAGGTGGCAGAGAAAAGAAAATGGGGGTAGTCACAGCAAACAAGACCTGGCTTGTGCACAGCTCCTGAGAGAAACAAAGCATACTCTACCTCCTAGTTCTCCCAGAAGAAAGGCTTAAGATGTTAGCAAGTTGGACAATGGATTTGTGTTGTCAGCTGAGAGGCAGAGAAATGGACAGATGCTTTTAATTAGCTATTAAAAGGAGGCACAGCAGAGTCTAGTCTCATACCCTGATAAAGGCAAGAGCACAGAACCTCCCTCCCTCATCGGCTAGGGCCCAGCCTTGATACCCAAGGTCAGCTGGATGGGTGAACCTGTTCCCATGGGGACTGTATGTCATACCTAAACTTGGGGTCTGACATGGGGAAAAATTTACTTAGCTCTGCTACCCCTAGTCACCCCAAGTGTCTTTCATCTGAACTCTAATCCATCAGCCCTGCCCTGTCAAGCCCAAGATTGCACTGATTTCTGAGAACGAGACCCCATTTTCTACACTACCTGAAATGACACAGAAACAAACCCTTTACTTGGCAGATTACCAAGAACACAGACCAGCGAATACTGTACTTGTTGAGCATGAGTTCCACTTGCTCTTTCTGTAGAGGGGAGGGCAGCCAAAGGGAGATAATTCCCGGTCATTCCCAGACAAGGCAGAGAAGACAGTCAACCCCTTACTACTTGCAGGCCCGAGCACAGCAGGAGAAGATCTGCCTCTTCTCTAGTGTGACAACATCCACCAGAGTTTTCCTATTTTGTTTTTAAATTAAAAAAAAAAAACACAAAAAACAGTGGTCCTAAACTCGAGTCAGTGAATTGGTGAAGATAAAGACATAACTTGGCAAGCAGAATTTTTCTGAAGTTATGGTAACAAAGTCTTCTGCAGAGGCCCTTCCTCCCTTAATGTGTAGACAGTGGGATGAAAGGCTTTGGGGGTGGGAGCAAGAACAAAACTTTTAAGTGCCTGAAACCAAGCCCAATTCCAGAAGTCAAGTGGAGGACAAGGAGTATATCAACAGATCCCGTTCAGGGAGGCAAATGGACCTCAGCCTCTTCTAAGTTCTATACTAAAGGAATCGGACCCTCTGCTTAGGGCTTGTTGGGTAACTTAACGTAATTGCCTACAACAACCCGGCCTTTGGGGTGCCAAGTGGAGTCAGGTGGTGAAGGCAGACAGCTGCCTTGCCTGATGTTTGTCCCAGAAGACCTAGCTCAGCCTCCTGGCCATCCGTGTGTGACACCAGTCTCGGGGCTCCTCTGTGCCCGTATTTCTCACAAGGGAGAGGACAGTCAGCCCCAGAACCTTCCTTAGGCTCTGCTCCTGTATGGTTCCTGACAAGCTAGAGAAGATGGAGAAAGACCAGAGGTGACTGGAAACTTCAGAGCACCACGTCCCAGACGCCCAGAGAGGTAGCTTCCCAATCTTGAGTCTTCTTCCAACTTGGATGAGACAGGCCCAACAACTTCTGTCACTACCTCAGGAACAGTCGAAGGGAGTGTAAGACATGACTACCCAGAGCCCTG
This sequence comes from Peromyscus eremicus, assembly GCF_949786415.1. Lineage (NCBI taxonomy): Eukaryota > Metazoa > Chordata > Mammalia > Rodentia > Cricetidae > Peromyscus > Peromyscus eremicus. The sequence goes on from NC_081422.1 coordinate 22,632,198, forward strand.
CAGGTGAATGCCAGGGACACGCTCAACTCTGTATCAGGAAGCCCAGAGAACCTGGAGCCAAGGATGTGTGCTCTCAACTCTGCTTTAAGGCTTGTGACAGCCTTGACAGACAGCTCTCATTCCCAAGGGAGAGACTAGCTTCCAGAATGTTTCCTCTCCCTATCCCTACCTAGGCTGCAGACTCCCAGAGAGACTGCTGCCCAACCCAAGCCCCTTAGGTTCTTCAGAGAAAAGAATTTAAGTAAAAAACATGATTTGTTTTCAAGGTTGCGAGTAACGGTCGGTGGAGCCTCACACCGTTCTCCCCCTCCCCCAGTCGCTGGTGTTTGGTAGACGGGGGTGCCGCAGTGGAAGCCCAGCAACTTCTTGGCCCCTGGGGCCTACTGCCTGCTGTTGTTGTCAGACAGTTGGCCGGGGGTCCGCACCTCACCCAGGGAGGTTGTGCCCTCGAAGCGCTGTGAGGCAATGGCTGCCTGGTGAGACATGCTCTTCCGTACGATGTCACCCTTCCGCCACAACACCACTTCCTACAGAGTTGGAAGAAGGGGCAACATGGTATTTGAGAGAGGCTCAAGGGATGCTTTTCTCAGGGGTTCCCACCTTGGTCCCAGGGAGTCTCCGGGAATAACCTCCTTGGCTCCTAAGACTGGTGTTCTGGTGTGAGCCACAAAAGCAGGACTTTAGGCCTGAGAAAGGAGACCCCAGTATCAATTGGGAATTCGCACTCCTGCTATAGGGCTCTAGGCAACTCCATGTTTCTTCCTCTTGTACAGTAACAAGTGATGGAGGCTTGACTGTTTTCTTTCAGCATTTTGCTCTAAGTGTTAAGATGGCCCTCTGTGGGAATGGTGGCCTTTCTGCTCTGTGCCCACAGGGACCCAGGGTCCTGGAGGAGGCACCCACCTGCTGCTTGAAGTAACGCCGTTCCTCTTCATCAATCAGCACCAAGTTGAGGTAATAGCGCACAGAGAACTTCTTGTTTATGTCCCGCATGGTGGGCGTGAGCTCATATCCTGCCAGGAAGAGCCTGATGGGGATGGACTCACCTGTAAGGGGTGAGGTCAAAAATGAGGGTGAGGGACACAGAAGGCACGGTTGTACACCAGTGCCCATCCTGGCCTCGGCGGGCCAGACTCCACTGAGCAAGGAAAGGAACACTGAGCAAAGGTTCTGCCTTGTGAGATGTCACACACTGTTCCCAGCAGTTTCCTGACATAAGTGTGTGGTTTTCCAGGTCCGCTCCAGTGTTGCAGAAAGCCGTGAGGAACAGTGACTGAACTGCACGGGGACCTATTAGGAACCACTTGCCATGCGCATTGTGCCTTATTGCTGGGTTGTTTGTTTGTTTTTTTTTTTTTTCACATTTATCTGAAACATGGTCTCTATGTAGTTCTGGCTGGCTTTGAACTCACAACAATCCTCCTGCCTCTGCCTCCTCCCAAGTGCTGGAATTAGAGGTGTGAGCCATTAAGTCTGTTAAGTCACTGGGTTTTCTTTTTCTTTTAAAAAATTTCTTTTAAAGATTTATTTTTTTTAATGTGTATGTTTGCATCTGTATATGAGTATGTATATGTGCATGTAGGTATGGAGGTTGCCAGAAGAAAGCTGGAGTTACAAGAGACTGAGCTGCTGGATGTGAGTGCCACACTCAGGTCTCTGCAACAGCAGTACATGCTCATATCCACTGAGCACTCTCTCCAAGTTTTCCCTCCCACGGAAATAGTGTACGCTCAGAGTACATCTCCACTCTAGTAATCTGCAGTGGGGTGGCCTAGAAAACAGGCAACTCATTTTGGACCTAGGTCTCTCTCTAGTAGCCAGATCTGACTTCTAAATACATCTGTAGCTCTCATATGGAAAATCAGAGAACAGTTTAGGTCCTATGGCACTCTACTAAGAAGAACAAAATGAGGGCAGTAATTTTACTGAGAAAGGCCAACCTTAAGCTAAATATAAATGAACCTTTAATTATCTGCTGTTCTCTGTGCCCCATCTCATTAGAACAGGGGAAATGACAGTTGGCTCAACTAGTCAAAAAATGGAACATCAGAGTTAAGAGAGCTGGGTTCCCATACTCTCAAGGGTCTGATACAGTGACTGCCTAAGAATCTGTGGGGTCTCCAGTGCTATGCACTGCCCAGGGGGACATTTTCCTTCCACACAGAATACCCACAGGGAATGTACGACCACCCACTTCAAAGTGAGATGAGCCCTCCGTCCTCAATTGCTACAGAGCCAGTAAGGAATGCAAAGGATTGCCTTTTCCCTGTAATCATCCACATCCAGATTCCCAAACAGCAAAGGGCTTGCAAGCCCACGCATCCTAGGGGCCCTGTGGAGGACCCCATCCATTGGGTCCTGGGGCTGTCTGAAGCCCTTGTGGTGTGGGCCAGCAATCTGGTAGTGCACTTTCATGATAGACAAATGAATTCCTAGAGTGAAACATTTTCCTGTAGCTAGAACTGAGCAATGAAAATGACTAGAGTGCATGGATCTCTCTCTGTGTCCCCCCCGCCACACCCTTCTCTGAGCAGAAAACATGCCAGGATGTCAAGAAGAAAAAGGAATTAAATATTCAAACTGTATCTTTTTTTTCTTGGTTTTTCGAGACAGGGTTTCTCTGTGTAGCTTTGCGCCTTTCCTGGGACTCACTTGGTAGCCCAGGCTGGCCTCGAACTCACAGAGATCCACCTGGCTCTGCCTCCCGAGTGCTGGGATTAAAGGCGTGCGCCACCACTGCCCGGCTCAAACTGTATCTTAAAGCAGTTTTCAAACTTGTTTTTTTTTTGGACAGGATCTCATATAGCCTAAGTAGGCCTTAAACTCTATGAATTCCTGATCCTCCTGCCTCCACCTACCAAGGTGTGGGACAACACACATGTGCAAGCAGGCCAGTTGAAATGGTAGAAATCAATATATAAACAAGGTCAAGCTTTTCCCTCCCCTTCCCACTTTGGTGCTGGGAACTCCCATGAGTTCCAGACCAGCCTGGGCTACATAGGGAGACCTTGTCTCAAAAAGAAAGAAAGATATTTTACTTCAACAGTATAATCATTGGAACCCTTCCCGAATTCTGAACATGGTCCGGAAGGGAACAGTGGCAGTGGCCCTGGGCCAGAAGGCTCACCTCGAACTGGTGCCCCATCCATGATCTCATACTTGGCTATTGTGTCGTTCTCGTGGTATACATTGGGACCGGTGCCTGTCGTTTCCCGTTTGATGATGTCTATCTCCATGTGCTTGATTTTGATTCTCACCAGCAGGAAGTATATCTTCCCTACAATGACATCTTTCAAGTGGTATCTGAAGAAGAGAAAGTAGAGGAATTAAGATGGTGGTGTAGCAGCTAGTCCGTCCGTGTTCCAGCAGGGGGGCACACTGTCAGTGAGAGGAGAGACGGAAGTGTACGCTCAGCCTCGCTCCTGGAACAGTGTCCTGATACGTCCTTTACTGGGCTCTGTGTGACGTCCCCTCTTCCAAATCCTGCTCAAAGGATGATACATGTTATTTTAACAACTAATATTTATTTGCTCCATCTCTATAGGATATACCTTCAGTATTTTTTAATGTATGTGTTTTCCTGACATATTAGGCCAGCCTCACAAACACAAGAATGAAGTCTCCCCCTTCCACTTGGTTCTCCATACAGTGCCTTTAGGGAATTGGGCCTTCACAGTTCCCAGTGAATAGTTCGGTTTGCTCCAGGCTGGAGCTGAAGACCACAAAACAAGTGAGCCTCCCTCTGCACGGCTGCCTGCTCTCTGGGCTCCACTTGCATGGCTTATGCTTCAGGAGCTACTAGGAATTCAGCCACACTGCCACGCTACAGAGCACTGCCTTTTTTTTTTTTTTTTTTTCTTCAAGACAGGGTTTCTCTGTGTAGCCATGGCTGTTCTAGAACTTACTCTGTAGATCAGGCTGGCCTTGAACTCACAGAGATCTACCTGCCTCTGCCTCCTGAGTGCTGGGATTAAAGGCGTGTGCTACCACCATCTGGCATATAATACTTTCTCCTTTTCCCTTTACATCTTTCTCTGTGGGCCAGCCAACGGTGCTGGTAGCCTGTGTAAACACCGCCCTATATCAGGTACTCCAGAAAGACAGCACACTCTTCAAACCTGAAGCTCAGACTCATGGCATGTGGCCCCTAGCAGAGATGTCAGGATTGGGCCTCCTTACATGGCAGGTGGGAAAAAAGAAACTGGAAGAGACTAGGTCATTCAACTGGATGGGAGAAGGTTCAGACGGGCCTGTTGTTTACAGTCTACTGGGAAAGCTGCAGACATTGAGTGGTAACCTCCACACCTGCAGACACAGCCGGAGGCCACCTGCAGCACTTCTCAGGGATACAGACAGACCATGCATGGATGCTAAGGTTTTCTATACTATACATGAAGCATTCATTTACTATAATGAAACCTTATACAGAAGAAACATGTTTCATGGTCCCATATGGCTCAACCTGTTGTACAAGGAGAGGAGAAGACTAGGAGTATCTATTCCTGCCTGCACGTAACTTTCTCTACAACACTTTTTATTCCAAGAGCTGCTGACGAGCAGCTGCTTCAGGCTCTGTGGTAGCACGCCCCCTAGTGGCTGCCTTCATCTGAGGTCGGGAGGATTAGTGGGCAGGACCATGCTGAGTAAGGAAACTGAGGGGGGAAGGAGGAGAGGAGAAGCTCCTTCCTAACACCTATCCAACAGGTGGCCCAGACCACGCAGGACTAGCTCTAGGTCACAATGGTCATTTTATGGGGGCATCACTAGGTTCCAAGCCAGGGAGCAGAGGAACAAATAACTTTATTTCATAACTGTTCTTGGAGGCAAGTATGTTGCTGGTTTAAAAACCATTCCCATCAGACACGGTGACACATGCCTGTGATCCCAGCACTTTTGCGGTAGAAGCAGGATCACAAGTGTGCAGCCTGGTCTATACAGTTGAGTTGTCTCCCCTCTGTTCCCAAGCCCTTAGCAGGCAGATTGTGTCTCCTTAATTCCTAGGCTCTGGTTGGCAGTGGGCCTGGGGGAAGGCCACTACAGTAAGGACGGTAATAAGGACTGAAAGGAGATGATCCTTTCACTTTTGGATTGGTCTCCAGATACTTTCAGAAAAAGATTATATTTAAAAGAAAGATACAAGACTGCCAGAAAATTCTGTGGTTTATAAGCAATTAAACATTTTGATGCTCTAATAGCAAACACAGTTTAAAACATAGCTTCCCAACCAGCCAGGTAAAGTTATTTCAAGACCTTCAGAAAAATGCATCGGGTACCTGGTGGTGGCACACACCTTTAATCCCAGCACTCAGGAGGCAGAGGCAGGCGGATCTCGGTGAGTTTGAGGTCAGCCTGGTCTACAGAATGAGTTCCAGGACAGAGAAACTCTGTGTCAAACAAAAAAAAAGCATCATTGTAGCTCATTTTGGTTCAGGGAGGAAGCAGCCCATTGCCGGTACACAGTTTCCTCGCTTTGATTTCTAAGGCAGGGAGGAAACAAATGATAGTGTCATTGTGTTCTACGATTATTCTCACACATGGAAGGAAGTAGCTTTACCTAGTATCCAAAACAAACAACCTAGAAGCTAGTTAAGCTTGACTTTGAAAGGCACCTTAATGTTTAAATGTGATGGTAAATAATTGAATATACTGAACAATAAAGTTTCTGTGTCCTGGCCCATCTCTCTATAACCAGCCTCACACATATATTGACTGTATTATTTTTGTCATCTCCCCTTGACGCATGTCACCACGAAGCTGTAGAGTCATGAGGCTTTGTCAGTGTACACTCAACTCGTGAGCTCTCTTAACCTCCAGAAGTAATTACCACAGGAGCTTGGGGCTCAGGATACTCACTTGGATTTGTTATACTCAAATTCGATGTGCAGGCAGTCCTCGATCCCGACTTCCATCTTGATGGATGAGTTCAGCTCGGGGTACGTGCTAAGTGTGTGAACTACAATGTCCATCTCCTTGACAACATCGTTGAGGCGGCGGCTGATGGTGGCTCGAAGAAAATAGCTGTGAGAGACGGAGCCATCCTGAGTGAGTACTTCCAGTCTCTAGATGCTGCAGAGATCAGACACCGAAGCAGCAGCCTACCTGGGAGAACCTTATAGTAGTGTTGAACCCTTCGGGGGTTTATATCCCTTTGATATAAATTTATGGGCCCTTTTCTTAAAGAAAAGTATACATAGTCACCTATACACAGACTTCTGCAATTACAATTTTAGGCAGAGCAGAGCCTTCCTTTAAATAAAATACTTTTGGGAGCTCATGACTATGAACTAAGAACTTTATCTTAGCAAAAGTGATTTCTCTGCCTTCTACTCCCAACAGCATGTTCTAAAGGCCTTTCATGTTCCCTACCACTATCTACCATCTGTGGGGACAGTTTGTTTCTTTACCTAACTCCTGGCTATTTGAGCACAGACATCTGGCCTATACACTTATATTTACATGCCTGTCTACTAAACAGTATCTAACCAATAAAAGTGAGGAATAGGAAATGGATTAATCAAGCCAAGTATTCTTTCATCTGTCTTTCTCAGCTAACCCTGTGCTAGGCACAGGATAAGCACAACATAGTCTCAAGGGAAGCTCACAATGTGGAGGAAGAGGAACAGACAGACAGAAAAATCAAGACAGGCAACGGGTAATCAGAAACTACAATCCCGGTTTCTGAGAACAAAAGGACTCCACAAACAAACCTTCATGTAATACAACAGAGTAGCAAAGAAATCTGTGGTCTAACTGGAGGAGGCAGCTGCGTGGGAGGGCATAGGTTTGAAAGAAGATACAGAAGAGGACCCTAACAGTGTAACAGCCACTCAGCGCTGCCTTCTCCAACATCCCAGTCCCCTGGACGTAAAACTACACTAACACCCACGAGAGAAGAGTCCCCTTAGTTATAATTTCTTCTGAGTAATTCTTTGATAACCCAAGTGCCCGTTAAGCATTACCGGAAAGTTAACAGACATGCTAGCCACATCAACCACACACGTAGGCTACCAGCTGTGTGTGGCACTGACCACTTCTAGGCAGTCCTCTTTATTAACCTCAGTAACTCCTGCCACAACACAAGACCTTTGTCCCTAACCCTTTTCTAACTGCTCAGGTCTCAAATCCATTCCACTATCTGTAGAAGACTGGTTTTTATTCTATTAAAGATTTTCAAGTCGAGACTTCTAATTCTTTTCTGTTTTGCGCTGTTTTTATTTAGGGCCTAAGCATGTCCTTGCCCTTCACCAGCCACCTTCCCCACCCCAAAAAAGAAAAGCCCCTTTTTTTCCCCCTCCCAACTGGGGAGGGAAGGAGAGAGGACTGAAAATTCCTGATACTCGAGTACTCACTGCTACTGCACATAGTTTTGGTGCTGTTGCGTTTTTTGACACAGGGTTTCACTATGTAGCTCTGGGTGACCTGTAACTTGCTAAGTAGACCAGGCTGGCCTCAAACACAGAGATCCATCTGCCTCTGTTTTACAAATGCATACACCACCATGCCTGACTGATTGTAGGTTTTTGTTTTTTGGGTTTTTTGTTTTGTTTTGTTTTTGTTTGTTTGTTTGATTTTTAGATAGTGTCTCACTATTAGTCCTGGAGGGCCTGGGACTCACAGAGATCCCCTGCCTCAGTTTTCCTCCTGCTAGGAGTAAAGGCACGTGCCACCATGACTGCCTGCTTTCACTTTTTAATCATGTGAATAATACTGCTGCAGTCACAGGTGTCAGATGATTTGTTCCAGACTCTGTCCAATTATTTTGGATCTACAACTGAAGTGGAATCGCTGAACCACACAGTGATTCTGTTTAGTTATGTATGTGTGTTGCTGGGGACTGAGCCCAGTACTTTGTATATACTTTAACTACATGCACATGCTGCTGCTTTATACAGAGCTATGCTTTCAGCCCTCTGTTTATTTTTGAGGAGCCACCCTACTGTTTTCAATACCTTTCTTCCTGACATAAAAACACTGAGGCAAATCCACTGGGTTAGGGGTGGGAATTACCAAGCATGGTGGCACACACCTGTAATCCCAGCACTGAAGAGGTTGAGGCAGAGGGATCGAGAGTTGGAGGTCAGCTTCGGCTACAAAACAAGACCTTGTGTCAAGAATTCTTTTTTAACAATTCCCATAGCCAAGCTCAGTGATTGCTAGATAATCCTCACTGGTGCTTTCTCTGGAGTGATAGGATGAGTCCCTGTCTTTAGCAGGGATCCGGGTGCAAATAGTTCCAGAGTCTATGAACAGAGGGAGTTCTGATGGAGGGAGGGAAACCAGAAGGAAGACGGAGACGTTGGTCTCACTGTAACCCTCACCGTCCTAAGGCCAGGCCTGTAGGTGAAGAAAACAAGCAGATCCTGTCAGATGGGATCATGTGACTGAAGTGAAAGGACACTCTGCTTTATCCCAGCGATGCCATATAATCTAAGAATCTAGAGCTGCTGTGGGTTTTTTTTTAACCTCAGAGACCCAGGCACCAGTCTCCTTCCTCAGAGTTTCCCAGATTGTAGTAGTAAAAACAACCTCAGGTGCTTCTGTGCCCATTAATGTTTTTGTTTATGACCCCTGGGGTGGGTCCCAGACCCTTGTATGTGCTAGGCAATGCTGTACCACTAAACCAAATGCTTGGCCCTGTGTCCAACTTTTAAAGACTGTGTTATATAACATGAATTGCTAGATGGTCTTATTAATAAAAAAACAAACCCAGAATCAGATATTGGGGTGAATGCTGAAAGATCAGAGAAGCAGAACAAGCCACAGCCACCCTCACCTCAACAACTCCTCAGCCGATCCTGTTTCCATGAATCCTCAGACTGAAAGCCTCTGAGTCCTCATCCCTGAAGGTCTCAGTTGAATTGCTCTAAAAAGCCTCTAGTTCCTGGTCCTCACGCCTTATATATTTTCTGCTTCCTGCCATCACTTCCTGGGATTAAAGGCGTATGTCCTTCCCAAGCAAAGACATGAGATCTCAAGTGCTGGGATTAAAGGTGTATGCCACCACTGTCTGGCCTCTATGTCTAGTCTATTAGAGTGCACAATATATCAACCATAGTGTTATACTGTTACATTGTTTTCTTATCTCTTCTGAAAGATGGAGAAGACAGATCTAGAGTTAGAATCCTAAACTATTATCTATTTTCAATAGACAAAGCTTTAAGTTACAGAGTCCAAAATGACGTGATGTTGTGTGTCAGAGCTAAATGACAAAAAGGTCAGCACCTCTGGAAGCCAAGCTAAGGTGCCTGCCTGCCTGGAGCCACCTCAGGTATGAAAGCCAATAACCGAATTTTCAAGACTTTTAAGAAATGGTTGTTAAAAATGGCTATTATTTAAATTATATAAGCTTACAAAGAAATGAATTACCTCAGAAACAAGGGCAATTAAATCCCTTGTTTAAAATCCCTTTGCTTCCTCCTCATGTTCCTGCACTCTATGAGGCCATTGGCCTGGAGGGACTGTGCGGTGGTGGTAAACCTGTAACTGTGTAACTGTACTCAGGGTCACAGATGGCCATGGGAAGTACAGTCAGAAGGCTTTCCCAGGGAGTCAATGGTAACTGACTGGCACCCCGCTCCTTGCACTCCTCTTCCTTCTTAGTGGCCACACAGAGACCATTAAGAGGCACGAAGCTCCAGGCCCTGCCCTCGTGGGTCAGGTTCGGGACTACAACAGAGAAACATCGGAGACCACCTACCGTAGCTTTACGTTCTGTCCCGTGTAGGATTCATACGGCTTTTCCACGTGCGTGAACTCAAAGTCGAAGGCCTGGGATTGGGTGATCTCTCCTGGCCGAGCCAAGTCCTTCACCAGAGACACAAACTCATGGTGGTTCCCACGGTCATAGTAGAGTTCTGGGGAGAGAGCAGAGACTCCTCTAGCTGGCCTGGACTACAGTGAACCTAGTGAGGTCACCGCCGGCTGGAGGCGCCGTTCTCTTCAGGAGGAACTGCCCGAACCAGACCTGTGGCCTTGTTTTCGGGTTTCTTCTCTTTCCCTGACCCCAGCCCCTCCAAAGATTTCCCCAAGCACATGCCTCTCCAAAGACACTTCCTTTTTTGTTTGCTTGTTTGAGACAGGGTCTTACTATGTTACCTAGCTTGGCCACTAGTTCTTAGGCACAAGCAATTCTCCTAGCACAGTCTCAAATAGCTAGGAAAATAGGTGTGCACCACCATGCCCAGCTGACTCTTCTGCTTCACATAGTGAGAATCCATGATACAAAAAAACAAAAGTATGATGGAGAGATAACTGAGAGGTTGAGAGCACTTCTTGCTCTTGCAGAGGAGTTGGGTTCAATTCTCAGCAACCACATGGTGGCTCACAACCATCTGTAATTCTAGTTCCAGGGGATCCAGTGCCCTCTTCTGGCCTCCATGGGCACCAGGCATGCAAGTGGTGCACACACATACATGAAGACAAAACACTCACACACATAAAATAAAGAAACCTAAATAAGTACATAAAAGCCAATGTGATGCTCCAGGCCACTGTTCCTGTTACCAATCTACTGACTGTGCACCAGAAAAGGTAAGATTCTGAGATGGTTAGCACAGATTCGGTGAGCAGCTTCAGCACGTATCAAGAGAATCACTTATTAAAAAAAAAAAAAAAGCACCTTTCTAACATTCCTGACTTTTGCAGGAAATGCATGGTTACTTTATTATAACTTCCTTCAGTAATCCTGCAAGATGGATAAGTCAGGCCTTATCATTCCATAGTTCAGCCTGGTCTAGAATTCACTATGTAGCATAGGCTAGCTCAAACTCAAAGCAAACCTTCTCTCTTACCCTCCCAAATCCTGGGACTATAGATGTGAGCACATACCCAGTTGGTATTTCTTCATGACAAGCTAATGTTATCATGACCCAAATTATTTTATGACTTTTTGTATTCTTCAATTTAAGAATTAAGTTTTGAGATATACATGGTCCTTCTTTTCTCCTTTGGACTGAAGGATCTTTAAAGATGAGGCCCATAGCTCCAGCCTCCTGGCTTCTAGTTGTAAGCACTGAATTCTACCTGTAATGATGCAGGGCCACATGACAGGTCAGGCCTCATCCCTCAAATATTCTTGAATTCAAGCAGTGTGCTGTAACCCACAGGAGAAAGATGAACTGGGACAATGGAACGGCTGCTTGAGAGACAAGTCCACTGCCCCTTCAGCCTGGTCCTGGTTCTCAGCATCTCCAGAGCATCATGTCTCCCTTGGGAGTGACGGGACTGCTCAGAGCAGTATACTTGCTGTGGGTCCAGCTCCAACAGCGTAAGATCTGAAGCCTCAATTGAGATCAAAAACCTTACTGGGCCCAAGAAACCAGATATCCTGCCTCTCCAATGCCAATGCAGTCTTCAGCCCTGTCCTGGGGGAAAGACCATCTCCAGACAAAGAGAAACAATCTCAGCTGTTAATCTTAACCTGAGTGCAAATTCCCCTCAACTCTCCACAGGCTTCCCCCTGACATGCTCATCCCATGGGGAGCTTTTCCTTAGCTTGGGGGCATTTGGAAGTAGAGTGGGCTGTTGTAAGATACACCCAACTTGAGCTGGAGGTATTAAGAGTGGTTGAGTACTTGTCTGGCATGCATGAGGTGGCCCTGGGTTTGAGCAGAAAAAAAAAAAAAGGAAAAGAAAAAAATAAACAAACCCAAACTAAGCAAACAAGCAAACAAAACTCAAAACACAATTATCCAGTTCATGAAAGTGGTAATAGTATAGATAATTCCATTCTAGTAATGCTATTTCCATACAAATTTACAGTGTATCCTGTGGCTAATATATGTGGCTTATTTCCTACCTCATTATACTTTGATCAAATTTTTTGTTTTGGTTTGGTTTTTGAGACAGTGTATCTCTGCAGCCCTAGCTGTCCTGGAACTTGCTATGTAGACCAGGCTGGCCTTGACCTCACAGAGATCCACTTGCCTCTGCTTTGAGTACTAGGTATTAAAGGCATGTGCTACCATACCCAGCCATCAGCCTTTTATTACATATAATCTACTTCCTCTTTCAAATACTAAGTGATCTCAGCAGTGGGTGGCATGGTGGGTAGTGAGTGATAATCTACAAATCCACCAAAGGGAGATGGTAGTTCCAAATTATGTGAGAGCAAGTTATCAACTCAGTAACTAACTATGCCCCGAGTGGAGTAAGAACATGCAGAGATGGACAGGGCAGGGCAGAGCTGACCCTCCTCAGCAACAGGAACTCTTCCACTCAGTCTTGTGACCTAACCTGGTAGCTGGCGCTGGCTCATGTGAGAACTGAATCCCTAACTCAGGAATGCTCTACCTCAGCTCCCAAGCCCCCCCAGTGCCAGTGAATTCAAGTAAGAAGCACAAGGCCCCAGTACCCGTGAACTTTCAATGGAAAATTGTAGCATCAAGAGGGAAATGGAAAGAGAGAATGGAAAAACCCACAAACTCGATGATCATACAGCCCAAAGGCAACATGAGGAATAAACAAAACAGAGAGGGTTCCGAGTGTGCTCAGGCTGCCAGGATTTGAGGATCCTAGCAACGGCTCAGAAGTACACTGCCTGGCCCAGCAGGGGACTTGGGTAGAAGTCCTTTTCTGTACAGCATCGCTTTCTCCCCAGCACTTTTCTTCCCACGGACACATCAGTATCAGTGCCTACACGAAATGCCACGGGAGAACAGTGTGGTCCACGGAGGGCTAGAACGGCCTTTCATTGCTTTACTTTCTTGAGATGGGTCTTGCTACATACATATTCCAGGCTGGCCTTAAATTCATGGTCATTCTCCTGATTCATCCATCCTCCCTAGTGCTAGGGTTAAGTTGCATGCCAGCTATCACATCTAGCTTGGAATGGCCTTTCTGATTTATAATGTTATAAGAACTTGGAACGCTTCTGCAAACACTGTGGCCAAAGGGGCAGAAATAGTTGTTTTACACTGTTATTTGCCGGGAAGGTTGGTTTCATCTTGAATATACTGAGGCAGAAAATCCAAGTGTTCTAGCAAGAGGCCTAGACCCTCCAGAGCCCAGAATAGCAGCCTCTCCTCCATCCCAAACACGGAAGCGCTTCAGGCCGAAGTAGAAACTGAACCCCTCACCCCACTCCTTTTTTTCCAAGTAACGTCTGTCATTAGTTTCCTTCTTCACTCAAAAGGAGGAAATAATTTTTGCACTCAGGATGTTTTCGTGGTAATACCTGCCACCAACGGCCAAGAAGGGAGGTTGCCACTAATAGAAGGAAATTGAGCCAGCTTTACATCACAGGCTGAGCCTCTGGGACACCCTGGGACCTGCTGCTGGATGAGCACCACACACAGTCTAGGCTTCATGTTGGACTTGGGAGAGGTATAAAGCAAGAGCCTCCTTCTCATCCAACTTCCCTAGCCTATTTGCTGACTACGTGATGAAGATCCTTGCTGGCTACAGCTCCTGATCCTGGCACACCTCTGGGTTGTCCACACTCAGCTCTGCTCTGTGCAAATCTAAGCCCCGCTGAGAACGTAGTAAGTCTGCTGGAATCAATCCGGTTAACCTCTATGTGCTTTTACACTTGGTATTTCAAAAGTAAATGAGTTTAAGGAAAAAAAAAAAGTCTCTGGAGTTTTTAAAAGTACAGGCTTATTGGTACTGATGAGCTCATTAAAAACTTTGTGAAAAGTATGTATTTGGCTCTGGGGTATAAGAATATTTGTGTCTGCCCATCTCTGCAAGTTTGACCTTCTAATTATATTTGGTTCATTTAACCCCATTAGCCTGCAAGATTCCCAAGTCTGGCTTACATTCTCTAACAGTGTTTCCCAGAGGACTGCAGCAGGAAAACGGTCTTTTCTATAACTATGCAGTAGTTCCCTGGGTGCTCTTTGTATATTACTGCATCGTGCTAATCCCACCAGTCTAACCTGGAAGACTTCCCTCATGACACATTTATTGGAATTGTTCCAACAGAGACTATGCCATAAGAAGACGTGCACTAGGTACAGGGAGGGTAACAAAGCAGCTGAAGAACTTAGGAAGGATGACACAAACATATGGCTCTAAATGGAGAACGAGGAACTTACTACTCTCTCGGAACAACATTCAAACTGTAACACCAGAGCAGCTGCTGTAGGGCCCAGTGAGCCACAGGTCTGGCAAACTCCTCTTTTCTCAAACAGGGAGAGGTCATTTCAACTTGACATAGGAATATGATGGAAAAAAATGCAAAAACAAGTGAGCTGGCATCAGATTTATTGTTTTCACATCCTAGATCCCTCAGGAAGATGCTGTTCCATTAGGTGCATGACAGTCATATGCCACCTAAGTTCTCTGTGGCCTTGACTGAGGAACACCTAGCTAGCTCATGAATGTCTCCTACACAAGCATGTGCAGGAGACCCAGCTGCTTGATCTAGACTGTTTCTTTCTCCCATTAGAGTAATTCCAGGGGCCAGGGATGTAGCTCAGAGTTGCAGACTACTTGCCTGGCATAGCTGTGGCCCTAAGTTTGTTCCTGGCTTCTACAGAAGATGAGAAAAGGGGCTGGAGACATAGCTCAGTGGTTAAGAGCACCGACTGCTATTCTGGAGGACCTGGGTTCAATTCTCAGCACCCACATGGCAGCTAACAACTGTCTGTAACTCCAAGATCTGACACCCTCACACAGACATACATGCAGGCAAAATAAATAAATGCAAATAAAATTTAAAAAAAAGATGAGAAAAAAATTCCAGAAAATGGTTTCTGTAAAATCTTAGATCTGAACCAGTATTATCCAGTTAACAGACATTTACTGAGCACTTTATATGCTAGCCATTGAGACTAGAGATTAACCACTGGGCTAGTGATGGACTGAAGGCGGTCTCTGGTGTTTGGGGTTAGAAGATAGACAACTAAAAAAACAAAATAAACCGAACAATAACGAAGTCACAACCTGCTTGAAAAGAGGTATCTCTGGAGCTTATAGTAGAGGAAGTGACTAGGTAGGCCTTTGAAGAAAAAGAACAAATTGGGTAGGTCATATTTTTCAGAAAAAAAAAATGTTAAGATATAAGGGGAAGATGGTTGTGAGCTGACATGTGGGTGCTGGGAATTGAACTCAGGACCTCTGGAAGAGCAGCCAGTGCTCTTAACCGCTGAGCCATCTCTCAGTCCCCATTTACTTTATTTTTTTAAGGTAATGTCTCACTATGTAGCCCAGGCTGGACTCGAACTCATGATCTTCTTGTTTCGGTCTTCCAAGTGCCAGGCTGACAGGTTCAGCACCATGCCTGACTAGAAGAGGCTATCTGAAGGAGCTATCATCAGTGAGGATGAAGTTAAAGAGAGATGGATCTGGAAAGGCAGGCTGAGACAAACTCCATGAAAAATAGACTCCCTCTAAGGAGCTGGTAACAACAACAACAACAACAACAACAACAACAAACTTTAAAGGGATCAGCAATATGAGAATTGTCTTTTAGGGAGTTCATCCTTGCAGAAGCTAATGAGAAGGGTATAGAAGAGACTGCCTGAGCCCATTATAGAGTGACACACGGGACTCCAACTCCAACTCCTCCAAGAGCCCAACAAACAAGCAAACAAGCAAGCAATCTGCTTCTTCAGGAAGGAGGAGGAAACTCAGAGATGCCAAGTCGCTCTCTCTGCTTATAGCTACAGTTACCCAGATAGCCTGACCTTATAACCTGACAGAAGTTCCACCTACTTGATACATAGTCAAAGAATGCAACCAAGGAGAAAAACCACAGAACCACAACTTCAACAGAGCTACCCACTCGCCTCGCTCTGCTGCCCTGAAGTCACTTCAGAATAACTGTCTTAGGTGTATGACACAATATGCCATGCCTTGATTCTTTGGAGAAGTCACAAAGATAATAAAGAAATAGGAAACTTAAGGAAAGTACTTTGCCCCTCTGAATAGCTGGTGCACCTTTAACATCAATCAATTTTAGGAACAGAGGGCGGGGGTCGGGGAGTGGGAAGATAAACTTTTATACCAAACATATCTAGAAAGGCTTTTTCTTTATTGCTTTGTTTTTAGACAGGGTCTTGCTATATAAACCAGACTGGCTTTGAACTCGAGAGAGATCTTCCTGGCTTAGTCTCTGCAGTCCTGGGATTATAAGTATAGGCCATCATGTCTGGTTAGAAAGGTTTTTTTGATGTCCTCTCCCTGATCAAGAAATATACCTCAATTCAAACAATGAATATACCGCTTATAATTCTGTTTTAATCTATTCCCATTCTCTCATGTCACCATGGATAATGAATGGGAATGAACACGAACTATATACTTTAGGCACCACACCCACCGCTAGCTGTCTGAAAGTCCATGTGGCACACACAAAAGCTTTAAGGCAAAGAGCTGAAACATAAACTTTGTGAAAGTCCATATGGCAACCTCACTGGGAAGAGTATAAGAAGTCTAGGGGAGACTGAGCCGGTGGCTGTAATTCAGTTTGTGATACGCAAGTGTCACTACACTGACTGCTCTTATCTTTATAAATGAACTCTCTGAGACATGAGACACAGTCCCCCAGTAGCTCATCCTAATAACCAGGTGATTTTAGTATTCTAGATTTACAGCTGACAAAGCTGAGGCCTGATCAGGTCAGAGTGCCAAGGGCCCGGGGAAAATGATCCCAGGAAGCAATAAAAGGCTTTAAGAGAATTCAGTAAGGTTACAATCTTGGAAATGAAGGAGTTAGGCAAGAGACTGGTGCGGGCGGGAGGGGGGCAATTAGAACAGTCTCTTTGCTCCTTTGCATTCAGATAAAAGAGACTGAAATCTTGACACCATGCATTCCTTCTAGAATGGCTCATTTCATACTGTCTGAAGCAGGGGACGTTTTGAGTTATTCATAATCAGGGCATGATGGTATAGACAAAGACTAAAACTTACCTGTTTATACTGGTATTACAGAGCTAAAGAACTAATGTAGCAACTTTAAACTCCTACTTAAAATCCCAATTCTCAGTTGGCAAGTATTGACTATTTCATATGTTATGCTTAACATAAAATGCTTTGGATTTATATAATCAGACCTGGGATTCTTTACTAGGAGTGATTTTATCCTCCAAGGGCAATATCTCATGGCATTATGTGTAAAAAGTAGGGAATGTCACTGGTTTCTAGCACAGGAAAGGCTGAGGATACAGCGAAAAGTCTGCAACAACAATGATCAGCCGCCAGATATCAATCAACAGTGCACCTGTCCTGCTGTCCAAGCCAGAAGCAGGAGAGCAACCAGTGTGAAATTCACACTTGCCCTTTTCTGGCACAGCAACAAATCTTTCACATCCTAGTTTTAAAAACAACCCAACAGGTCCTTTATGATCAGCCAGTCTTCAGCTGGATTTCCCATTTTAAATACCAGATGCTTAAGGACAAACAGTGGGTTGCAAAATCTGGCCATCAGGACTCCTTTTCCCTATCAGTGCTCCCTGCCTCTGTAAAAGGGAGAGAACAGATGCTATGCTAAACTCTTAACATGTGAATTTAACAAGCATTCCCAGTGAAGTCTCTAAAATCAGTGTCCATATGTGCAGTATGGAGTACAGGGCAGGGATTTTCTGACAAGTGTTCACCATCCACAAGACATAACCTACCCATGACCTCATGACACAAAAATTTTATTTTAGAAGCAGTTTGATAACACAAAAGACTCCAAATACTTAGAACTGGTGACAACCCAGTCATGATGATGGGCAGCTTCCCAAATCTTTGTGGGGTTTTGTTTTGACACAGGGTTTCACTCACTATGTTACAGCAGCTGGCCTGGAACTCACTCTGTAGGCCAGGCTGGGCTTCAACTCACAGAGACCTCTGCCTCCCAAGTGCTGGGATTAAAGACGTGTGCCACCACACTCAGCTGACTCCCCAAATATTTTTGTTTTACTACTTTCCCTTGTCTAGTTCTAGTAAAATTAGCAACCATATTTTGAAGATGATTATTGAGTACTGCAAAATTTTGATCATTTAATTGTAAGTTTTGCAGTATCACTTCTTTCACTTTAAAGAGAAAAATCAGACAACTAAAAACCAGCATTCTAATAAAGAAGTCTGAGAAATATAGGCAGCTCAGAAGGAGACAGGCTGAAGATATTCAAAGCATGCACATCAAAGGTAGTTCAGAGTGGAGGTGAGATAAACAGAACCTTTATAATCCCTGTCTACCACACCATATCTATATATCTATATAGATATACATATATGTACAAATATACATGTATACATGTGTAAATATGTGACATATATATGTGTGTTTGTGGATGGGTGGGGTCGCCACTTAACTTTGGATTGGATCTGACAGCTGCAGCTGTCAGACCCACCTGCAGGATATTGCCTAAGCACCTCACTATGAAATCCCTGGTGCAAGAAGCAAAGCTGGGGGCATACTGCAGAGACAATGGGGGTACCCAGGTACCAGATGAGCAGCCAACCGTACAGTAGGGGGCTCACTACCGTTCCTAGGCTGACCCCACCTCCCCAGCAGCACGCTGTCACTTTTGGCTTGGAAGAAGGTAATGAATGCATGGGGGAGTCGCCCACGGGCGGGACTCGTGGGTGAACCCCAGGCTTCAGACTGCAGTTGACAAGAGCCTGTCACAGGCCTCGCAGGAGCTGGGCCCTGAAAATCTCTGCTCCCCGCCCGTCCCACACTTGACTCCAGGGGCGGGCTGACGTCGGGGGCTTGGGAAGATCCCAGGGAATCGACTCACCGATCTGCCCAATGAACTCGATCTTGATGCCCTGGTGCTCTAGTCGCTTGTTGGGGTTCTTCAGAGATAAGCTCACCTTCCCCGAGACCGTTTCCCCGTCGTAGAAGAGGAAATATTTCTCCTTCTTCCCGTCCTCCGTCTTGTGCTCCGCTCGCTTCCTACTCTCCGCATCATTCAACAAGATTTCCACCTCCACGCTCTGCCCGAAGCCGAAGAAGCTCATCTCCCCGCCTGGCCGCGCCGGTGTCGGCACAGACTGCTCCCTCCCTCCAAGGTGCGGGCTGCCTGCGGGGAAGGCAGGCCGGAGGGCCGGCTGCGGGAACGCGCTGGACGCCGCACCGCAGCCCTGCTCCGCTGAGCTGGGCGGTGGGCGATCACCGACGGCCTGCGCCCCTGGGGAGGGGCAGGGCCGAGCAAGGCAGACGGCTGCGGGCTGCGGCGCCCGGAGCAGCGATGCACCGAGAGGCCAGGCACCGTACCTCCCCAGATCCCGGCGGGGCAGCGGCGAGGGCCCAGGCGCACAGGCGCAAGCACGCTTCCCGTCGCCCACCGGGTGGGGTCCAGCGCCTAGCCGCGAACCGAACTGCCTAGGTTCCCGCGGTGCAACGCACCGAAGTGCTACGGCGGCGCCGGGCGGGGGAGGGGGCAGGAGAACTCCGGCCCGGATGCGAAGGAGATGCCACGCGCAGGCGCACGTCTTCTTCTCACCCCCCCCTCTCGCTCCCCCACCTCCAGGCCGCCAGGAGGTGCGCTCATCTGCGCATGTGCGGTGCCAAAGGGCGGCTGGCCTCTCCCTTAATTAACATGGCGGCCCTGGCTTCTTTCCAGCAGCACACGGGCCCAGATGTTCCATAAAGTCCTAGCACGGCAGGTGCGCCCTTGTAATACTTCTGGTTGCATTTCCCTTATTGCTTAGCCCGACAAACGCCGGGATACTTTTCAGGTTCGAATATGAACAACGCTTGCGTGCTGTCCGACGGGTGAGGTACCTTTGACACGCACGCCAAGTGTCACTCGGCAGGGGCCAAGGTGACTGCTGGTACAGGAAGTGTCCTATCTCCACTGGCCTCTGGGTTTCCTGTCGTGTAAGAAAGACAAGCCCGGTAACAAGAACGCTAGTGTGGTCCTGACCCCCCACTTTAACTGGCATGCTAGAGGAAAATCTCCTGCACCCTTGTTTAGCCTCCAGCCTTCGCCCCACCCACTTCTGCGCACGCAATGGACGAAGCAGATCATTGGCTTAGGTTACGAACTCGGCCCAGCGCGGTGATTGGTCGACTGTAAATCCCGACGGCTGTGACTGGTCCGCAGAAACGTCTCGGGGCGCGCGCGGGAGCAGAGGCAAGCCGGTACTTCCACGGTCATGATGGCGCTACGGGATCTTGGGAGAGATCTGCAGCCTTGGTGTCCGCCGGATCTCAGCCTCGGTGAGCTCAGACTTGCAGCCGCCAGCTCTGGATTCAGGGCTTGGGGTGCTTTGCACGGCCTGAGGTGTCGCAGCCCGCGGCCTGGCCCGGGTGGGGGTGGGGTAAGGGGAGACCGGGACTCTGCAGCGACCGCGAGCCCCAGGATTGTGACAATCCCTCCCGGGTGGTGGCCAGCCAGACGTACGGTGGGATCTCAGTCCAGACGAGTGACTGTTAAAAAGAGAACTAAATTGTTCTAGCGTGCGGGAGACCGAGGCTGGAGGATTGCCATGAGTTCAAGACCATCCTGGGCTGCACAAATGAGTTCAAGTTGGTATGGGCTACAAAGGGTGTGTCCCAAAAACAAAACAGCAGCAAGATAAAACGCTAATAGTTGGTCTCTCCTGGTGCTAGCGCATCTGTTCTCTTCATCAGTCACCTTCATTCTGCCAAGTCTTCCTGGACTTAACCAGTCCCATCTCCAGGTGGTTATAAACAGCCGATCTCTTTGTTCATACAGATTTTGTTTTCTTAAAATTTGTGGTCATACGTTCAACTAGGTGGTTAGATGTCCGGATGAAGTCGAGATCCCCAAAGCCAGCCAAGTGCACCGGCTAAATCACAAACTTGGGAGTTTCCCCTTTCGTGCCCACTGCCCCCTGTTGTCCCTACAGCCAGGCTCCAGCCCTAAGGCTGCTGTCCAGGCCCAAGTCCTCATAGGCAGCCAGGGCAATTGCAGGATAATCCTCACTGCTTTCTGATGCTGTCACTGTCACCTGTATGCCCTGCATTACCCCCTTTGAAGGTACCGGTTTGCATGTGTCAGTTCTCTGGGTCTTTCCCATCTGTTTCCTAAACAGATGACCAGATCATTGGCCTACCATGGAAGAGGAGTTGTGGAAGTCTGTCCTGCAGGCATGGCCTCTGCTGTCTTGACATCAGAGCAGTTGTAATTATCCACGGGAGACTATTGCAGGGGTAGCAAGGGAGGAGGATGTCAGTAGACCCCTAGGAGAAGTTCCAGCCACTCACCCTTTGCCCTTCCCAGCTTAATATAACCCTGACCCAGCTGCATGTGGTCCTGAGCAAGGGGGCATGCAAGGATATGCAGGAGGTGGGGTAGCAATGGAGTGCTGTGGCATTCACTTGTGCCATGGCGGCAGGGCTTTTAGGTAACGCAGCTGCCTGAGAATTGTCTTTGCTTCTGGAGGTAACTCCAGTAAACAAACACATGGGCTCACCGTGCTGGGCTTAGATGGAGTCTTCTCTTTGGTTTGTTAGCGCCCTTACAATCTGGTGATAAGAAATGTACCTGAGGCCAAGCTGAACGTGGAAGTATGTGTGAAAGGAATCCTAGAGTGGCTATCTTCTTCTGTGTGAGTGGTTCTCAACCTTCCTGATGCTGTGACCCTTTAATACAGTTCCTTCTGTCGTGGTGACCCACATTAGCTTTTGTATGACTCAGGAAATGTGGGAAAAGGAGGTACTGGCTTGCTGCTTTGGATGGCAGTGGGGCATAATGAAATCTGTGGTAGAGAGCCCTTCCTGGCATCCAAACCTTGGAACCTGTGGGAAAGATCAGAGAGGAGGGAGAGAATAAGGGAGAAGTCATAAAAGATGTTACTCTGGTTTAATTTTTAGTACAGAAGAAGCGGGTCAGGGGTGACCCATAATTCAGCATGAAAATGAAGGCCTTAAAAATGGCCTAGCATAAGAACCTGTTGCTTAGGGGATACACTGCCTCTAAACTGCTTCAGTTGGTAAAGACTTGGGTAAGAAATGAAGGAGCCTTTCACAGCCTGGCTTGTGAGGCTACGGGACATGGAGCAGATCCGATCAGCCTGAGTGCCCTGAAGCGTAGAAACTGAGAAATATAATTGCACCTCCCTCCTTGAGACAAGGGCTTAATAGCCTGTGGTGATACAAAGGAGATGGTTCCTGATAGACTGCCTGTTACAAGCCGGTGGGCACACTTGGCTGACACTGGCCCAAGTCTCCCTAACTATCAGGGCCAGGAAGATGAAAATACAAGGAATTAACTAAAGATATTGAGGATCAGGGAAGTGTATGATGCCCAGGTCTTTGGGCCATATAGGCATTGTGTTCATGGGACTTCGGTGTCTTTGCGGACCCCACAGTAAGGTGTGATCTTTTAGAGACAGGAGAGGCTGTGGTGGGTCATAATGACAGCCGGGCATATACACTGGGGACATGTAAATTAGATATGAAAGGTGCTGAAACCCTCAGGAGGGAATGAAAAGGAGGGAAACCGACGATAGGGCCTCTCTGGCTCACGGGAAAGCAAGTGTAAGGTCTGTGTCGAGTGAGAATTCCTCGGGGAGGCAATGACAGGAAGCCAAATTCAGTGCTTGTGAGCCTCTGGAAGGCTGTAAGAGCCCAGCCCACAGTTTGAAGAAGGCATTAATGATAGAGTAGCGCATGTGAAAAAGTTTTAATCTTGTTCAAAGAGTGGGTAATTACCCCCCCCCCCCAGCATACACTGTTTTCGTGTTCCCATCGTGGTAAGTATTCGGGGGTGGAGTTGCTTGCGACTTGGGGCCCTTTCAGTAGCCGTGTGTGACAGATGGAGGGTGCTGCCCATGAGGCTGTCAGGCCAGGAAGCAGGCTGTATGTAGTGGTGAGCAAGTAAGAGTCGGCTCTACTCCCCCTTGGCCCAGAGCTGGCCCTCGTGCAACACAACTTCCCCTGTTCTCTCTGTCTGCTTTCTAACGTGTTACCTTTGGCATCGGGGTGCTTTTCGGTTAGTTTATTGTTGTTTGAGCTGCCATTGGATGAATTGTTTAACCTTGATGAGCCTCGGTTTCCTCATCTGTCAAATGTAGTTTATAATGTCAGTGAGATTTTTGTACAGAGGAACTTAGTGCCTGGTGTGTATGACTGATGAACGGATACTAATGCTGACTCTGACCCTCTCAGCTCAGAGCCGCAGGTTGTTGCTGTTCTGTTTCCTTTGCCCCTGCTCTTCACTAGCCAGTGTTCTCCGTCTTGCCATGTTCTTTTCCCTCATGCACTCCCCTGTTCAGGTCCAGTTGAGAAGCCATCCTCCCTCCATCTTTCCCTTAGTGAATTTCCAGTCATATTTCCTGTTTCCTCATCAGTGTTTTGCCCACATATCTATTACTGTATTGACACTCACGCATTATTAAAGAAATGATAGTTGTTTGTTCAGGGAGGGTATTATTTGTGGCTAGTACATTTTTTGGTCTTTCACAAAAATTATGGAGTGCCAGTGATGAGTAGATTAGCTGTGTCTTAGTGGACAAGTTAACACACTAACTTTGTCCTTTATGACTCAAGACTCAGTAGCGTTTCTTCTAGGATAAACTGTTGTTACAATATTGTAGCATGTTGATCATTGTGGGTATTCATCTTATAATCTAGAACTTAAAAGGGCTTTATCAACTATTCTTAAAATGTTTGTTGAGGGGTATCTTTCCACTTCAGTCTTAGGTCAGCAAAACAGGAATTGTCTCCATTTGATAGCTAAGAAGTAAGGTAAGGAGTGATTTGGTTTATATGGGGAAATTAAATGATTTGACGACAGTCTACAATTAAATAGGAGCAGAGTCATTTTTAGGAACTAGGTTACCTGACACCAGAGTATTTTTCTTTTTTTAATTTTTATTTTTATGTGTACAGGTGTTTTGCCTGCACATGTGTCTGCGTACCATGTGCGTGCCTGCTACCCACAGAGGCCAGCAGAGGGTGTCAGATCCCCTAAGACTGGCGTGACAGAATTGTGAGCTGCTGTGTGGGTGCTGGGTCCTCTCGATGAGCAGCCAGTGCTCTAACTACTGAGCCATCTCTCCAGCCCTTTTGGGTTTTGTTGTTGTTGTTTTGTTAGCATACACACACACACACACACACACACACACACACACACACATACACACACACATATATATACACACTATATGTTAGTATATATATTATATGTTAGTATATATACTATATATGTATACTATATATATAGTATATATATATGTTTATTTACAAAAGGGTGGGTTTTATCATGACCTTCTCCTATGTGTATGTCATACCTTGCTCATGTTCACCATCACCACCCCTTTGAGGGGGAACTTTACCTGTTTTCTATCCCAAATTTTTCCAATAAATCACTTCTTTTAGGCTGAGTGTGGTGGCACACGCCTTTAATCCCAGCACTCAGCAGGCAGAGGCAGGCGGATCTCTGAATTTGAGGCCAGCCTGGTCTACAGAGTGAGTTCCAGGACAGCCAGGGCTTCCCAGAGAAACCCTGTCTCAAAACCAAACAACAACAACAACAAACCAGAAACCACCACCAACAACAACAAAGCACTTTTTGTGTAATTGATAGGTGTTATTACATCTTAGAGATGAAGTGGTAGAGACGAGAAACTAGAAATGACATGACTTAAGTCACACTGATAATTTTAAGAAGATTCTAAAATTAGGGCCAGTCATGGCCTTCCAAATTTGACCTGATCTAGTGACAGTATTGAGCTATCTCAAGCGGAGCAGAGACAGGCCTGTAATGAGACTGAAACATTTCTGCGTGTTCAGAGAAGGTATGGTTATATCCTTCAGTTTTCTGAATGTTGGGTCCTATTTTGCTTGTAGCTGTGGCTTCACCACCATCTGAGCTGCATTCCCAGCCCCCTTAGGTCTTCTCTCAGACAGTATGCAGGTGTTTGGAAGGAATACTATGCAAAGGAACTTGAGCTACTGAAACTTCCAATTTACAGAAAATGATGATGGACAGATTGTACTCTAAGGAGACCTCCAAATTGCTGAGTGTAATGTGATACTGAGAACCATGATGTGAAGGGGAGACCTCTCATCTCTTATTCTTTTTTGTTTGTTTGTTTGTTTTTGAGACAGGGTTTTACTGTGTAGCTTTGCGCCTTTCCTGGAACTCACTCTGTAGACCAAGCTGGCCTTGAACTCACAAAGATCCTCCTGGCTCTGCCTCCCGAGTGTTTGGATTAAAGGCATGTGCCACCGCCACCCGGCTCATCTCTTATTCTGTCTTTATATTATGCTCTGTTCAATTTCCTCCTAAATGATGATGAACTTATAAAGAGTATTACTTTGAAGATATACCTGACTAATAATATGAGGTAGCCACAAACTCATCTGGTCCTAATTTTAGATGGGATCGAGGAATATCTGGTTAGAAAAAAATGAGTTGAGTTTAGGTTGAGAAGCCTGGTGAGGAATGCCACTGGAAGGCTGTGTTGCTCTCTCTAAGACGCATATTCCTCTCATTGGTGTGCTTGGGAGTCACTGGGTACTTTTGTATGAGCCTGGCTTGTCTCTGTTAGTTTAAACGTTGTAGGAAGTAGTTTCTCTGTTTTGGCCCAAGGTTTTATTGTCCGGGGGCCCAATGAAATGCTGTATGTTTTATTATCTTGCTTATGCAATTTTCACAGAGACGTGGCTGAAGAGCTCAGTGATGCTTGGGTCTTTTTTGTGCAGAACTTACCAGAAAACTTGATCACTAAGTTTGTTCAAGAACTGTTTTATTTCCTGGAACTGTTACATCTAAATGTTTTCTTGGTATTTTTAGATTTATTTTTATTTTATGTGAATGAGTATTTTGCTTGCATGTATGTCTGTGTACCACATTCATGCCTGGTGCCTACAGAGGCCAGAAGAGGGTGTCAGATCCCCTGACACTGGAGTTAGGGATGACTGTGAACCACTGTGTAGGTGCTGAGACTAGAACCTGGATCCTCTTCGAGAGCAGCCAGTGCTCTTCAGCCCTCTTTGATAGTTTTAGATGATTAACCTAGTTACTTGTCAGTTGTCTGTTGTGATTTTAAAAAGAGATTATCTTTTGGGGTTTTGTTTGTTTGTTTGTTTTTCTTTTGGTTTTTGTTGTTGTTGTTGGTGGTGGTGGTTTTTTGTTTTGTTTTGTTTTTGGTTCAAGACTGGGTTTCTCTGTGTAGCCCTGGCTGTCCTGGAACTTGCTTTGTAGACCAGGCTGGCCTAAAACTCACAGAGATCTGCCTGCTTCTGCCTCCCGAGTGCTGTCGTTAAAGGCGTTCGCCATCATGACTGGCTCTTTTGGATTTTTGAGACAGGGTCTTGCTGAGCAGCTCTGTTCTGGAATTAACTGTGTAGCTCTAGGTAGGCTTTGAATTTGTGGTAATCCTCCTGTATCAGACTTACAAGAACCTGAATTATTCCTGACCACTATGCTTACATTAAAAAAGGTTTTCTTAATCTTTATGGCTTTCCTTTTACTACATATAACACCTGTATGACTGTACTTGTATCTGTGAATATATCTAGAATATACCTGGCGTTTAAAGATGATTGTTTTTTACTTGCTTGAGAGCATTTATTAATTTTACTCTATTTTCTCTTGAAGAATGGGTGAACTCAGTATGGGAACTGGACTTCACAGAGACTGAGCCTTTGGATCCCAGCATAGTAGCAGAGATCCTAGAGACCGGAACAGATGCATTTACAAAACTCTATGGAAGCCTTTTCCCCTTTGCTACGGAAGAAAGTGGATCCTTAGAGGTAAAAAGATAAATAAATAAATGAATCAAACGACCCGTTTTTATGTGCTACAGAGGATGAGTCATTATAGTTTAAATTAAAAAGAATTTTCTTGGGTAAGTAATGTGAAAACTATGCTCTGTTCTTTGGGCTGTCTTAGAAGCTTTGCTCCAAATATTTGAGGTTCTGGTTGTGATTTTTGTTTTCAAGACATGACTGCTCTTTTACAATAGCAGGTTAAAGGTGAAACAGAAAAGGAAGAGTTACCAGACAAACCAAGCGAAAAGGCCACTGAAAGTTTAATAACAGCCCAGGCAGGCCTTAACTTTAAGAAAGCTTGTATTAGCCGGATGGTGGTGGTGTATACCTTTAATCCTCACTTAGTGAGGCAGAAGGAGGTGGATCTGTAAGGTCAAAGCCAGCATGGTCTACAGAGTGAGTTCCAGGACAGCCACAGATACACAAAGAAACCCTGTCTCAAAAAAGAAAGAAAAGAAAAGAAAGCTTGTATTAAAGCACAAAGTAGTAAGGTGATTTACACACGGCCGTAACACTGTGTTCTGCCTCCTGTGCTGGTGGACGTTGCAGGGGTCAGAGAACAGCTTAGTCTTGCTTCTCAGATGCCTTCCACTTTTCCTTTGTGTTAGTGGGCTCCACTAACTTGGAAGTTTTCCAAGCAGGCTAGGCTAGCTGGCCGGTGATCTTCAGGGATCTGCTTGTCTCTGCTATCTGAGAGTCCAAGCTCAGCCCCTCATGCTTTGTGAGCCAAGTGCTATGCCCACTAAGGCATCTCTCCAGCCTTCTTGTGCTTGTTGATATTGAGATCATTAACGTCTTTTAAAAAAGAAGGTCAGCAGGGTGTGATGGTGCACACTTTTAATCCCAGCAATAGAGTCTGAGGCCAGCCTCTTCTACATAGTGAGTTCCAAGACAGCCAGAACTACATAGTGAGAACCTGTCTTTAAAAATAAACAGATGAATGAATGAATGAATGAATGAATAGATAGATAGATAGATAGATAGATAGATAGATAGATAAGAAGCAGTCATAGTGGCACACACCTGTAATCCCAGTACATGGGAGGATGAGGCAGGGGATTGATTGTTGCTGCAAATTTAAGGTCAGCCTGGCTTATAGAGAAGATCCTGTCTCAGACACCGAAAGGGCCAGCAAGAGGGCTGGAAACTCAGTGTTCAGCAGGTAAAGGTGCTTGCTACCATACCTGACAACCTGAGTTTGATTCTCAGGACCCATGTGATAGAAAGAGAGAACTAACTCCTGCAGTTGTCCTCCGACCTCCAAGCATGTGCTGTGATACAGTCACCAGTGTCCCCCCCACACACACACACACAAATAAATGTAATTTAATGAAGTTTTTAAGGGAGAAAAAGAAAAAACCCAAAAGGCTAAGAAACAGAGTAAGAAAGTCTTAATACAGGTCAGATGTGATCATGCACATAGCTGAAATCCCAGTGTTTAGGAGGCAGAGGCAGGTGGATCTCTGTGATTTGCAGTTCCAGGCCAGATAGGACTGCTCAAGAATAAATCATCCAAGTAAACATGCCTTTAGAGTGATCCTGAGCATTCCAGTGAGTACTTTAGAAGGCAGGTTGAGGCACAGTGGGAATATGTAAGGAAAGGTGAGAATTATGACAGTGTGCTATGAATGGCATTCAGAATTTCTAAAACATTTTAAGACATCAGACGGTAAGTTAGACTGAGAACAGATTCCAGGTCATTTTAAATGCTATCCTAATGAGGTCTCTTTTGCTGGGATACAGTACCATGACCAAAAGCAATTTGGGTGGGAAGTTTATTTCATCTTACCTTTGGGATAACAGTCTATCACTGAGAAAAGTCGGGGCAGGAACCCGGAGCAGAAGCCATAGAGGAGTGTTGCTTCCTGGCTTCCTCCATGGTTTGCTCTGCCTACCTTATAGTATCAGGACTAGCAGCCCAGGGATGGCACAGCCCACAGCAAACTGGGCCCTCCAACATCAGTCATCAAGAAAATGCCCCATAGGCTTGTCCACAGGCCAGTCTGGTGGAGACAAAATTTGTCAGTTGAAGTGTCCTCTTTCCAAGTGACCCTCGCTTGTGTCAAGGTAATATAAAACTAGCCAGCATAAATGGGCTTCACTTGTGGAGTTTGGTAAATTTAATAAGGCATGATTATGTATGAGGTTCTGTTTTAAGTAGCATGCATATATTAACTCACGGCATGAATAGATCTGTTTTAAAACAAATGTTCTTGCCCATAGACAGACTATAGTGGGAAAATCTGCACCAGGAGATCCTCTGGGAGAATGCTGGAAGTATGTGCTGAGTGCTAATGGTGTGGTTTGGAGTTTAGTTGTGGAAATGGATAAGGAAAGTTAAAAACAGGAATTTTTTTTTTTTTTTTTTTTTTTTGAGGCAGGGTTTCTTTGTATAGTTTTGGTGCCTGTGCTGGATCTGCTCTGTAGACCAGGCTGGCCTTGAACTCACAGAGATCTACCTGGCTCTGCCTCCTGAGTGCTGGGATTAAAGGCATGTGCCAGCACCGCCCAGCTAGGAAATTTTTTTTTTTTTTAAGATTTATTTATTATGTATGCAGTGTTCTGCCTGCATGCCAGAAGAGGGAGCCAGATCTTATTACAGATGATTGGGAGCCACCATGTGGTTGCTGGGAATTGAACTCAGGACCTTTGGAAGAACAGCCAGTGCTCTTAACCGTTGAGCCATCTCTCCAGCCCGGAAATTTTTTTAGATTACAATTAATAGAGGTTTTAGAACTAAGAAGTCTTTGCCATGTGTCTAAGGCATGATGTAAATTGCCAAATTAGGAATGAGAAAAGAAAGAAGGGCTAGCTTAGTTCCGTGGCACAATGCTTGCCCAGCATGCATGAGGCCTTAGGTTCATGCCAGTAAAACCCCAGCGCAGCACCAGAGCTAGGAGGAGGATGCTAACCATGGTGAGATTATATCTGAAGATCCTTGAAAGGTGTGACTGTTCGTTAGAAATGCAGGTCAGAAGATAAGAGCAAAGTGTTCCAGATCAAGGTGTGAGTAGGCCTGAGACAAGCGTAATACTATCCAGGGCAGGAAGAGGACATGTAGGAAGGGGAAGTTATTGAATAAGGCCACAGGGGAGTCGTCAGTGATGGGAGTCCAGACCCTGCAGACTAGACAGCAGCCATGAAGCCACCTCAGCTGGGGTGATGGAACTAGCAGAGCTCAGGTGACCAGATGGTGCAGTCAGAGGGAGGTGCCCACTGCATCTGGAGCAGAGTGTAACTGTCAAGGACAGGAGCGTACAAAGGGATTTCTCCCCCCCTTTTCCTTCTCCAGCAGGGTCTTGCTGTGCACTCCAGGCTGGCCTCAGACTCTGCTGCAGCCTCCCAAGTACTGAGATTATAGACATAGGCCACCATACCCAGATTAGTCTGTGAAGCAGTCTGTGCTGTGCAGTGTGGCTGCTCTGCCACACTGCCTGGCCCTTACCCTGTCTTTTGTGTTACTGTCGTTGTTTTTGTTTTGAGAAGGTTCTCACTATTTAGCTCTGGCTATCCTGGAACTCACTGTGAAGACCAGGCTGACCTCAAACTCAGAGATCCACCTGCCTCTGCCTCAAGAGTGCTGGGATTAAAGATGTGTGCCACGTGCACTGCTTTTTGCCCTATCTTCTGAAGGAAGGCAGAAACACACAGCCTGGTTTCCTGGATTTTGTTAGCCTTTGTTATTTTTAAAGATGCTCTAGGCCTGTTGTGGTTGTGCATACACATAATGGACTTAGGAGGGAACCAATGCTGTGGGCTTGTCATGATTGTTAATTTATGGAGGAGGGCTTATTCTCCTGTGGCTGGTACCGTAACTAGGTAGGGTAGCCCTGGGCTGTATAAGAAGCTAGCTGAGCAGAGGGCAGAGAGCTAGCCAGTAGGCAACATTCCCCCAAGACTT
The DNA here is from genome assembly GCF_949786415.1 of Peromyscus eremicus. NCBI lineage: Eukaryota > Metazoa > Chordata > Mammalia > Rodentia > Cricetidae > Peromyscus > Peromyscus eremicus. Next base: position 22,662,728 of record NC_081422.1, read on the forward strand.
CTGCTTCAGTTTCTACTCCTGTTCCAGCCCTGATTTCCCTCAGTGCTGGAGTGTGACCTAGAAGTATAAACAAAATAAGCCCTCCCCTCCCCACAGGTTGCTTTTGGTCATGATGCTTACACAGCAACAGAACACAAACCAGGGTATTTCTCTCATCATTATAGACTTAAGCAGAGATGGCTACAAACTGTAGCTGGGCCATAATCCTCAAAAGCCTGCCACTAGTGACCTTCTTCTGCCAGCCAGCCCCTATCCCTTAAAGCTTCCACAGCCTCACCGTATGGTACCAGCAGCTGGGGAACAAACATTCAACACACAGAGCTGTGGTGTTGGTTCAGAGTCAGATGAGAACACCGGCAGACATTTATAATTAGTAGTTAGACTGTGTGTATATGCTCATACATGTACGTGTGTGTTAAGGATCCAGCCCAAGACTTGTGCATGCTAAGCAGTCTCTGAAATGAGTTACACTCCTTATATTTCCCTCCTGAGGGGCTAGCTCCTTGTAAACATTGGTAAGCTTTTTTCCAGGTACCTAACTACTGGCTTTTGTGATTTGCACTCCCCTCCCAGAGCATCTGGACCTTCTTTGCTGAGAATAATATTTCCAGTAATACGCTGGTGGCATTATTCTGCCACTTTGTCCAGGAAGCACATAAAAAAGGCGCCAGTGCACAGTATCGAGAATATGGCCTTCATGCTGCTGGGCTCTATTTTTTGCTACTGGAAATACCAGGTATGTATACATATCCCCCCCCCCACGTGTTTATAGGTTCCACATCTGTATGCAGCCAACTGGATGGGAAAAATACTTGAAAAGAAAATGTTGCATTGTTGATACTATGTATGTTCTTAAGCCTATGATGATTGTGTCTGTATGGAACATGCACGAACTTTGCTCTTAGTTCATAACCCATACAGCAGAACAGTTATTATATAGTTTTTACCCTGTGTTGGACTTTTAGAGATAATTTGAAGTATACAGGAAGATGTGTGTAGTTTATATGTAAATAGCCATCTTCAAAGAGAAACAAAAGTTCGTGATTATTCAAATTTTTATATAAGGGACTTTAATGTTTTAGTGTCCTCAGATTTGGGAGTATGACTTTTTGTTACTACTTTTCGAGATATCTTTATTGTTTTCTACGTGCCTTGTGTATTTATCTCCCACTCCCCTCCCTAGTTAGAGCCTCCTCCTTTTTCCCATTTCCCTGATCAGATCACTGTGTCCTTTTCTTCCCCTCTCTCTGTCTCTCCTACTCCCCTACCCTGACAGTGGTCTCTTTTTATTTTCTGGTTTCTGTGGTTACTCCAGGCTCTGTATTCACATTTGAAGATTTGGAAGTAGGAGCCTCTGATAAGAGAGAACATGCAGCATTTGTTTTTTGGGGTCTGGCTTATCACTCAATATGATCTTTTCTAGTTTACCTGCAAATGTCATGTTTTCATCTTTCTTTACAGCTGAATAATATTCCATGTGTAGATAGACCACATTTTCATTATCCATTCATCAGTTGAAGAGCATTTGTTTAGGCTGTTTCCATTTCCTAGTTATTATGAAGAGAACAGCAATGAGTATGGCTGAGCACCTAGCTGGAGTATGATGTCGAGTCCTTGGCATATGCGAGGAAGTGGTACAGCTGGGTCAGGTGGCATCTTTATTTTGAGCTGGTTGACAGTTCTGCATACTGATTGCCGTAGTGGCTTTACCAGTTTGCAATTCCACCAAAGGTGGATGAGGGTTCCCTTTTGCCTGCATACTCTCTAGCTTTTGTTTTTGGTGGTGGTGATGAGCTTTGCCATCCTGACTGAGGTAAGATGAAATCTCAAAGTTGTTTGATTTGCATTTCTCTAATTGCTAGGGACTGTGAACATTTTTTGAGATATTTCTTAGCCCATTTTTTTTTTTTTCTTCTTTTGAGAGTTCTCTGTTCAGGTCCCTGTCCCATTTTTTTGAAGTGGTTGCTTTTTTTTTTTGCTTTTGATTCTTTGTGTTTTGAGTTCTTTATATAAAGTCCCACTTTATATAAAGTCATTCTTGGCTCGTTTCTTGGGCAAATGGAGTCCTGTTCTGGAAGTCGTTTCCAATACCTACATCATGTAGGCCGATGCCTGATGTTTTCTTCTAGCAATTCCAGTGTTTGCGGTTTCAGTTTTAGGTCTTTGACCCATGTGGAGTTAGTTTTTGTGCAAAGTGATAAATATGGGTCTAATTTTACTCTTCTACATGTGGACATCCAATTTACCCAGCAAAATTTGTTGAAGATGCTTTCTTCCAGTTTATGTTTTTGCATCTTTGTCAAATATTAAATGGCTGAAGCTATGCGTACTCATGTGTGGGTCTTCGATTTTGTTCCACTGATCTACATGCCTGACTTCGTGTCGGTATTATATTCTTTTTATTATTATGACTCTTGTTAAGGTATCTTTCCCCCGTCAATGCTTTGCGTGTTCTAACGATCTCTGTACTCTGGCTGTGCAGAACTCAAATGTGTCAGCCCTGTGTGAAGTGTGAAAATCATTTTTCTTCTGTTTTGGGGGGGGAATAGTTGTTCACTCACCATGATGGAGTTTTATCCCACGTGTGCACAGTGATGGTCTGCCTGCACAGAATCTTGGAGCGTTTGTTTATGTAGCTGCCCTTCTTGAGAAGTCTGCTTTGTAGATCCCGGCTGCCCTACCTTCCTGGCTCTCATTCCTCTACTCTGCAACACTAGCCTCTGCTTGGATTTACCCTTTTTCTGCTGAGATCCAGGAATTACCTACCGAGACAAAATTAGGGCAATTCAGGTTTTATCTACCCTCCCTTTTTTCTTAGTGTTTTGTATTGGTTATATTAGGCATCTTTGTCCAGTTTTACAGTTGTTTTCAGTGGGAGACAAGTGTAAAATGAATTTATCTGTCAGAACCAGATCTGGGAATCTTGTTATTTATTCCTGCTTCATCAGCATTATTGCTCTGTTCTAGGGCTGAAGTTGAAAGTGGCACATTTTTACTGAAGGCTCACTGCTTCCTCAGAGTCAGGTGGAAAGGCCATCTCTTGCTTCTTAAACTTTGCATCTGTTGTTAATGCATAGAGTGTGTGTGTATGTGCGCGCATGCCCATGCACATGCACGTTTCTATGTTGGTGACAGCTGTGTACACATGTGTATGAAGCCTGAAGTTAATTTCTTATTACTTCCCTGATAGATCCCCACTCTATTAAGGCAGGGTATCTCTGGCCCCAGAGCTCACGGTTGCTCATCAGTTTTTGTCAGTCCAGCTAGCTAACAAGTTGTCCTAGGGATACCCTGTCTGCTTGAGTGGGGAATTACAGGCAGGCCACTATGCCTGCACAGCTTTTGTGTAGATTCTGGGGATCTGAACTCTGGTCCTTACCCTTACACAGCACATATTTTCAAACTAAGCCATCTCCCCTGCCTAATATCTGTATTTTAAGACAATTAAACCTAACTTGCTTAAGTTGATGGAGTTGCATGCCTGTGATCCCAGCACTCCAAAGGATGAGGAGATTTATGAGTTTCAAGTTAGCAAGGCTCTGTTTAAAAAAAAAAAAATCTAACCTGCACATTCTCTATTTCTTGTAACTAGGTAGCGTAGTCAATCAGGTATTCCACCCAGTGATGTTTGACAAGTGTATTCAGATTCTGAAGAAGAGCTGGCCTCAGGAATCTAACTTGAATCAAAAAAGAAAAAAGGAACACCCCAGAAGTTCTAAGAATAATCATAGGAGGGGCAGAAAAAGAGGAAAACCACCTAGGAAAGAGGATGATCAGGTAAGAAGCAGGTGGGATAAGGAGACATTTCCAAGCTGGGCTTGGTGGTGCACAGACTAGCTTTGTTTACATAGTTCCAGGACCGCCAGGACTGCATACAGACTGTCAACGCCCACACACAGAGAAGGTAAAGGGACTGTAGTATGCAGTCTAGTGCAGACCGCTCTGGCCTTGGAAACCTAGAACGGCATAGGGACCTGGCAAAGTTAGATCATCTTATGAGCCCAGCTACAACTGACATTGACTTCATGTGGTCAAATGAAACCATGGGACAAGCATGTGAGACATCACAGTCACTTGTACATTTTCTGTGGTCCAGGTGGATGAATTTTCAGGAGAGGAAGAGGAGGAGGAAGAGGAGATTTACTTTTCTGCCTGGGACCTTTCTCATATACGAAATGCCATATTTAATCTTCTAAGGAATTTTTTAAGGCTTCTGCCCAAGTTTTCCCTTAAAGAAAAGCCACAGTCTATACAAACTTGTATAGAGGTAAGTGAAACCCCCAAGACTTGGGGCTAACTGCAAAAAAATTTAGATATAGCTAATATTTACTGAAAAGAAGAAATTCACTTTTCTTTGGTACTTGTCTTCCAGGTGTTTGTTGCATTAACTAATTTTGAGCCAATTCCTCATAAATTTCTTGTTTCACAAGCCAGGTAAGCTCTTAATCTTGCAACATGACGATGTAATGATTTTTTTCAGAGCTGAAGTGCTACTTTACTCTAACTAGTATGTAAGCAGTATTTAGTCATTTAAATTTGGCTTATGGAAAATGCTGATGTGGCACACATGTATGCTAGCTGCTTAGGAGGTTGAGGCCCTTCAGTAGTTCGAATGAAGAAGTTCAGGGGCAGCCTGGGCAACACACACAGGGATACTGCATCCAAAAATAAAATAAATGAATGAACAGAGAAGGCTTAACAGGCGCTTGAATATTCCTACTATAATCAAATCCATTAGCCAAGGCTTTTCCCTTTTCTTTAGGAACTTTAGTGGAGTAAAACACATATCAGAGCTGGCCTATTATGGATTGTATTTGCTGTGCTCCCCAATCCATGGAGAAGGAAATAAGGTAGGGGAGAAGTGTATTCTAATTTCCTAATTGAATCAGAAGTAGACAAACCACATATGCAAAGATGTTTGATACTCCATTTGTCTTTGGTTAGCTGAAATTATGTCTGGCTAAAAGAAGTGAATACTGGTCATATTTTTAGGGAGCGGACACATATCTTTTGTTATGTTGTATTATTATAATTGCTTTACTTTTTAAATCTTGTTCATCTGTATTGTGGTTAATTAAGCCAGCAGCTTGTCCTGGGGCTCCCTTGTGTCCACCTGACTGCTAGCATTACAGGCAAGCTGCATGCCTGCCCAGCTTTAATGTGGGCTTATAAATTAAGTTGTACTATAGTTACGTCTGTATAGGAAAACTGATACAGGATTGGTACTGGCCACACTTTTAGACGTCACTGGGGAAGTGTCTTGGCAGTATGCTCTGTGGCTAATGGGCAACTGGCTGTGATACCATTTTGACTTACTATATCATTTCAGGACTTGATATTGTTTCGGTAATAAAATGTCACTATTTCTGCTTGCTGTCTAGCCTTCCTTACCCAGTAGAAACCCAATATATTTGGTGGCCCCATAAATTATTACTAAGTTTCCAAGATGAAACGGATTGTTTTTTTTGTATGACGTCCCTAGTTCTCAGCAGCAAAATCTTTGATGCCACGGGATTCTCTATCATACTTTTAAGCCAAATATTATTTTCTTTTCTAGGTTATTGGTTCTATTTTCCATCAAATGCTAAATGTAATATTGATGTTAGAAGTAGGGGAAAGGTCCCGTTGTGCCCCGCTTGCGATAACCTCACAAGCCATCAGCTGTAGAAACCAGGCAGTCCAGTTTATCAGGTAAAGTGCATGCATCTCGACTTCCTGGTTTGTATCACTCTTCCTTGATAGTCTGGGCCCTGCACTAACCAAAGTGTCTGGCACTTGTGGCATCGGATGTCAGACCCACCGTAGCCAATCTGTTTCGTGTGTCTGAGTCACATTTGGCAGCTTCTGTGTCAGGGTGGTGTTAAGGACATAGTGAACCTGTAGTTCTTGAGCTGGAGTCCATCAGTTGTGCCGTCAGCAGAGGACGGCTACCCCCTTTCTGTCAGAACAGAAAGTCTGCCCCCTCTTCCACTTTTTCTCTCTACTTAAACGTTTCTCTGTTTCTCGCACATTTTCCTTTGTTCTCACTTTTCTGTTCCATCCTCTACAACAGAAAGTACCTGCTAAAGGGTGAAAGTAAGTAAACTGCTTTGAACTTCTTAAAATAATTGGTAGTCTGCGGTTTCTGCCGTGAATTGCTTAGCTCCTCCTAAAAGTCCCCTCTTGGCTTTATTGGGCAGGTGCGTTTGCTGTCTCTTGCATTTGTCACCCTCTGTCACCGAGTGTTTGGTGTGCAGTGTAAAGTGAATGTGTGCGGGTCAGTGTATTCATGCTGCAGGCTTCTTTCCTGAGTGTGGTTGGAGATGTTGGCACTGGATGATATTATTATCTTGTCACTGAGCGAGTGTCTCTTGGCAGGGTTGGTTTGTTTGGTTTGATGTTTTGCAGGCTCTCACTATTACCTCAGCTGAACCAGAACTCACTGTGTAGACCAGCCTGGCCTCGACCTTGAGAGAGTCCTGCTGCAGCCTCCTGAGTGCTGGTTTGCAGGTGTGAACCACCACTGCCTGGCTGTGATACTATTTTCTTCTTTTTTTCCGTGTGTGTGTGTGTGTGTGTGTGTGTGTGTGTGTGTGTGTGTGTGTACGTGCCCGTGTGCGTGCCTCAGCACACATAAGGAGGTCAGAGGAGAGTTTGGGGGAATTGGCTCTCTCCCCCACGTGGGTCCTGGTGATTGAATTCAGGGCACCAAGCTTTATTGGCAGAGTGCCTTTACCCACTGAGCCAACTCACTGACTAGCTTCATGGATAAGAATTTTAAAACATTAAACATCTAGGATGTGTTAAGTAGAAACATTGTTTGTTTGTTTTTTTCCATAAGAATTCATGGCACATGCCTTTAATGTGTATTAGGGAGACAGAGGGAGTCGAATCTCTTGAGTTCAAGGCCATCCTAGTCTACACAGTGAGTTCCAGGACAGCCAGGGTAACATAGAGAGACCTTGTCTCAGAAAAAGCAAAAGTAAGTAAATGATTCATCATATTGCCAGTTGAACATTTATGTAAAGATACAAATCAAAGAGTAAACCAGGAGACTGCAGTAACTAGTAGTCCCTCTCTGAGCTGGCCCAGCCGCCACTGAGTCTGGGTGACGTGCTCATCCTAACGTGATGTAGTTTACATCCTACCATGAAAGTTACTGTAGTTAAAAGAGCCCATGAAGACTGAATTTCTGTGCTTCTCTGAATGACTCCACTCCTCAATGAAAACTTTTTATTGAACTGCTTAGGAAGCGTGTTTTTCTCATCTGTTGCAATATATCTTTATTCTTCTGAAACAAGTCAAAAAGGAATAGTTTTCTTTTTTTACAATTTTTAGTTGTTATTACATGTGTGTTTATGTGTGTGCACACACACGTGCACGACATGCACTCCTGCCCATGCCACAAGCCCATGGGGAAGTCAGAAAACAACTTTGTGGGGTCAGTGCTGTCTTCAGACCTTTCAGTGTTTAAATGGGTTCTGGTTGCCAGACCTGTGGGCCAAATGCCTTCACCCGCTGAGCCACCTTGTGGCCCCCAGTGGGTAGGCAGGCTGTTTTTAACATTTGAGGTTTTAAAACATACAAAAACTGGTGTTTGAGCACAGACTTCAGAAGTGACTGCTGGATTGTCGTCATAGATACATTGTAACGGGGTTTGTGTTTTCATTCGAACTAGCTCGCTTGTGGATGAACTACAGGAAGGCGTCTTCCAAGTCCTGGGCACCTTACTGCAGCATATCTGTGCCAAGGTACTGTGTGCTTCGGTGGTTACCGTATGTCAGTATTGCACACACAAAGATAGGTACCTGCGTTTGTTCTTGAGCCTCACCACAGGGAGCTCTTTAATAACAGATTCTCTCTTAAACGATGCGCTTTTTCCTTGTATTTTGTGGGTGTTCGCAGGCAGGGTCTTCCTATATGCTGGCGGTAGGCTTGAATCACAACTCTCTCGCTCCTAGCCTCTTGAGTGCAGAGATGAAAGGCCAGCACCACTGTCCCTAGCTAACAAATGTTCCTTTAAAATGTAAAATTTTTATTTTGGAAAATGATAGCCGTGTACAGGAACAGGAAGGATGGTGTGAGTCAGCACATTCCCATAATTCATCAGTTTGTTTGGTGTGTATATCCTGAACACATATATGCACTGGTTTTTTTCTTCTGAAGCAAATTCCATCATATTGTTTCATTCCTAATATTTCAGTGTATTTCTCTATAAAGGATAAGAACTTTTAAAAGAACATAAAATATTTACTATCTAAAAGACAAACTAATATCAATTATCTAATTATGTTCTAGTCTTAAAAGTTTTTTTTAATATATATGTGTGTTTTACCTACATGTATATATGTGCACATGTGTGTGCCTGGTGCTCATGGAGTCCAGAAGAGAGTCTTGGATCCCCTAGAACTGTAGTTAGAAACAGTTATGAACCACTATGTGGGTGCTGAGAACCGAACCCAGATCCTTGGCAAGAGCAGTAAGCACTCTTTATTGCTAAGCCATCTCACTAGCTTCCATTCTCAAATTTTTACTAATATTTCATAAGTTTATGGAACTGTTTAAGCAAATGATTTTTAATTTGAACTGTATCTACTGTAGAGATGCATAGTCTCTGAAATTGTGTTTTTCTGCAGGGGGTTATAGTTTAGTTTTCAATGGGGTATAAAGCATAAAATTTGTTAGTTATTTATCTGGTGTTTAAAGATCATTGAACTAATCACACCTGCTAATTTCAGCTACACCATGAGCTTCAGTCATTCTGCAGTGGGTGGCCAGTCAGTTTTCTCTTATGTGTTCCAGGTGGTAGATAAAGCCGAGTATCGGACCTATGCAGCACAGTCCCTGGTCCAGCTGCTTAATAAACTTCCCTCTGAGGAATATGCTGCGTTCATCGCCTGGCTTCACAAATACTCGCGGAGTTCTAAGGTAGGAGATGGGTCCTGGCTCTGAGCACCAGAAGACAGCCAGGTCTGAATGCAGATGAGCTCTTCGCTTTGGTTCTGACTCCTACTGATGGGTTCCTCTGATTCTGCCTTGGCAGATTCCACACCGCGTTTTCACTCTTGATGTTGCTTTAGCTCTCTTAGAGCTGCCTGAAAGAGAGGTGGATGACACTGTAGTATTGGAGCATCAGAAGTTTCTAAAGCATAAATTCTTCGTGCAAGAAATTATATTTGATCGTTGCTTAGACAAGGCACCTACTGTCCGCAGCAAGGCGCTGTCCAGCTTTGCACATTGTCTGGAGTTGTCTGCTAGCAGCACATCAGAGAGTATATTGGAGATCTTCATTAACAGTGAGTGGGAGAGGGGAGAGGCGGGTGTAACTCGGTGATATGAGGCCATGGGTCAAGACCCATGTGGATAACCAAGAAAGAAAAAATAAACTAAAAAATGAATCCACTGCAAGTGGATCATTCTTTGTTAAGGCCGTGTGTGTGTGTGTGTGTGTGTGTGTGTGTGTGTGTGTGGGTGTGTGTAATTTTAACTCATCCTCATAAACCACATGATCGTTTATTATTAAATTATTGTATGTAGGCTCAGTCCCAGGACCTCACACAGCTAATCATGTGTTGTACAACTTGAGCATATCTCCAACTTCAAACCCCCATTTAAGAAGGGAGGCCTGATACATTTGAAACTCCTTTCTGAAGCAAAAGAAAGCTGTCAGCAGTTCCAAGCGTGTCTGCTGACTGTGGCTCTGTGTGTTTACGTGGGATTTATACTCTTTTATCCGTCTGCTTACTTTCAGGTCCTTTAGTTTCAGGACTACAGAGTCGCTCTAGTACCTTACAGAGACACTCAACAGGTAATCATCAGTATTTTTCAAACACTGAGTTTGTTTTGAACTTTTTTTGAAGTTTTGTTTGAACTTAAGAAAAAAAAAACTGCACTGACTGTTAGTATGGCTCCTGCGTCCATACTCGCCTGTCCTAATGATGTTTTTCTTCCTGGAAACTGAGGTCTGTTTCCGCCATTTTACCATCTGAGTAACATGCAGTGCCTGTGCTATTGAAATACAACAGACTTTTACCTTAACCTTTTTTCCTTTTTATAGTGCTTACCAGTGGAAATTGGCAGTTGACGCAAAGCAACACTGATGATAATAATGGCGAAAGAACGCAGTCTGGAGGTACCCACACTTGTTCTTTCCCGATCCCGCTTGCTGCCTCTTCCTAGTGTGCCCCCTTCGATCTCACATGTGAGAACATCTGTGATAGTGTACTTCCAAGTCTGCTTATTTCGCTTGACATGATCTGTAGCTTCATGCATTTCCCAGCAGGTGGCCTCATTGTGTTCTTCTGTGTTGTTGAATAGAATCCCACCGGTGTGTGTATATCACATTCCCTATCTTTGTAGACACTGAGGTCAATCTGTGGCTTGAGTGTTGTGAATAATGCCGCAGTAGGCATGAAAGTATAGGTATATCTGTTGTGTATTGATTTCTTCCAGTGAAAAACCCACGTGCATGTGATAAAGCTGAGTCATATGACAGTTCTGATTTTATTTTATTAAGAACTGCTTATTATTGTGTATACATTTGAGGCACGGTCTCACTATGTATCCTTCGGCCTTGCCTGCCCTTGCCTCCCTCCCGAGTGCTGGTTTAAAGGCATGCACCACCATACCCAGACAAGAAAGTCATTTCTACAGGCAGTGTATCAGGATTGCGTTTCACTTGCCAGAATTGGTTGTTTTGTTTATGTTTTGAGACAGAGTCTTGTAGCCAAGGATGACGTGCTCCTAAATCTTCCACGTGCTAAGTGCTGTGGTCACAGGAGTACACACTCTATCCAGTGTGTGTAAGTTTAGGGGTGTTAAAGCACCCCCTGTTTCACTGTCAGAGCCTACCTGTCCCTTTATGTCAGAAGTGTTGGTTTTTATGAAGTTGAATGTACTGGCTTCTGGTATATATTTGTTCATGATTTCATCTTTTTGATACATTCTTTACTATTTATTTATTTATTTATTTTGAGGCAGATTTCTCTCTGTAGCCCTGGCTATCCTAGAACTCACTCTGTACACCAGGCTGGCCTTGAACTCAGAGATCCACCTGCCTCTGCCTCCCAAGTGCTGGGATCAAAGGCGTGCGCCACCACTACCTGGCATTGATATATATATATTTTACCAATATGTTTACCTCTTCTGACTAATTATGGCTTGAAGTCTGCCCTATATGATACCAATATTGCTACTTCTGCCTGCTTCCAGGTTTCATTTGCTTAGAATCTCATTTCCTATCATTTTACTTCAGTCTTTGTATGTGTTTGCTAACAAGGAATATTCCTTTTTAAAAAACAAAACAAAACAAAACAAAACATAATTCTTTATTGATTCCTTAGGAATTTCACATCATGTACCCCAATCCCACTCACCTCCCAGTCCCTCTATATTGTCCCCTCACCCCTGCAGCATCCCCCAAAAGAAACCTCCCCCCAAAAATTTAATTAAAAACAATAACAACCAAAAAACCACATCGCCCCTCCGTCTTTCTAACACCTCTTCATTCATCCTAGTGGCATTGGGAGCTGCGGTGTGTCACACAGTATTAGACCCTCTTGTCCAATCAGGCCCACCACAGAATGCTCACTGCAGTGAGTCTTTGGTCCGGTTCAGGGCCTCTGGCACACCATCATCCCTGGACCCTCACTGAAGCTCCTCTGGGACATCCTGCTGTTGCCCTGAGTCATGGAGATCCTGTGGTTATTGTTCCACAGGATCAGTCCCTTCACGCACTCCAGCAGGTCATAGATGGGGTAGATGTAAGGGTGGGCCAACCCAAGGCCCAGGATGTGGCTCTGGGTGGTAGCTGAGCTGGTTGGTCTGGACCACTGGCACCACCACCTTTCACCCCCTCAGGCAAGGGGCTGAGTCAGCTCTCCCACCAACATGGTTCCTGTGACCCTCTGTGGCAACACAGGTCATGGACATCATGGCAGACCCTAGCTGCAGCAGGAACGCAGACCCAGACAGGGCCCTCGGCAGCATCTCTGGCCTGGACGTCAACATGGGCCCGGTGGCACCAAGGCCCAAGGAATATTTCTTACAGGCAGCAAACAGTTGTTTTTTTTTTTAAGCCAGACAGCCTGTGGTGGGTTTTTGATTTTTTGTTTGTTTTTTTGGTTTGGTGTTTGGTGTTTCAAGACAAGGTTTCTTTGTATAGCCCTGGCTGTCCTGGAATTCTGTAGACCAGGCTGGCCTTGAACTCACAGAGATCTGCCTGCCTCTGCCTCCCGAGTGCTGGGGTTAAAGGCATGTGCCACCACTGCCCTGCCCAGCCTGTGTGTTTTAATTAGAGAATTAAGACCGCATTCAGGGTTAGTATTGGAAGATACATGGTAATTCCTATCATTTGTCATTTTCCTAATACTCAGGCTTATTTATTACTCTTCTGCAACCTTCCCCATGCTCTTGAAGCTGTTTGTCTTCTGAGGTGTTGGTTAGAAGTCAAAGTTCTTTAGTCTATGTTTATCTTCAAAGCACTTTCTCTCAATGCTGAAAGCTAGCTATTCTGCTCATAATGATCTGATCTGCCGGGGTTTTGTTTTTGTTTTTCCTTTGGTGGGCTTGTCTACATAAGAGAGGCTTCTCTTGCGGGTTTCATATTCTTTCTCTCTTCTGTACTCTTAAAAACAACCGGGTCATGTTGGCCCCGGGTTCAAACACTTCCTTTTTTAAATCAATGTTCTTTCCCAAGATTTGGGAAATTTCCTATTTCGTTGAGTAAGGTTCTTTTTGGTTTGGGTTCTGTTTTTTTGCCTTTAATCTCCATGCCGCCTTCTATACTTAATTTGTTATTTTGATCCCACCCCAGGATGTATGCATGTCTGTTCCTAATTTGGTTTTGTCTTTATTACTGCCTGGGAGCTTTGATTCATCCACTTTGTCTTCAAGCCTTGAGATACTTTTGCTTGATCCAGTCAGCTGGTAAGGCTTTCTGCTCAGCTTTTATTTCACTTCGTAGACACGGTGTGCAGGAGTCCTGCTTCTCTCTGCTGTACTGCAGGGGTGGAGCAGTCTGTGCAGCAGCCCCTGGTAGACACGGTGTGCAGGAGTCCTGCTTCTCTCTGCTGTACTGCAGGGGTGGAGCAGTCTGTGCAGCAGCCCCTGGTAGACACGGTGTGCAGGAGTCCTGCTTCTCTCTGCTGTACTTCAGGGGTGGATAACTGCCAGCTCCTTCTCTCTAGCCAGGTCTGCTATAACCTGATCATCAGCTTGAGCTTTTCTCTCCCATATCTCTGAGTTAAAGTATCCTCTCACATTTGAGCAAGGGCAACTTGGCTACAGAGCTAGGTGTTTTCTTTCCCTGGCTGGGAAAGGAGCTCAGTGCAGAGCTTTTTATGTAATGTAGTCAAAGCATTTTGCCAGACGGTAGTAACAGCGACAAGTATAAAGTAGAAGCCAAGTACCACTTTTCATATCCATATTCCATACCCGGATTCTGACAATAGGAATGGTGGGATAGGAGTATTCTGAAACAGAAATGGTTTTGTTTTGTTGTTTTTAAGAAACGTTTTTTTGGATTAGTGTGTGTGTGAGAGTGTGTGTGTGTGTGTGTGTGTGTGTGCGCGCGCGCGCGCACGCGCGTGTCTGTGTCTGTGTCTGTGTGTTTAGGCATGCATGCCATGGGTGCATAATGAAGGTCCAAAGACAACTTGGTGGAGTGAGTTCTTTTTTCCACCATGTGTGTTCCAAGGATTGAACTTAGGTTGTCAAGCTTAGCAAGTGTCTGCCTGCTAAGCTACCTCACTGGTGCCCTAAACAGAAAGTTTTAAAAACAGTAAGTTTTAGACAGTTGGGAACCACCGTATGGGTGCTGAGAATTGAACCAGGGTTCCTTGAAAGAACAAGAGCAGCCAGTACTCTTAACCATCTCTCCAGTCCTAAACCGGAAAGTTTTAAAAGTTGAATGAAAAGGAAAGGGAGAAGAAAATGGGAAAATGAAAAGCAAAAGAAAATCTAGACTATTCAAAATGTGGAAAGGGAGTAAGTAGAGAGAGTTAGAAAGTGAAGTTCATAAGTACGTTTTTCAAGAAAAGAAGGCAGGTTTAGAGGGAATAAAATGATTTGACTGTTAAAAGGATCAGAAGGAAAAGTCCCAACATCAAAAATAATAAAGAGCGAGCTGGGAGATGGCTTAGCAGGTAAAAATATTACCCAAGTTCAGTCCCAGAACCCATATTTTTATAAAAGCTATGTGCAGTGGTGTGTGTCTGTAACCCCAACATTCCTAAAACAAGGTTCGAGATGCAGACAGTAGACTCCCCCAGAGTCTCATGGGCCAGCCATCCTGGTATGCAACACCACCAGAAATGAGTGATCCTGCTTCACCAAGGTAAAAGCCTTCAGAAAACTGTAGTCCTCAGCGGTGGGAAGATGCTGCACCTACCTCACCTGTAACGTTTCTTGCCCACCTTACATGTGGACTTTAAAAGGGGACACCCAAGAACCCGATGCCAGCTGACTCAGTTCCAGTCTGTCCCTGAGGGTGAATCAAGCCCATCTTTCCTGAAAAGTGTTTTTCCTCTCAACTTATACTAATTGGGTCAAACTCTTAAAGCCAACAGCAGCTTAGTAAGAAAATTGGGTTTATTGACATGTGGGGTGCACATCATGGGAGAGAACCCTCAGTGCCAAGTAATCAGCAGGGGCTTAGCCTTACATAGTATCTTCAACGAAAAACAGGAAATCTGTTGAAAAATGATGTGTGTGTATGCGATTTTAGGCCTCCAGGTGTGGGACAATAAGGACGTAGACGTCTAGTAGACTGAGATTTTGTTTGGAGACCCCTTCCTTGATGCTTCTGGGCTAGTACGGCTCCTTGAGGACAGAGAATTTGTTTCACGTCTTTGAGCAGAGAGTGGAGACAGCTTTTCCCTGTTTGCACTGCTTACCTGCTTTCAGTTCAAAAGTCTTTTTGTTATAGAAGGATATTTTGCAGTGACATATTCTGGATTGCATCATAGGTTCTAAACATCAGGAAGTGTGAGTTCTCTGTGTTTGCTTTTTCGAACGTGATTTGGCTCTTCCAGATCCTTTGTATTCCACAGAAATTTTAGAGCTACCCCCAGCTCCCCCCCCCAAAAAAAAAGATACACATGTGGTGTATGTGTGCTTTTCTCAGGGTAAGGGTTCTCTGTGTAGCTCAGGCTAGCCTTGAACGGAAGCTCTTCCTTAGTCCCCCAGATAGTAAGATTACAGGAGTGTGCACCATTCCTGACACCCATCTTGCATTTTGATAGGGATTGATTTGAGATCAACTTAGAGAGCACTGTTACATAAATGCAATGATGCTCTCACCTGTTAACATCAGGTGTGTTTGTAATGGGTGCTTCATTTGTTTATTTCAGGGATGACTTTGTTGTATTCCTTTCCTTTTTTTTAAATTTTGTTTTTGAGACAAGGCCTTCCCATATGTCTCAGGCTGTCTTTGAACTCTCTGTGCTCTTGCCATGGTCTTCAAATGAAATACGGCTTGTGTATATTATTACATGAATCATAAATGGTCTTATAATAAAAACCCGGAGCCAGATATTGGGGTAAATGCTGAAAGACCAGAGGAAACAAGCCACAGCCACTTCTCACCTCTCCAATAAGAGAAGATCCTATCTCCACAAATCCTCAGACTGAATGCCTCTAAGTCCTCAGCCAAAAGGGGGCTGAGTTCCTGTCTCCTCACACCTTATATGCCTTTGTCTGCCCAGACATTTTACTTCCTATCTCAACCTTCCTGGTGCTGGGATTAATGGAATGTGCCACCACTGTCTGGCTCTGTTTCTCTCTTAGACTGGATTGATTAATCTTGTGTAGTCTAGGATGGCCTTGAACTCACGGAGATCCAGACCAATCTCTGCCTCTGCCTCCCGAGTGCTATGATTAAAGGTGTGTTCCACCACTACCTGACCTCTGTGGCTAGCTCTGTCCTCTGATCTTCAGGCAAGCTTTATTTCTTAGATTACAAATATATCACCACAGTATATTACTGTGTCTTACTTGTCTTGTTTTTGTGTAAACAAAAATATTCTTTAGAGTTTCACCATGCAACCCAGGTTTGCCTATAACTCATGAAGTAGCTCACACCGGCCTGAAACAATTGGTCTTCCTGTCTTAGCTTCTTGAAGTGCTGGAATTTCGGGCATGTACCACCATGGCTAATCTTCATATAAGTATAAACATATATGGCCAACCATATAAACAACTCTAGCTCTTTGAATTTAGTCCTGAGTATTTTTTTTCTTTTTGGTGCTATCATAAATTGAAATATTCTCTTTATTTGATTTTTAAATTTCCACTAATAGTTTTTACAAAAGGTTTTGGTTATTGATCTTTTTATCCTATAACTTGGCTGTGGTGGTTTGAATAAGAATGGCCCCCATAGGCTCAAATATTTGAATGCTTAGTCATCAGGGAGAGGCACTATTTGAGAAGGATTAGGAGGTGTGGCCTTGTTGGAGGAAGTGTGTCACAAGGGGTAGGCTTTGAGGTTTTAAAAACCCATGCCAGGCCCAGTGTCTCTTTGCTTAAGGATCAGGCTTTAGCCCTCAGTTAGTGCTCTAGTGCCTGCCAGAATGCTATCATGTTTCCCACCATGATGATAATAGACTAGCCTCTGAAACTGAGCAAGCCCCCAATTAAATGCTTTCTTTTATAAGAGTCGCTTTGGTCATGGTATCTCTTAACAGCAATAGAACAGTGACTGTGGTAGTTTGAATGTAATTGCACCCATAAACTCCTAGGAAGTGGCACTATTAGGAGGTGTGGCTTTGTTGGAGGAAGTGTGTCACTGTGGGAATGGGCTTTGAGGTCTCATATATGTTCAAGCCACGCTCAGTGTTTTAGACCACTCACTGCCTGTTACCTGAGGGATCAAGATGTAGCTCCTTCTCCACTCTCAGCTCCTTCTTCAACACCATGTCTACCTTCATGCCACCATGTCCCACCATGAGGATAATGGACTAAACCCCTAAACTGTAAGCCAGCCCCAAATAAATGTTTTCCTTTATAAGAGTTACTGTGGTCATGGTGTCTCTTACAGCAATAGAAACCCTCACTAAGACAGTGACTAAATTCATTCCAATAGTTTTTGTTTTGTTTTATTTTGTGGAATTCTTGGATTTTCTGTGTAGAAGATTAAGTCTCCTACAAATAGAGATAATGTACTTGTTTCTTTGCACCCAGATGCTTTTTAGTTACTTCTCTTACCTAGTTGCTCTAGTCTAGACTCTCAAGCACAATGTTGAATGGATGGAAAGAGTCTTGAATCGTTTGTTTGTCTTTAATTGGGCAGAGCTTTTGGTATCCACTTTTGAGCATGAGATCAGCTGTGAGCTTTTTCAGGCTAGCCCATGTCTTTGGGAGGAAGTTTCCCTCCGTTCCAAATTTGCTGCGTGTTTTTATCATCAGTACTGCAAATGTTTTCCTTCATCTCTAAGGTGATTGTGCAGTTTTCCTCTTTCTTCTGATGCTGCGGCATTTCCATTCATTGGTATTAGGATCAACATTGAATCCCTGAGATAGATAGCAGACACATGCAATCCTTTTTTAATCTTGCTTAGTTCATCTTGCTAGTGTTTTGCCGAGAATGCTGCTGTCTGTAGTCACAAGAGTTCTGTTTTGCCGAGGTGTCTGGTTTTGCTGTCAGTAATAGTAGTGCGGTATTATTATGGGGGGGGGAGTATCTTCTTCTCTTGTGCCTTTTGATCAAGTTGGTGAAGGATTCTCACTCATTTGAATGTCATCATTTGGTAGAGTTCCTAGGAAAACCATCTTTGGCTTTGTGTGTATGGTGCGGGATCCTTTTATGACCAATGGAGTTTGTGTATAGATGCAGCACTTTTCTTTCCTTAACTCATCTTTGAATGCTGGTCTTCTAAACGCTTGTTGGTGTCATCAATTCGTTAGCGATCGCTGCTATATCCCTTTGCGCTCCCTTTTTCTTCTGTAAAACTGATGGTAATGTCATAATGTTGCATGTCTGGTTTTAACAGTTTGGATACGATTTTCTTGGTCAGTCTAGCTAAAGCTTACTAAGCTTTGTTAATTTTGTGGATATTTTCAAAATACTACTTGGGCTTCACTGAGTTTTCTCCATTTTCTGTTCTGTTTTTGAGGTGCCTTTCTTATATATCTAAGCAGTTTCCATCTTTTGCTTGGGGACCTCTGAGGGGTTGCTAAGCCTCTTTCATGGGTGTTTGATATGAAAACCGTGTTCATATTATTATGAAGGTCTCACTTACTCCCCACACCTTGATCTCCTCACAAGAGTAAATTGATATTTCCCAGAGATCACATAATGTGTGGTTATAACAGGAGACAGCCAAATATTAGAGTGTACAAAAAGGTAAAACAGTGCTAGGCCTTTGTTATATTTTAGAAAGTATAGCTGTTTTTTTTAAAATGTATTTTATATAGTACATGTCTTACTTGTATTTATTTAAAAACTATTGTTGTTGTTGTTGTGTGTCTGTGTGTACTGGAGTAGATAGGCCATGGTGCACATGTGGAGGTCAGAGGTCAGCTTGGAAGAATTACTTTTCTCCTTTCTTTACGTGGGTTTCAGGGACTCAAACTGAGGGTGTCGGGCTTGCCCAGCAAGCCTCCTGACCCATAGAGCCACAGCTCCTCTTTTTTTTTTTTTTTAATGAATTATTAAATGTTCTTACAATTTTCTGTTTAGGTTTCTAATTTATACCAAAGACGTAATCTGTAGGAGCAACTCTCAGGTGCCTAGTAGTTCCAGAGCCTTTCTAGTAGAAAATGGAAAGTTGTCACATATCACCTCGTCAAATCTTTACAACATCTCTGGCTCTGGGTCTTAATAAGTCTTATTTGCAGCCAAGCAAAATAGAAGCAGTAAATAATTCATTCAAAGTTGTAGAGGGCTGCTGGAGCCAGGACTCAGGAGTTCAGAGGTTGCTGCTCTTCAGGAAGTCATCCCAAGTTCAGATCCCAGCACCCTCAAGACAGCCCACAACTGCTTTTGACTCTAGCTCCTAATGCCATCTTCTGACCTCCATAAGCACCCCTACACACACACGCACGCACGCACGCACGCACACAAATATTTATGTATTATTGCTTAATAAGAATAAAATAGTAAGAAAAAATAATAAGAATTAAAATGAATCTTTAAAAATTCATTTAGTGGTAGAAGCCAGGATTTAAAATCAAATTCCTAGATATTCTAAAGTTAATGCTTTTTTTATAGTGAATGCCTGATTATTCAAACTTTCTTCTTTTTCAAGACTTTTTGATACTTTCTTTTCTTACTTATAGTGAGTCTCTAGCCAATCCTGTCTCCTCAGTGTTGTGACACCGTAGGGGTGTGTGGTCTTTCTCAAGACTGTGATTCTTTGGTATTGTCAACAGAGAGATGCTTCATGGCGATGCTGAGAAAAAGAACCAGGGATGAAAAGATCAACGTCAGGAAGTCTGCACTCCAGGTGGGTCCTTCCTCCTTACACTTGCCGCACGACAGCTCAGCAATGCCGTACTCTTTGTTTATTGCTTAACTTGCCCTTGGTTCTGCCGTTTATAACTACAGAAAAACTAGAAGACTGCTGATTTTTAAACTTTCAAGTTTACTTGGTGCCTTTTGAAGACACAACTGTTGTGGAGTGTCGTGATTTGTGCCTGTAATCCTTGCTTTCAGGAGGCAGAGGCAGGTATCAGAATGTAAGCGAGTTTGAGTTTGAGGCCATCCTGATCTACATAGTGAGTTCCAACTTAGCCAGGGCTACACAACAGTATAAAAAACAACTTTTTATATATATTTGTTGAACTAGGAGACCATAGATGCATTTCAGTAAATTTGTGAAATTGGTTGTAATGTTCAGTTTTTTCTAGAGAGAATCCTTTCTTTGGTTTTGGTTTTGGTTTTGGTTTTTTTGTTTGGTTGGTTTTGTTTTGTTGTTGTTGTTGTTGTTCTGTTTTGTTTTTTTCAGGACAGGGTTTCTCTGTGTAGCCCTGGCTGTCCTGGAACTGGCTCTGTAGAACAGGCTGGCCTCAAACGCAGAGATCCGCCTGCCTCTGCCTTCCAAGTGCTGGGATTAAAGGCGTGCAGCACCACTACCCAAGAGAGTCCTTTCAAAAGAGAATATCATAGGGAAATAAGGTTGATCTATGACCCTTAAAATGTTAAAAACTACAAGCTTGAAGTATTTCTTTGTCTGTGTTTAGTCTGTGTTGGTGCCCTTAGTCACCACTTCCTGTTGTACCTTCCAGGTGTTAGTGAGTATTTTGAAACACTGTGACATCTTGGGCATGGAGGAGGACCTGTTGATCCTGCGGGACCATTGTCGAGACCCTGCCGTGTCTGTGCGGAAGCAGGCCTTACAGTCCCTAACAGAACTTGTCACGGTAAGGAGGAGCATGCTATGTAGAGATCCCTTAGTGCTTTGTATCAAAAGCAGCTCTGAGCTGGCTCTGATGGTTCACACTTAAAATTAACATTCATAAAGCTGAGGCAGGAGCATTACTGTGAGACTGAGGCCCTTTGTCTACAGTATACCCTGCCTTAAAGATAGATAGATAGATAGATAGATACATACATACATACATACATACATACATACATACATACATACATACATTCTGGAGTTGGAGGACTAGGGATAGAGCATGTGCTTTATAAAGTATAAAGTATAAAGTGCTTGAGTTTAGTCCCCAACACCAAACAGGGGCAGGAGTAATGCTACATAATAATTACCTGTTGTGGGGCTGGAGAGAGGTTAAAAGCACTGGCTGTTCTTCCAGAGGACCCGGGTTCAATTCCCAGCATCCACATGGCAGCTCACAACTGTCTGTAGCTCCAGTTTCAGATGATCTGACACCTTCACACAGATACACATGCAGGCAAAACATGAGTTCACATGAAATTAAAAATAAATAATTAAAAAAAATTACCTGTTGTTAAATGTTAAGTAAACCATTTAGAGGACTGAACACCAACCACAGGGAATAACAAGTGTCTTTGGCAGATGACTTTTAATTCAGCCAGGAACTAATGCGCAACGCTCTGCCACTTCTTAATTTTATCTTAAATCTCAGCTAGAAAAAGAAATCAAAATTTTAAAAATTGATTTTAATTTTTATTTATGTGAATGTGTTCTCATGTCTGTGTCTGTGAGTATATAAATGTGCGTGCATGTGCCCACAGTGGTCAGAGGCCCACAGTTGATTGTGAGCCACCAGATATGGATACTAGGAATTGAACACTGGACCTCTGGAAGAACAGGAAGTGCTCTTAACCACGGAGCCATCTCTAATACCTTTTGCTGTTGTGACAAAACACCATAACCAAAAGCAGCTTAAGGAAGAGAGAGTTTATTTTTGCTTATGGTCCCAGAGGGTAAGAGTCCACTGTGGCAGGGAGGCGTGGAAGCAAGTAGCAGGTATTGTGATGATCAGGAAGCTGAGAGATCACCTCTTAACAAAGCAAAGAGCAAACTGGAGTAGGGCAAGACTTTAAACTCTGACAGCCCACCCTGCCCAGTGACATACTTTCTCCAGCAAGGCTGTACCCTCCTCAGTGGAACCTCTCCAGACAGCACCAGCAGCTGGAGACAGAGTGTTCAGATGCCTGAGCCTAAGGGACTTGCTCATTCAAATCACCACACCATCTCTTGAGCCCCAGAAACAGGAACTTTAAAGTCAAATTCACTAAATTCAAGACCTAGATTAATTTTTGTCAATTAATATATGTAGCTAGGTGGTGGTGGTAGTGCACGCCTTTAATCCCAGCACTCCGGAGGCAGAGGCAGGTGGGCTAATCTGAGTTCCAGGACAGCCAGGGCTACACAGAGAAACCCTATCTCAAAAAATTAAAAAAGTAGGTATTACCAGAAGAGCATATTCATTAATATGATATATAATTTATTTCTCTCAACTAATTGACTATTGAAGAATTTTTAAAAAGGGTTATTATTTTTTATCAGAGAAGACATTAAAGATTGCATACCTTTAAGATTTATTTTTATTAAGTGTGTGCATGCCCGTGGAGAACAGAGACATCAGAGCCTCTGGAGCTGGAGGAACATAGAGTTGTGAGCTGCCTGACATGGTGCTGGGAATTCAACTTGGTCCTCTAGAAGAGCAGTAAGTGCAGTTAGCTGCTGAGCCATCTGTCCAACCCCAGCAATGCATATTTTGGCTTTTTCTGTCAGCACATTTTCCTTAGAGTAAATATCATTTGTTGTTGTTCTTGAATAACCAGAATAATACTAATCACTAATAATAAAATAGTGGCTTTAATTTATAAGTTTAAATTTTAATATGAATTGATTCATCGTAAGCTGGAGGTTATAGCTTTTCAGGATCTCTGAATGTTGTTTTTTGGTTTTGTTTTTGTTTTTTTGCTTTATGTTTTATTTGCAATTAAATGCAATTATTTGTTTGCTTGGGCATAGTGCCAAGTATTATACCCAGGGCTTTGAACATACAACAAATACCTTCTAATATTAAACTGTAGCCCTACCCCCTGTAGGTGTGATTATATTTAGCATATCTGTTGAAACGTTGATTGCACCTTTATTGGCTTGTCCCTAGACTTGTAATAGTGTTAGATCTTCTGCTATAATGTTTTCAACCTTAGGCCCAACCTACATGTGTCCCAGTCCAGAAAGCCTGGTTGATGGGAGTCATCCCAGTAGTGATGGACTGTGAAAGCACAGTGCAAGAGAAGGCCCTGGAGTGCCTGGACCAGCTCTTGTTGCAGAACCTGAAGCATCACAGGAAGTTTCACAGTGAGGACAGAAGCCAGGTGCTTGCTTGGGCGCTACTTGCTCTCCTTACTACAGAAAGCCAGGATCTGAGGTACGTCAACTGTATCACTTCAATGTCTTATTGACGGCCATGTTCTGTGTTTTAAAGATTTATTTTTTATTTTATGTGTATGAATGGTGTTTGGGGGGAGGGGGACCTGAGGAGGCCAGAAGGTGGCACCAGATCCCCTGGAACCCGAAACTAGAGCTATGTATGCTTTTTGAGCCATCATGTGGGTACTGGGAACCAAATGTAGGTCATCTGTGAGAGGAGCCAGTGCCGTTAACCACCTGAGCCATCTTTCTGGTCCTCTTATGGTGTTTTAATAATAGTTTTCTATTGATATCTAAGGATCAGTAATCCAGATGCTTAGTATATGTGAAGACCCCTTTTCTTGATTCTCTTCACATCTCTTAGCATGATTGTGGTGAGTGCTTTTGTGGTGCCTTCGATCCCTTGGCTTCCTTTTGCCTCCTTTCCAGTTTTAGACCGGCGCTGTGTTAGTACTGAACATAGTATGGCAATGTAGCATCGACATTCCCACTACTTGCTGTTAGGAGGACTACATCTTGGTGTTTTGGTTTCTGGTTTTTCAAGACAAGCATGTCTCTGTGTAGCCCCAGATGTTCTGGAACTCCCTGTGTAGACCAGGCTGTCCTCAGACTCAGAGCTCCACCTGCCTCCGCCTCTTAAGTACTAGGACTAATGTGTGTGCCACCACACCCAGCCTACATTTTCATTCATAAAAGCTAAACCTTATACATTTTATTGAGCTGGGTGAAATAGCTCTGCACTTCTGTTTCTATTTGATAACATTGAGGGTGGTAGACATTGAGGATGGTGGACATTGAAGATGGTGGAATTTGAGGATGGTGGCCATTGAGGGCAGTGAACATTATGCTGAGGAGTTAGGATCTGTGATGGTACCTTGACTACAGTGATCTTATGATTAGTTTGTATTTAAATTATAGTGGCTGCTTTTTTCTTTTTCTTACATCTCCTTGTCATACAAGAAACACAGACTTTTCCATGTAGTTATGGAGGGATTATACAATAGAAAGTGATCGATTGCCATAAACTTCTGCCCTGTGGTCTTTACAGAGAACTTCTTCCTGGGCCTGAGTTTCCTCATTTTCGAGCGCAGATAATGGGTTGCTTGAGTTTTCATTCCTTTTGGTGTTAGAACTTTACCACTAAAAATCCATTCATCTAGTCAGTGTTTTCTCGGTACTACAGAGGATGCAGCATGCAAGGTACTACCTTGAAGCAGAGAATGACCTCAGCAGATACTAAGCCTGGATCCTTAACCTCAGACTTCTGAGCTTTCAGGATTGTGAAAAGTAGATTCTGTTCTTCATCAATTACACATTCCCAGGTGTTGCTATAGCAACTCAGAGGCCAGACAAAGATGACACCATAAAAAACATTCGAAGGACAGATTGAAAACTGTAACCCACATGAGGGATGGTCACTTATATTTACTAATGAATGACTCATTTACTAATGACTCTTACCCAAGAGAGGATTCCTAACAGAAAATAGATGAGGTGAAAAGTAGTTCAACAAAAGTTGAAGTAGAGATGAGCAATAGACAGAAATATTGAATCTGATATTAAACTTCTCTAACAGTCAACGGAGTTAAAAATAACACAAGTTTCAGTTTGTTAAAATGTGAGACTTAACAGTCTATACTGTAACCAAGTGTTACTGAGAATTTAAGAAAGTGACAATTTTGCATGCTTGAGGAGTGCACAAATTGTCAAAACCTGCTTAGAAGACAACCCATCAATGAATATTTCAAGCATAAGGAACACTTGTTGTTTTTTATCCCAGCACTGTGCCCTCCCTTCCTCTCTGGCATCCCAGCCCACCCAGGCCGGGTCTCTTCTGTCTCGTCTGCTTGCAATCCACCCGTTGACCTTTCTACATGCTTGACCTTCAGGAAGCAACAGAAAATGTCCTCTTACTGGGCCACTCGACCAGTGCTTCATCTTTGTCTCTTAGGTGTCCCACCAGGTCCATTCTGGGTCTTGACAATCCCTCTCTGCTCCCCACACAATCTGCCCTGCATACAGGTGCCTCTGAGGACAGCAGGTTCTCTCTGTGACACGTTCTTTTAGCCCACTCTGCTTTGCTTGATCTTGTCCTTCGATTTTCCTTTACTTACCTCTGGCAGTCTTCCTTGGCTCCCCCGGTGTATGAGGGTTCCCTAGAGTAAATGAACTTACAGAAACAGATATTTATTATATATGTAGGTACACACACACACAGGGGATTTATTAAAATAACTTACAGGCTATGTGGTCCAGCTGGTCCAACAAGGGCTGTGTACCAACGGAAGGTCTAAGAATCCAGTAGTTTTTCCATCCACAAGGCTGGATTGTCTTAGTTGGGGTTACTGTTGCTGTGATAAAATACCATGACCAAAAAAGTAACTTGGGGAGGACAGGGTTTATTTCACCTACAGTTCTATATAACAGTTTATCAAAAGCAGTGAGGGCAGGAACTCAAGCAGGGCAGGATCCTGGAGGCAGGAGCTGATGCAGAGGACATGGAAGGGTGCTCTGCTTACTGGCTGGCTCCTCGTGGCTTACTCACTCAGCCTGCTCTCTCTCTCTCTCTCTTTTTTTTTTTTTTTTTTTTTTTTTTGAGTTTTCCAAGATAGGGTTTCTCTGTGTAGTTTTGGTGCCTGTCCTGGATCTCACTCTGTAGACCAGGCTGGCCTCGAACTCTGGCTCTGCCTCCCAAGTGCTGGGATTAAAGGTGTGTGCCGCCGCTGCCACCACCCAGCTCAGCCTGCTTTCTTATAAACCCCAGAACCACCAGCCCAAGGATGGCACCACCCACCAGGGGCTGGACCCTCCCCCCTCAATCACTAATTAAAAAAATGCCTTTCAGTTGGATCTTATGGAGGCATTTTTTCTGTTGAGGTTCCCTCTTCCAGATGACTCTAGCTTGTGTCAAGTTGACATAATACTAGCCAGCACACTGGATGTCTCAGCTGGTCCTCAGTATATGTCAGGATCCCGAAAAAGTAGGCTCTAATTCTAGTGAATGAAATGGGCTTGCTAGTGAAAGCTAGAGCAAAGGTCAAAGAGAGCAACCTTCCTTCTTCCATGACCTGGTTATGGGCTGCCAGCAGAAGGTGTGGCTCAGATTAAAGGTGGGTCTTCCCAGTTTAAAAGGTCTCGATGAAAGGTGGATCTTCCTACCTCAAAGATCTGGGTTAGAAGTGGATCTTCCCACTTCAAATGATTCAGTTAAGAACAGTCCTTACCTGGGCGGTGGTGGCGCACGCCTTTAATCTCAGCACTTGGGAGGCAGAGCCAGGCGGATCTCTGTGAGTTCGAGGCCAGCCTGGACTTCAGAGTGAGATCCAGAACAGACACCAAAACAACACAGAGAAACCCTGTCTGGAAAAAACCAAAACCAAAACAAAACAGTCCCTCACAGGTGTACCCAGCCATTTGGGTTTTAGTTAACTCCAGGTGCAGTCAAATCGATAACCAAAACTAGCCATCACACTAGCCTGAGTTCCTGCATTCCTAGGTCTGTGAGGCATGTTTATATCTGAAATTGAGGCTTACTTTAGGCTTCTTCAGCATCACAGCATCCTCTGTCAGCATTGTTCTGATTTTCAGGTAGAGGAAACCTATCTGAATATAGGTTTATATAGAGGTCAGAGGTAAAGGCAGGTGACTACCGAGGGTGAATGACAGATTAGTGCGTGATCACTAATTTTAAAGAATTTAAAGGGATCTCTACATAGGGTGTAGCTCAGTGGTAGGAGTACTTCCCTGGTATGTACAAGGCCCAGTGCCACTAAAAGTACATAGACATGAATAAGTGAGTGAGTCAATTTAAAGAAGTCTCACGTTGAAAAAGATATGAGAGCCACTGATCTGGAAATCAGTTTGAAAAGCAAAAAGTACTAATAGAGGGCCTGGGGAGATGGCTTGCTGAGTGGTGTCCCTGGTCCACAAGTGTGAGGATATGAGTTTGAATCCCCAGCGCCCACAGCAGCAGACAGCTGTTAATGTGGTGCTGCGGATGGAGGGGAAATATGGCTGGAGCTCGCTGGCTGGTAAGTCTGGCTGCTCAGTGAACTCCAGATTCAGTGCAGGAAAGGTGGATGGAGCCATGTGGTGCTGGGGATGGAGGGGAAATATGGCTGGAGCTCACTGGCTGGTAAGCCTGGCTGCTCAGTGAACTCCAGATTCAGTGCAGGAAAGGTGGATGGAGCCGGGGAGATGGCTCAGTGGTAAAGTGCTTGCTAGGTAAGCAGGAGGACCAGAGCATTCTGGCCTTGAATTTAGATCCACAGCACACACATGAAAGGCCAGGCTTGGTAATCCTAACCTAAGTGAGGCAGAGACAGGAGAATTCCAGCTTGCTGGCCACATAGTGTCGCCAAATTGGTGAACTTCAGCTTTAGTAAGTGATCCTGTTTTAAATAAATGAAATGGAAGAAGTCTCCTGGCATAGACCTGTGGCCTGCATGTATACACACCCACGGGTGCACACACAGACATGCATTCTCAACACGTGAATAAAAACAGAACAAATCAGATGGGGGGTGTTGGAGGAAGTCACCTCTGACCCACCTACAGACATGCACACCGATGCTAATACATACATAATACATACCCCCAAAAAGCACTATTAAGAACAGTAAGGTTGATGAAATAAAGAGCTCTATAAACAGTAATATACAAGATTTACATTAAGATCTTTAATCAACAGAGAGCAGGTGCTTTATAGGATAGCTGACCTTTGAATTGACTTTTTATTTAAGATTTGTTTTATTTTTTAAATTGTATGTGTGTCTGTATATCTTTCTGGGGTATGTGCACTTGAGTGTGCGTGCCTACAGAAGCCAGAAGGCCTCAGATTCCCCCAAGCTGGAGTTACAGTTGGTGGCAACACAGCCTGGCTGCTGGGAACCAAACTGATCCTCTGCAAGAGCCATGTGGATTTTTCACCATTGGGCCGTTTCTCCAGCTCCCTGAACTGATTCTTGAAAGCTAGTAAGAAGCAACTGGACAACCAGGAAAGGAAACAGCCCCAAAGGCATGAGGGTGTGTGTATTGCACTAGCACCTCAGTGCATTGATGGCTGCTGTGACTGTGGGGACCTGGGGCCCAAATTAAATGGGAGCATTGTAATACAACATGCCAAGAAGCTTGACCGTACGTTGAAAGCAGAATAGCAAGGAGGAAGTTGCTGGTGAGCTTATATGGAGGGAGAAGACAGGAGCTGACACATTAGGACCTACAGAGAATGAATTTGTGTTTGGAGACCAAGGGGACTAAACTGGAGATTGAGAACACAGGCCTGTGTAACAAGGGCAGAATAAGGTGGGGCCAGTGGAGCTGGAGGAAGGAGGTGTCTCAGAGCTGCTTAACAAGTGTTGGAGGTGGAGAGTAGAAGGACCCGGAAGAGGAAGTCGAGTGTGTTCAGTTAGCAAACGTTTTAAGTACTTCATTTTCAATGCCCTGCTCTCAGTGCTCAAAAGTTGCAGGACTTGACACCTCACTCTATTTAGGTTGCTCTTAATCTGGTGGAAATTTCACAGAGCAAAGTCAGTTTTGGTAGGAAGTGTGTTACAAGCGCACAAAAGAAGGATATAATCACATTTTGTTATTTCTTCTCTTCCTGCTTCCCTCCCTCCATCCTTTCCCTCCATCCTTTCTCTTGGCAGGAGATCGAATCCAGTGTCTTGCACATGCCATCCCTCCAGCCTCGAGAGCTATGTTTTTATCTGCTTTCAAATACATAATGTGGCATTGTCTCATGAATCATCTCATCTCATTCCATGCTATGGAAAGAAAATAAAAGTGATTTAGAAACAGCAGTGAAGGGCACTGGGTAGGGAGCGCATCAGTTGGTAATGTGCTTGCCCCACAAGTTTGGAGACCTGCATTTTGGATCCCCAGGACCCATTCCCCATTAAAAAAAAAAAAAAAAAAAAAAAAAAAAAAAAAAGATGAGCGTGATGGCACATGACCACAATGCCAGCACTGGGAAGGCAGTTGGGAGGATCCTTGAGGTTTGCTGGCCAGCTTGTGTAGTTGAACAGTGAGTTCCAGGTTCGGGTAGAGACCTTGACTGGAGGGCAGTCAGCCAACCTCCAGAACATGGACCTGCCACGTGACACACAAAAACAGTAACATGGATACTTTGGAAGCATTTTAAACTTTGTTTGCGTATTACTAAGGTATAGCAAGTTTCAGCTCATTTGCTGTGCCATATTTAAATGCTATGATGTCCTTTCTCTCCAGTATCTCATTAAATGAAGGACAGCGTATCTATTCTTCTGTTACTTTGTTCCTAGCAACATGGGCGTAGCTGTTATAGTAAGCTATATGTGTGGAAATTTTGGAGGGGCGATTTTGCAGTTTTCTTCTTTATTGTAAATAGTATTTTGTGAGGGGGCGTAATAAGGACAACTTATTCTGAAGGGAAAATTAAGAAGACACCTTGTTTGGTATCAGCTATGCAAAGAGCTGGACTCACTGAGTGGATGTTTTATGTGCCAGAGACATCCTGGATCTGCAGAAGTTGATACCCTTTCAGTGAGAGGTTGGTCGGAACACTTTGGTATTTTTATGGTTACATTTCTCCTTTCCCTTCTCTTTTTTTCTCCCAGCCGCTATTTAAATAAGGCTTTTCGTATCTGGTCCAAGAAAGATAAGTTCTCATCCACCTTTATAAACAGTGTGATATCCCACACGGACACGGAACACTCTGCGCCAGCGTGGATGCTGCTCTCCAAGATCACTTGCTCATCACCCAAGCTGGACTACACCAAAATAATGGAGTCATGGGAGAAGCTCAGCAGGTCTGCATGCTTGTAAAGTAGCCGCCAGCAGACACCAGTTGGCTGGGAGCAAAGCTCGTGTCTTCAGGAAATGGCCTGCTCCAGAGCTGTTGCTTTAAACCTTTAAGCTATTGCTTAAAACCAAGCTTGAAAAATAAGAATCACATCTGAGCAGTTTACCTTTGTCCAAGCTCATTAAGACCTTAATGTGTCCAGACCTCAGTTAAACCATGTTAACTCCACTTTTAATATTAACAATCCAGAAGCAATGGGTGGTGGTTGTGGTGGTTGTGATTGTGGTTGTGGTTGTCCTCTTGGCAGCATGCTGTTTCATTCTGCTCTTTCTCCTTTTCCCTAGTGAACAGTCTCCCAATTCAAACACCTTAGGCTATATGCTGTGTGTCATTGGGCATATTGCAAAGCACCTTCCCAGGAGCACCCGGGACAAAATAACGAGTGAGTCTAATGGAGACTGTCTTGAGGCCTTGCCATTTACGGCAGCCTTTTCCCCCTCCATGGTTCTGTGTAATTTTAAGCGGTTAAATTTCAGGTTTTTCTTTTTCCTTAGGTGTTGTCAAAGGCAAGCTGAATGGATTTCGGTGGTCTCTAGAGTTGATCAGTTCGTCTGTTGACACTTTGCAGTGTCTTTGCAGAGCGTCTGCAAAAACACTGCAGGAAGAGCAGGTATGGCCGCACACCCTTCCTGTGTTTCCAACGTCTACTCGAACATGCTACTCCGTAGAAGTCTGAGAAGTGTTGTCTGTGACTAGAGAGCCTGGGAGGATAGCAGTCCCCAGTAGCTCTTGCTGTACATCAGCACCTGTGTGTCCAGCTGCCAGCTTTCCTTAAGAGCTGAAGACATGGCTCCCTTAGATCCATCCCTGCTTTGGCTCCACATACAAGTGTCTTTTAGTAATGGGTGCCTCCTGATTGATATTTATTTTTCTGGTGACAGTTCTGCAAAATTATCAATGAGTGAATGATAGCCTGAACATTCCAAGGGCGTTTAAGACATTGTCTTTTACCTAATTGTTAGAGTTCCAGGCACAGCAGATAGTGTTTGAACTTTGGCTCTATCATATTCCTGGGAATGCCTGTGCCGTTAGTTAGTCACTCAAGTGTTTCCTGCTGGTACTGTGTCTCCAAAGTTGTCTAGCCAACTGGTATTTCCTATAAATATTTTATCAATTCTAGTAATTTTTATATGAATAAATAGTCACAAATCCAAATGAATACTTTATGTAAAATAGTTACTTTGCCCACTACTGGAAAATTCTCCTATCAGTATTTTTTTTAAGTTTTATGTATTTAATGTGACTATGATGACAAGTGTGTGAGGGTCAGAAGACAATTGTAGGAGTCAGTTCTGCCTTCCCCCAGGTGGGTCCAGGGATAGAACTCGGATTGTCAGGCTTGGCAGCAGGGCGCTCGCTTTGCCCGCTGAGCCTCCTCACCACTGAATCACCTCACCAGCCATATCAGTAGTTCTTTCTTATTCCTCTTTCTTTTTTCTTTCTTATTTCTCTTTCTTTTTTCTTTCTCTTTCTTTCTTTCTTTCTCTTTTTTTTTAGAGGAATCTTTTTTTTTTATTTATTTTTATTTTATATACATTGGTGTTTTGCCTGCATGTATGTCTGTATGAGGGTGTTGGATCCCCCAGAACAGGAGCCACAGACAGTTATAAGCTATCATGTGGGTGCTGGGAATTGAACCCAAGTCCTCTGGAAGAGCAGCCAGTACCCACAACCACTGAACCATCTCTCCAGCCCCCCATATCAGTATTTCTAATAAATCATTACTATCATCTGCTTTTATCATGAGATATGTTCTTTTTCAGTTTTTTTAATTTTCATTGACCTGTATGTGTCTTTGTGACTGAGTACGATGTGTGTGAGGGTACCCATGGAGGCCATCAGATTTCTTGGAGCACAGTTGAACAGTTATCAAACAATAAGAAAAAATATAGCTGGAGCTGTGTTGTTTGGCATAAGATCTTGGGAAAATTGGTGGCAGACTTTAAGGATCAGTGGCACACACCCTACTCATGGCAGAACTGGGGTTAGAAGGAAGGTCTCGGTCCCTTCCTAGCATGCTAGAAAAATTTATCTCTGCTGTGGGCTCATCTTATGAATGCCCGTGGTCATCAGGCTGTTCCGTCAGATTGTTATTAGAGCCTGGGAGAATAGAAAAACATGTCTTCAGATTTAGAAACAAAGAGCTAAAGAAAACTTGACTGTGGCAGCGTCACACCCAGTCTGTTGTGCACCACAGGGAAGGAGAGAGACAACACTTATAGCTCCTAAGGTTTTATTAAATCACCACATACACGGGTCACTGATCTGATGGATCAGGGCTGCAGGACAAGGACTCGGGAGCCTTGTTTCTCCTGACAGCCCGGAACAGGGGCAGAAGCAGGGTTTATAAACACAAAAATCACAAATGTTGCCAAGTTACAGGTAAAATTTTCACCAATCAGGGATCAAATATCAGGGACTTTGCTTGTGTGTTCTGTTACTGTCAGCTGACACAAAATGGGAGCTTTTCAGTCCAACCAATCAGATTCATTTGTTCTTTCTGTTAGGAATAGCCATAATCTTTTAAAGAACTAAGGGGCATAACAGACTATTTCTATTGTTTAAGGAGGAGGTTGGTCAGCCATTGGAAACCTCACAGATCTGCTGGGGCTTGGGAACTTGAACTGTGTTTCACCCTGGTAAAATGGAGTCTGAAGTCAAAATGGCAGTACTCAGGCCAAGGTGCTTTTGCCTGCTCCCTTTAGTAGGAAAGTGGCCACATTTTTTTCTGCCAACATCTCCCTTGGTAGTCAATGATAGAATAAGACCTTGAGGTTTTTCTGGCATCCTAGCGTGTCTAAGGCCATGTAAACACACTTCTCTCTGGTTTTCCTCTGTAAATAAGTTTTCTGTATTTTACTGAGAACAAGAAGTGACCAGTACACCACGGCAGTAGTGCACACTTAGACTTAGGTCTTGGACAGTTTGGGTATCTGTTAAGCTTGGTAAGAGTGGGTCTTCTGTGGATGTCATTAAACTCTTGATAAAAGCTTTAACTACATTAGTGGGGAAAGAAAGTGTCTAGAATAAGAGGGACAATGGTCCTGCTCTTTGTCCTAGCTAAACTTAAGGTCCGAGCTGTTTTCTGTAACTCAGTTTCAGTGATACTGTTTTAGAACAGGTTGACAGATGGACTTGATATGGAAGACAGTTAGATGAGAGGATTGTGAAGCAAATTGTGTAGCATGTAAGAAGCTGTGTGAGACAGGCTGCGTGGCTAAATTCAGATATATGAAGACTTTGACAGAAAAGAATTGAATTTATTTGGTGTACCCAGATGCCCAATCTATACAAGTGTTTGAAAATTAGCAGGGAGCAGATTTCAGCCAGCTGAAGCAAACTTCCGGAAGTGTGCCTGAAATAAAGGGACTTGTCTTGGTTCCTGTTTCGAGTCACTGTCGGTACTCACAAGAAGCTGTACTGAAACTGGACATTAGCTGCAGTGTAGCAAGAATCCCCGAATGGTTTGGCCTTGACAGCTTTCCCAGGCTCTGTGGTTCTGAGTAGTTACTTCAGAACACTGAGGTCCTTGTCTTAAGCTTTTATACATCAGCCTTTATTTCTTTCTTAGGATTAAGGCCATTTGATTTCGGGAGCTCTCTTGGCCAACAAGTGGCGGTTAGGTTGTATAATCTATTAAAAGCCATAGGTGTGGTTATTCTTTTAAGAGTAATAAACACTTGTCGGACGGTGGTGGTGCACACCTTTAATCCCAGCACTCGGGAGGCAGAGTCAGGTGGATCTCTGTGAGTTTGAGGCCAGCCTGGTCTACAGAGCGAGATCTAGAACAGGCACCAAAGCTATACAGAGAAACCCTGTCTCGAAAAACCAAAAAAAAAAAAAAACAAAAACCAAAACAAAACAACAAAAAAAACACACTCGTTTGCTAGGCTGGGTCGGATTGTGTTTCTTGTGGTGGTGATTTCCTGCTGTTTGGCAAGTGCTGGTGTGACACCACATTGCTCTAGTGCCACGTGCACTGGGTGATCCCTAAGCTGGTCTGTGAAAGCCCCTGACATACATGTGACAGTGTTGTTGCAGTACAGTTCTCCCTGAAATAGAAGGATATGTCCTAATGTTCACTTCTGTGGAGACACTTCGTATTTTGGAATGGCCAGTGAAGCTCAGGAATTCTGGGTTTTGAGAATGCTCTTGGGCATAGAAATGTGGTTGTATGTTGTGAGTGGCAGTGACCCCCTGGAACTAGAATCAGTAAGAGACACTAAACACTTGTACCTAAAATATTACAGAAGAATAACAGCTTCTGTTTGTATGTGTGTGTGTGTGTGTCTGTTTGTCTGTCTATATCTATGTCTTGGTCTATGTGCATGTGCACAAGGACCAGAAGAGGACATTGGTGTCTTCTTCTATCACTGCATACCTATTCATTTTCAGACAGGGTCTTTCCCCTGAACCTGGGCCTTACCCTCAGCTAGGCTGGAAGCCAGCAAGCCCCAATAATCCTCTTGTCTCTGCCCTTGTGGAACAGACATTCGTGGGAATGGCTGGCTTGTTATGTGTTGAAATCTGAAGTCAAGACCTCATGATTATGGACCAAGTACCCTTAACTGCTGAGCCATCTCTCCAGATCCCTGCTATTTTTTTAAGGCAGTGTCTAGCTATGTAGCCACATTGGCCTGGAGCTCTCTGTTTACCTAGACCAAACTGGAACTCAGGATCTTCCCGCTTCTACCTCCCAAATGCTAGGATTACCATACCTAGCCCACCATCAGTCCTTCTTTTATGTCTTTTAAAAGTAAAGTGTTAACCATAATAGTTAGTTCTCTCCCTGTGTGGTAGAATTACCATTTTTCCTCTACTGTTGGAGGGGTACTGCTGTTAAAAGTGGTTTATAAACTTGAGAACTAGATTTTCAATTTGCCTTTTGCTCTTCTAGAGCAAATGTGGAAAGAAAGATGATATACACAATACTCTTTCAACATTTGACTTAGCCAGTTCCCATGGCCAGGGTGCTGAAAGTGTTGCTGGGGTGTGGGGCATGTGCTGGGAAAGGTGAGAACAGAGAGTGTGGTGGCTGGGGCCTTCCTGCCTTCCAAGAGCCTGGAGGTTCTGGGAACTGGGCTTGGTGAGTCATCTGAGCCATGTGAGACCCGTCAGCGCTAACCTGTGACTTGTGCAGGAACTGCTGAAGCAAGTGTGTGGGGATGTGCTCTCCACCTGCGAGCACCACCTCTCTAACATCCTCCTGAAGGAAGATGGAGCAGGAAACATGAATGAAGACCTGGTGGTAAGCAGCTGCTTTTTCTTTAGGGTGATTGTCTAATGTGAGTTTCAGTTGCTATTGACAAGAACAAGGCTTTTAGAGCTTACTTTTTTAGTTTTTTTTTTATTTCGTGTATGCTTGTTTATGTGTGCTAGGAGGAGGCAGGTATGTGAATGTGAATTCAGATACTTGTGGAAACAAGAGGAGATTAGGTGCTATGGAGCTGGAGCTACAGGCATTCGTGAGCTGCTGATGTGGGCACTGGGAACCAAACTCAGGTCCTCTACAAGAGCAGCAAGTGCTCTTAATTGCTGACATCTCTCCAGCCCCCGTTTGGCCTTTTGACTTTTAAAATAATTATAGCATGTCTTCTGGGCTGTTTAAACTTTGGACTGTAGCACGGGGGGAATAGAGCTGGGCTTTCGTAACGTGCAAAATAAAAGGGGAGATTTGACCTGCCAGGACACAGATGCTCTTTGCTGAGCCAGTTATCTTGGTGGGCACTCCTGCTTTAACAATAGTGTCAGCATAAAAGACCACTTGAATCAGGACACATAGGCAGTTAGCACTGTTAACCATGATCCTGATGCTGGCATCTGACGTTGTCTGTTAGAGGAAATGGGCCATGGTTTGATGCCCGTCGGGATGGATCGTCATTTAACCAAGCCTGGCTGGTGTCTCCTCTCTTTAAATGAGCAGAGCGCCTCCTCTCTGTATTCAGTTCCTGCTCTGTCAGGATGGATTGTCATTTAACCAAGCCTAGCTGCTGTCTCCTCTCTTTAAATGAGCAGAGCGCCTCCTCTCTGTATTCAGTTCCTGCTCTGTCAGGATGGATTGTCATTTAACCAAGCCTGGCTGGTGTCTCTTCTCTTTAAATGAGCAGAGCACCTCCTCTCTGTATTCAGTTCCTGCTCTGCCAGCCTTGCTCTAGTACTTAGTGATTACAGACCAGGGTTAGAGTTGTAAGGGAAGGCCAGTCTACCAGCAGCTCTGTGTGCACACGTTCAGTGATAAGCATTAGCATTATGGGACTCTAGATGCTGTCAGCAGACTTCAGAGGGCTTGGATTTTATCAAGTATCAGTCACTACCTACACTAATGTTACAAAAAATTGAAAATCACAGCAACTAGCAAAAACACCATGTTTTATGTTTAAGATTTTTTTAAAACTCAAAGACATGTGCTGTTGGCTTCCTTACCACAAGGTTAAGGAGTTATTTATTCATTTATTTGTTTTGGTTTATTTGAGTCAAGATCTTGCTATGTTGCTTGGGCTGACCCTCCCAGCACACCCCTTCCCCAGTAGCTAAGATTGTAGGCATGCATGTACAACTGTTTTAAGCTCTAAAATAACCTTTCACCTGACCTTTGACTTTTTAATAATGCTCATTCACCTTTGGGGTGAAGAAAAATAATATTATTTATTAAAAGTGGATGTCACTAGAAAACATGAATAATGGTAGCTGGCTCTGAGGAAGTTGGACCTTGTGTGTGTTCTGAGCAGGACTTTAAACAGTAAACTAACCTGGAGGACAAATTGGAATTGTTTTACAATATACAGTGAGTTTACCTGCTTCTAAAAACATTTAGTTTGAAGTGCTGGGGATCAAACACAGGGCCTTGAGCATGCTAGGCCAGCTTTCTACCGTTGAGCTAGACGTCCAGCCCTTTATGTGCTCTTTCAGTCTGGATTTCACTGCTAGGAAAATTCAACAGCAGGTTTCACAGAGGTATCCATCAGGCTATTGTAAGAATAAATACCCATGCCAGGTATGGTGGCACCCGCCTTTAATCCCAGCACTCGGGAGGCAGAGGCGGATGGATCTCTCTGAGTTTGAGGCCAGCCTGGGCTACAGAGCTCCTTCCAGGACAGCCAGCATTGTTACACAGAGAAACCATCTTGAAAAACAAAAAAAGAAGAAAGAAAGAAAGAAATACCTACTAACTGTAGACTACTCAGCAAAAGTATCATGAAGCCCATAGCTTTCACATGGCATCTTTATATTCTTTAAGCATTTGTTGTATATATTAATATGAAGAGATGACACCTTCTATCACAACATGATTATTAATAGAAGCCCCAATTTACAGAAATGTCTATATTTTGATGATAAAATGATATGGTCATTCTAATTTGGAATGAATTTTATTAAGTAGCAGCCAAATTTTTATTAATAGCCATGTATATTTTCTGAAAAAGTAGTGATCTTTTTGTAATTTGTGAGACAAAATAATGCTCTTTTGACATGTTACTCAAGCTAGAGTTTATGGTTTTTTTGCCTTGCTTTTACTACAAATTCAATTCTTTTTGTAGGTGAAATGTATTTTTACCATAGGAGATATAGCCCAGTTATGTCCAATCATAGTAGAGAAGCGAATCTTCCTTCTAATCCAGTCGATTCTGGCTTCTTCTTCTCACGTGGATCACCGTAAGGCCTTTGAAGTCATACCCTGCACCATTCCATCCTAAGGCTCATTAACTGTCTCAGTAATAATTCGTTTCCTCTTCCTTCCCCACAGTTCCATCATCTCAAGGCAGTACGGATGCCCTAGCCAGTCAGCTGCCTTTCCAGGTCAGAAGCTCTGCCATGCCTTCCGTGATTAGAGCGCACGCCATCATCACTTTAGGTAAGGCACCATGGGAGAAATGTGACTGTAGGTCTGTATAGCTTTTGTCTCAAATAGGCATAACCACAGTAAGGTGCTATGTGCTGTTGAGGCTGTGCCTACTCTAGAAGAGTTAATTCTGATGTGAGGGACCAGCTCTGCAGATGGAACAGAGCACTCACAGTGAGAGCCCGTGAGACTGTCACTCTGTGTGGTGATTACTTCTCTCATTGCCGTGCTGACATACCGACAGGCAACTTCAAGGAAGAGGGGTTTATTGTAGCGCATGCTTCAGAGGGCGCCTCTGTCCATTTTACAGAGTGGAAGCATGGTAGCGCTGGCTGGTCACTGCAAAACAGGAGACGGGAAATGAGGTTCTCTGGCCGGAAGCCAGGCTGAGATAGGATCCTCAAAACCCCTCCACACTGACCCATGCCTCCTGCCTCTAACCTCACAAAACAGTGTCATCAGCTGGGAACCAAGTATTCAAGTATTTAATCACGTGAGCCTAAGTGGGACATTTTACATAGAAACCATTATACAGGGAGATTCTTTTGTAGGATTGTAGTAATTAATTACAAATACACCAGTTTCTGTCTTTATGGGGGTTTTGTTTTGCTTTTTTTTGTTTGTTTGTTTTCAGTGTTCACGGTGTAGCTTGTGAAGTCTATCAACAAGCGTATTTCAGAGGCCGGGAGAGGGCTCAGTTGATAAAGTGCTACGAAGCACAAGGGCCTGATTGTGATCCCCAGAAGCCACATTTTAAAAATGCCAGAGTCTGGAGAGATGGCTCGGTAATTAAGAGCACTGGTGCTTTTCCAGAGGACCCAGGTTCGAGTCCCAGCACCCACAACTCACAACTGCCTGTGACTTCAGTTCTAGGAGATTGATGCCCTCTTTTGTCCTCTGCAGGCACCAGGCACATAAGTGACATACGTACAGGCAAAATACCCATGCACCTAAAACACATTAAAATAAAAAAATAGTTAAGGAAGCCAAGTCTACTGAGGAAGCAGAGACTGTCAGACCCCTGGTGCTCCCTGGCCCACCAGCCTAGCCTGCTTGGCAAACTGCAGGCCCGTGAGAAGCCCCGTCTCAAAGGAGAACACTCAGGGTTGTCTTCTGGCCTCTACCGACACTTGTGTATACACACGAGTCTGCACACACACAAAACAAGAATTGTATTCTAGGTACTACACTGGGTTTTAGGGATGGAAAGTTTGAAGTTCTGTTTATAGAGCAAGATGGTTTATTTAATA
Organism: Peromyscus eremicus; assembly: GCF_949786415.1. NCBI lineage: Eukaryota > Metazoa > Chordata > Mammalia > Rodentia > Cricetidae > Peromyscus > Peromyscus eremicus. Next base: position 22,701,452 of record NC_081422.1, read on the forward strand.
TTTCCCAGAACTGACAGATGAGTTGTGAGCACATTTCTCCACAAACTCAAATAGTTTATCATGAAAACACTGACCTCTGGCTATGATTGAAATATTCTGTCTTTAAAAGTGATTGTGTATTTTATAGTAGAAATACTTTGGAATGATGTTTTTTGTTGCTGCTGTGGTTTGGTTTGGGTTTTTTTTTTCTTTTTGTTTATTTTGTGGTATTGGTTGTTTTAAAAATACCTAAGAATTACAAATAAGAGCCAAACATTCCCCAGGCCACAAAGAAACACACTAGAGACTGTAATCCAGCAGTCTCCTTCTAACTGTGAATAAAAATAAGAGAAGTGACACAGTACTCTTTCCTGCTGTGTAGCTTGCATTTTTAATTCAATAAGTTTTTTAGAGCATGTATATAATCAAAACTAAAATGTGTTAGGTTTTACTGGTCATTTTGTGGGTAAGTAGGTAACTATAAAATTCAAAGAATGACTTTAAGTGCAAGACGATTTTATTATTGCAGAGGAAAAATCACGTGTCTCAAGAAACTTGTGGAGTTTATGTTTTCGAGTGCTATTTTTCAACTTTCTAATATTTGCCTGTGAGTTTGTTATTGTTTGTGATTTGGGGCATATGTTTCCTCTGTGTAACCCAAAGTGTGGAATCTAGACAGCTTCCTCTTTTCCGTAATAGGTAAACTGTGCTTACAGCATGAAGACCTTGCAAAGAAAAGCATCCCAGCCCTTGTGCGAGAACTTGAAGTGTGTGAGGATGTGGCTGTCCGCAACAATGTCATCATTGTGATGTGTGATCTCTGTATCCGATACACTGTCATGGTGGACAATTATATTCCCAATATTTCCATTTGTCTGAAAGATTCAGACCCATTTATCCGGAAGCAGACACTGATCTTGCTTACCAACCTCTTACAGGTATGAGTAGGCCTCAGACTGCCCTTTTCTGCTTACCATGCTGGTTTAAGGGAACATTCAGTTAACAATGATATGCTTACTTTGTTGTAGAATCAGAGACAATTATTCTCATCTCTGTTAGTGTTCACTGGCATATTTGCACAAAATTCCTGTGAAGCAGGGTGATTCTGTGGGGTAGACCTGCAAAAGGAAGTATTGGGGACAGGCGGCTCCAGTCCAAGTCCCCCTGCTCCTCTTGGCCACATCCCTGTGTTTCAGCCATCTTGCTTTAAAATGTAGATCATATTTGGAATGCACTGTCTTACAGCATTACTGCAGGAGTCAGTGAACGGTTTTCAGTCTAAAACATCGTGAGCTGCAGGACTGTCTGGAGCATATGATACTTCCGTGTACATTCAGAGCTTGTAGTTAGCCTATAATGAGAAGGAAATAGCTGATTATACATCTTTTCTAAACACTCGTAAGCTTATCTTCTCCTGCATTACGGATTATTATGGATCTGCCCATTGAAGCCATATTCTTTGTGTTATTTTCTTTATGCCATAGGTTTGGTAAGTTTTTGCCCAAATACTCCTCTGCATCTTTGAACTGGCAAGTGCTATGTGCTTTGAAGGAGGTTAGGAGGTAAACACTATCAGACTACACTCGGGTCCCAGGTGGACCAGTGGTCAGCAAATGACTCTGCACCTTGGCACATCTCATGTTTCCATGTCAAAGTCCGTCCTGAAGTGTGCTGTTTTCACCCTCGTACAGGAAGAATATGTGAAGTGGAAGGGCTGTCTCTTCTTTCGCTTTGTCAGCACCCTGGTTGATCCACACCCGGACATTGCCAGGTAACCTTGCCTTCCCGTGTCAGAGAGCTCAACAGTTGACCTAATTCCTGGTGTGCACTCTCTTTCCTTTCAGGGTAGTCTGCAGTTGTTTGGGATTTAGTCGGCTTCTAATAATTACCAGAAAATCTTAAAATACTGAATGATAGAACAGACCTTATATATACATGTTTTAAAAGCAAAACAAACCAAAACTGAGCGAGCAGACGGCTAACTAAATAATCTCAGCTCTGACTCCATCATTTGCTAACACTGCCTGCTCTCACTAAGGAGTAGTGACGAACACTCTGCCTGGTCATTTAAACTGTATAGTATGGCCGGGCGGTGGTGGCGCATGCCTTTAATCCCAGCACTCGGGAGGCAGAGCCAGGCGGATCTCTGTGAGTTCGAGGCCAGCCTGGGCTACCAAGTGAGTCCCAGGAAAGGCGCAAAGCTACACAGAGAAACCCTGTCTCGAAAAACCAAAACCAAAACAAAAAACAAAAAACAAAAAACTGTATAGTATGGGAGGCATTAACTAATGACTCTTCTAGTGATTTCTAGAGACAAAAAAAAAACAGTTAATTTTAACAAATCCAATTTTCTTTTAAGTTCAGAAATTATAAGGAAGAGATTCTAAGAATTAAAGAGTGAATGGCACAGTGTAAAATGCAGTGTGCAGATTGCAAAGGCTCCTTGGAAATGGTTGTTTCTTGAGAACTGGAAAGGAGAAGTATCACTTTGCCATTCCTTAATTCCTATTGTATTTTTTTTTTTAAGACTTATTTTCAAGAGGTTTAGAAATGCTCTGATAGGATTTGCTACTCCAGATTATGTTGTATGAATAATTATTTTTAAAGCAAATCTTCATGTGGAAAACAAGGTGCTGAATGCCACAACCAAAGCCACTACAGCAGGCGAAAGGTCTTTCCAGAGTCATTAACTATAAATAGCTTATAAGAATGGCTCTCTCTGCTTCTAAATTTGGTCACCAATAATTTGGTCTGCTTTCCATAGAAGAATTTCTGTTGAGTTCTTTGGGTTTAATTTTCAAAGAGGAATATTTCACATAACAAAGTAGCAGAACATTAACCTTCCAATTAATATTGTCTAGAGCCAGAAGCAAAAACACGGGGGTCTCCAGCTTCTTCTTTGTGTAGTTGGGGAAGGGCTGAGATGGATGTGCCACCTGATTTTAATGTGCCCCTTAAGGACCCTTGTGGCCAGTGGTCGACGTAGTCACACCGGCCCTGGCGGAAGTGTTCAGAATGCCTTCAGGTGATGAACCTAGGATGCAGTGTTTTCTGTTTAAGCTGTGTCTCCATCTTTTTCTCTCATTTTTATCAGCTCCTATATAAGCATGTTTAAAAAGAGACAATAGATGCTGGGCAGTGGTGGCGCATGCCTTTAATCCCAGCACTCAGGAGGCAGAGGCAGGCAGATCTCTATGAGTTTGAGGCCAGACTGATCTACAGAGCGAGATCCAGGATAGGCACGAAAACTACACATAAAAACCAAAAAAAGAAAGAAAGAAAAAATGAAGCACTAGATAAGTTTAACCCAATTTAAACATTTCACAGTATATACACGTTAAAATATCACATGGTACCCCATAAATATGTATAATGTATGTGTATTGGTTAAAAAAGAATACATTTCAGATAGCTGAAAAGAATATATTTAAAGAAGAGCATTAGTCAGCGCATAACATTTACATAGACGGTGTCAATCCAGATCCTAGGGGCATGGGTCAGAAGGAAATTTGGTCAGATAAAGAGATGTTATACACTATGGTGAGACAATCAGCACATTTAGCATTTGATATTCTTTCCTTAAATCTCTCACTAAAATGTTTTTATTATATCTTACTTACTTATTATGTGTATCTGTTTGGGGGCATGTATGTACCACAGCACACGTGTGGAGGTCAGACAACTTGCAGGAGGTAGTTCTCGCCTTTGTCATGTGGGTCCCCGTGATTGACCTCAGATCATCAGGCTTGGTGGCAGGCCTTTTTACTCACTGGCCATCTCATCAACCCTCAATCTCTGTATTCTGTGTTTATTTAAACCATGGTCCAAATGTGGACAGGAGTTTCTTCTTTCAGAAAAGCTGATATCTACATAGCTAGGCCAGTGTCAGGCCAATTTGTTTATACTAAGTGGATTAGTTTCTCCATATGTTTCTGCCAAGTCAGAATTTACAGAGACTGAGAGACAGAGCCTATTGAATGTATTTTTGGTCCAGTTGGATTTCCTGAAGAATCTGGCATGAGGAAATTAAGGAAGAAAATAGGGGATGGACACTGAACCCAGGGCCTTGTACATGTTATGTAAGTGCTCTACCACTGAGCTATATCCCAGCACGTCTTTAACAGGGTCATCTAAAACTTTATTTTGAGGCTACAAAATTATATGGCATATTTTCTCCTCTGACCACTAGGTGGCGGTCTTGTCGTCCCATAGTCACAGGGTGATAGCCAAGTAATACACAGCCTGTTAAATAGGCAGTTGCTGCAAAAATGAGTTCAAACGAAGTGCCACTGAGAAAGAAAAGGGAGGAAAGCAAAGGTGACTTGGTTTGGGAGAAAAAGAAACTCCACTCTGTGGAGAGCTCAGTGAAGCTGCAGAACAAATGGGATGGGATAGGGAGTCCAAACAGCTGGAATGACAGACAAGGAACGTGCAGAAGAAGCTCTGATTCCGTGCAGTGGCATGGTTCACAGCCACAGAGTGGTGACGTGGAATACGAATGTGGGGGAACCACGAAAGAAGTCTGGAAAATGACAGGTGGGGGTGACAGTTGGGTCCTCATCTGTAAGCCTTGAAGACACCGGGTCATGACTTGGGGTGGAGAGAAAAGTAAGCTACCAGACTAACAGAAAACAGATAGCTTGCAGAGGCCACCATGCTGGACCAGCTGTGTGTCTATTGCTATAACCCGCTGCCACCTCTCCCATTCCTTGCCTTCGCCTTTCTTGAGTCTGAAATTAAATTTCTTTGAACTTTTCAGCAGACCAACAAGAAAGTTAGACCCTTTTCTCCAGTATATCAAGACGGAAACTTGCTGTTATAGTAAAGCCCCTGTAGATGCAGCATGGAGCTTAGACACTGTGCACTGACTGGTTGCAGCTTCTCCTAGCGAACATCTCAGTGGCAGCCTTCATCCCTGAACATGCAGTCGTGCCAGGGCTCACGTGATAGTGAAATACATGTGCATAGCTCCCGGTAGTGTACAGGCCAGTGTTCCACCATCGGTTACCCTTGCTGGTCTGCGTTCCCAGCCTAAACCCCAAGAAAATGCACGTCGGTCTCGGGATCAGGTTAAAGCAGCCCCTCCCTCCTGATGAATTAGCAGATTCATAATGTGAGTTCAGGTCTGAGGAGAAGGTCCTGGCGGACATGAGAACCACTGTGCTATAGTAGATTGACCATAAAGAAGAGCATAGAGGGCAAATTCCTATTCTTCCTTTTATTATACACATTGTGTTTGTTTCTGTATTTGAAAGTCATCCTAGACAGAACCAGGGTCCCTCTAATTCTACCTGTAGCCTTGGCTTCTAACCCATTTCCATTCTTTTGTGACACCCACCAACCTGTAAAAACACTCTACCAGAAACCCCACAGCCACCACAATTAACTAAGACACAGAGTAGGAACAGCAACCCAAGAATAGAGCACCCACCCACACCCAACAAAGAGAAGAGAGATATCTAGACAGCAGACACTTCAAACATCCTAACTCCAGATGCCCAGATCCAAAGCAAAAACACAAACATGAACAGCTAAGCCAGGGTGCCTCCTCCAGAAGCCAGCAACCCTACTGGAATAAGCTCCAAGAAAGCAATTTAGCTGAAGCATAAGACAAGGACTTCAAAAGAGTAACTGTGAATATGTTGTAGGACCTTAAAGAGGATATGAATAAATGCCTCAGTTAAAACCATGAAAACACATGCAGTTGAATGAAATAGTGGAAACAATTCAAGACATGGAAATAGAATTTAACAAAGAAATAGTCACTTAGACCTGCTTCAAGTTCAAGGAGAAAGGCCAAGTCACATATAAAGAGGGTCCTCAGGATATCAAACAGAAGCCTCAGGTAAGCTTTACCAACAGATTCAAAGACATGGGAGAGAGAACCTCAGGTCTTGAAGAGAAGGTAAAAGAAATAGATATGTCAATCAAAGAAAATGTTATACCTGAAAAAAAAAAAAAAATCCAGGTACAAAACATGCAGGAAGTCCAGGATTTTACAAAAAGCCCAAATCTGTGAATGATAGGGGTAGAGGAAGTTGAAGAAACCTAACTCAAAGGCACAGAAAATATTTTTAACAAAATTAAAGAAGAAATTTCCCCAGCCAAAAGGAGGTGCCTATCAAGGTACAAGAAGCATACAAACACTAAACAGACTGGACCAGAAAAGAAATTCTCCCCCACACATAATAGAACACTAAATGTATAGAATAAGAAATGACATAAAAGCTTCAAGTTCGAGGGGCAAGGCCAAGTCACATGTCAAGAGAGTCCTATTAGAATAATACCTGCCTTTTCAGTGGAAACTGGAAGCCAGAAGGGCCTGGATGGATGGTCTACAAACTGAGACCACGGACTCCAGCCCAGACCACGATACTCAGAAAACTACTAATCACAGTGAACAGGGAAAGAAAAACATTCCACAATAAAACAAATGTAAGAGATTTCTATCCACCAGTCCAGTCTACAGAAGGCACTAGAAGGAAAACTTCAGTCTGAAAGAAGTTAACTACACCCAAGAGGACATAATAAATAATCCCAGAACAGTAAATCAAGAGAGAAGGATGGAGGAATTTGTGCCACAACAAATAACAGGAATCAGTAAACACTGTTATCAGTAACTCTCTATCAGTGGTCTCAGTTCCCCAAAGAAAAAGACAAACTAACAGACTGGATTAGAAAACAGGATCCATATTTCTGCTGCATCTAAGAAGCACACCTCACCATCAAAGACCGACATCACCTCAGGGTAAAAGGATAGAAAAGATTATTTCAAGTAAATGGAACCAAGAAGCAAACAAGTATAACTATTTTAATATCTGACAAAATAGACTTCAAATCAAAACGAATCAGAAGAGATAGGGAAGGAAACTACATAGGTCATTAAAAGAAAAGTCCACCAAGAGATGATTGCAGTTCTAAACATTTATACACCAAATGTAAGGGCACCCAAGTTCATAAAAGAAACACTACTACAACAAAAATCATGTATTGACCCTAACCTGGTGAACGTGGATGACTTTAATACCCTACTCTCTCCAATAAATAGGTCATCCAGATAAAAATCTAAATCTTGAAGTTAAATAACATCATAAATCAAAGGGACCTAGCAGATATTTACAGAGCATTTCACTGAAACACTAAAGAATATGCTTCTTTTTCAGCAGCTCCTGGAACTTTCTCCAAAATAACCACATATTAGGAAACAGAGCAAGTATCAACTGATATAGGAAAAGTGGAATAACACCCCACATCCCATCTGACCACCATGGATTAAAACTTGATATCAACAACAGAAATAGCAGAAAATAAACAAACTAAGAAAACTGAAAACTCACTACTGAATAAAAATTGAACCAAGAAATCAAGAAGGAAATTACAAACTTTAGAACTGAAGGAAAATGAGAACACAGCATACCCGAACCTATGGGAAACAGTTCTAAGAGGCAAGTTCATAGCACCAAGTGCCTGCATAGAAAACTGGAGAGATTGTGTAACTTAACAACAAACCTGAAAGCTCTAGGAAAAAGAAAGGGAGGAAGGAAAAAGAATTGCTCAGACACAGTGAGTGGGGAGAAATGGATAAACACGTCTGGAGTTTCAGGGCAGAATCAATGAAATAGAAACAAAACATAATAACAAAATCAATGAAATGAAGAGTTGGTTCTTTGAGAAAATCAACAAGATTGACAAGCTCTTAGCCAAATTAACCAAAAGATGGAGAGAGAAGGTCCACCTTAATAAAATTAGAGCTGAAAGGGGAAATATTACAGCAGACACTGAGGAAATTCAGAGAATCCTAAGGATATATTTTAACCTGTGTTCCACCATACTGGAAAAGGTAAAAGAAATGAATCAGTTTCTTGATATATATGGCCTAAATCAAGATGAAATAGACATTTTAAACAGACCCATGACCCCTAGTGAAACAGCAATAATTTAAAAATCTCCCAACACAAAAAAGCCCAGGGCCAAATGGATTCAGTGCAGAATTCTACCAGACCTTCAAAGAAGAACTAATGCTAATACTCCTTAAATTATTCTGCAAAATAAAAACTGACAGAACACTACTACCTAATTTTAGCTACTATTAACCTGATACTCAAAACACACAGGTGTGTGTATCCCTTATGAACCTAGATGCATAAATTCTCAATAAAATACTTGTAAACCAAATTTAAGAAGACATAAAAAAATTATCGACCATGATCAAGTTGGCTTCATTCCAAAGAAGAAGGAATGATTCAAAATATATGTCAATAAATATAATCCACCACATAAACAGACTGAAAGACAAAAACCATATGATCATCTCATTTGCTAAAGAAAAAGCCTTTGATAAAATCCAATATCCCTTCATGGTAAAAGTCCAGGAGAGGCTAGGAATACAAGGGACATACCTCAACATAATAAAGACTATTTAGAGCAAGCCACAGCCAGCATCATCCTAAACAGAGAGAAACTCTAAACATTTCCAGTAAAATCAGGAACCAAAAAAAGATTGTCTGTTCTGTCCATTCCTATTCAATATAGTACTTGAAATCTTAGCTAGAGCAGTAAGACAACTGAAGGAGACCAAGGGATACAAATAGGAAAGGAAGAAGTCAATGTATCCTTATTGCAGATATGATTTTATACATAAATATCCTCAGAGACTCCACTAGGAAACTTCTACAGCTGATAAACACTTCAGCAAAGTATTAGGACATGAAATTAACAGAAAAATCAGTAGCCTTCCTGTTTACCAATGGCAGACTGAGAAAGAGAGAAAGGAAAGAGTACCTTTTACAATAGCCTCAACCAAACAAGGTAAAGACTTGTATAATAAAAACTTTTAAGACACAGAAGAAAGAAATTGAAGAAGGCATCAGGAGGTGGAAAGATCTCACATGTTCACGGATCAGGAATATTAATGTGAAAATGGCATCCTACTAAAGCCAGTCTACAAATTCAGTGCAGTCCCCATCAAAACTTCAACACAATTCTTCTAAGAAATTTAAAAAACAAAAAAACAATCTTCATGTCATATGGAAATACAAAAAACCGAGGACAGGCTCAATATTCAATAATGAAAGAACTGTTAGTACTATCACCATCCCAGATTTCAAATCGTATTACAGAGCAATAGTAATAAATAAAAGCATGGGATTGGCTTAAAAACAGACACAACAATCAGTGGAACCAAATTGAAGACAAATCCACATACCTGATTTTAATAAAGAAGCCAAAAATACATACTGGAGAAAAGACAATATATTCAACATATGGTGCCATTGAAACTGCATGGCAGCATATAAAAGAATGGAGATAGATCCATGTCTGTCTAACCCTGCACAAAACTCAATTCCAAATGCATCAGAGACCTCAACACAAGACCAAATACCCTGAATCTGACAGACAAGAAAGTGGGTAATGAGCTTGAACTCATTGACCCAGGAAAGGACTTTTTGAACAGGACATAGGCATTAAAACTAATAGTTAATAAATGTGACCCTATGGAGCTGAAAAGCTTCTTTATGGCAAAGGATATATCATTCAAGCAAAATGACAGCATATGATAGAGGGTTAGTGTCTAGAATATACAAAGAACAAAAAAAAACCCTGAACATCAAAAAAGAAATCTCACTTTTAAAATGGAGTACAGAACAAATCAAGACAGTTCTCAAAAGATAAAACACAAATGACAGAGAAACATAAGAAATGTTCAGAATTCTTAGCCATTAGAGAAATGCAAGTTAAAATTGCTTTGCGATTTCATCTTCCCGCAGTCAGAATGGCCAAGAGCCAATGACAGCTGATGCTGTTGAGGATGTATGTGGGGAAAGGGGAATACTTACTTATTGCCGATGGGGGTGCAAACTGGTTTAGCCACTATGAAAGTCAACGTGGAGGTTCCTTGGGAAGCTGAGAATTGTTATACTTCAAGATCCAGCAATACCTTTCTTAGGCATAAACCCAAAAGACTGCGGAGATACTTACTCACGCATCTTCATTGCTGCTCTATTTCTAATAGCCAGAAATTGGAAACACCTAGATGTCCATCAAGTGATGAATCAATAATGAAACTGTGGTACATTTACACAATGGAACATTATTCAGCTGTTGAGAAAAATAAAATTATGAATTTGGCAGGTAAGTGGGTAGAGCTAGAAGCAATCATCCCAAGTGAGGTTAACCCGGACCCAAAAAGGCAAATATAGCATGTTACCTCTTACATGTGGCTGTTAGCTTTTAAGTTTTCAGTATGTTTGCTACCACCTGAATAACCACAGAGGTTAGGATGGCAAGGGAGCAGGGATGAGGGGATTTCCCAAAAAGGGGGATAGAATATAGTACTGTGGAGTGTGTGCATCAGTCCTGTATCTGGAAGACACTGTTTCCATGAAGTCGTCCATGGCTTCTGGCTCTTGCAAATTGGAATAGAATAGAAGAATTAACTGGGAAAAGGGATGAGAGAGAAGGATAAAGGAAGGAATTGAGGAGGAACAGCTAACACTGAAGGCCTTTTGGAAAGCCATATGGAAACCTACTGCTGTAGAAGCTTCCTAAAATATACTCACGGAGTCCCTATACTATAGGGGAGACAATGCCCAAACTAGATCCCTTATGCCAAGTAAAACCTCCAGTTCCAGGAATGGGTTACATCTTATTGAGTCATTGGCTAAAGGGATCCCTTGGGCTTCCTTAAACATCACAGACATAACATTACCTTAAACATTACCAAGGCTATTGATTGCTCGTCACATCCTAATGGTAAGACCCTATTGCTAAGGACACTTAGAATTGTCACTGAGCATGGAAAAATCCAGCTGGTACTGAATTAGAAGCTTCACTTCTGCTGGCCCACATTCATGGTACTGGAAGGTACTCTGCATGCTACCAGAGGATAAAAGTAATCAATATCTTTCTGTATGCCGTGAATATGTGTTGCTCTGAGTGGTTGATAAATAAAGCCATTTGGCCTATGGCAGGGCAGGATGGAGCCAAGCAGGAATATCCAAGGGAGAGAGTGAAAGGAGAGGCAGAGAAGACGCCATCCCACCATCCAGGGAGCAGCATGTAATAGCACATAGGTAACGCCACAGAACGTGTGGCAAAACATAGGTTAATAGAAATGGGTTAATTTAAGTTATAAGAGCTAACTAGTAAGAAGCCTGAGCCATAGGCCATATAATTTACTATTAAGGCTTTGAATGATTATTTTATAAGCGGCTGCAGGACCGTGTGCGAGAGAGATTTGTCTAGACTGCATGGCGCTATACAAGTATCAATCAGCTATGAACCCTACAACCTACGGTGGCCTGCCTGCAAGATAGACTGGTGCGGTAGTGACACAAATGTTTGGGAGTAGCTAATCACTTTTTAAAAACTGGATTTAAGGCCCACTACATGAAATGAAACCCATACCTCACACTGCTAGAGTGGCCAGGAACCTGAGACTAGTTAGCTAGTGGGCCTAGTGGAAAAGCTAATACTGTTACTCTGCTAAAGAAAGATAGGAATAAAATGACTGTGTGACACAGTGCTACCCCCACAGAGCATGCCTCACTCAACCCTCATCAGAGAAGTTTCTTCTTGCAGTAGATGATGGTTAACACAGAGACCCACAACTAGACGGTGCAGAGAGTGAGAGACTTGGGAATACTATCCTAATACAGTCCTAATTGGGATGTCTTCATCAAACCCTATCCCCTCAAGGCTCAGGCACCATGTGGAAGAGGAGGGAGAAAGATTGTAAGAGCCAGATGTGGTGGGTGACTTCAAGGAAACAGTGTCTTCCTCACACAGCAGGACTGATGTACACATGAACGCACAGAGACTTGACAGCGTGCACGAGAACTGCATAGGTTCGAGTCACACAGCATCCTAGCACTGAGAAGGGGAAGTGGACACAAAATCCCAGCCCTAACCAACCATCTCTTGGCAATTGACACCTGCTGGGAGAGAGAAAATCAGTTTTCTCCAATGGAGTGTCACCGGGTATATCATCTGCACTCCAGGGCAGGCCCCATCCTCAGGAGTAGTTGGCCAACACAAAACAAACTCCATCTTCTGTTTTGTGGCCTTTTGTTAATTTTGTCGTATTATCTTACCGTTTTTTAGACAGGCAGAAGAAATAACTTGATGTTTGGTTGGTCAGGAAGTAAGAAGGATCTGCAGGAGTTGGGAGAGGGGAGTAACTGATCAAAATATATTGTATGAAACAGTTATGTTGTGCTTGGCACCATTTTTTAAAACTATTTCTTTTAATAATAAAAGTTATCCTGATACCTTATTTCCTAGGCAGTACCTGATTGTCCTTTGCAGAATTTTTAAAAACTAAGCTTTTTAGCATCATGGTTTCTGAGCTCCCTGTTCTGAATTTTAATTGATATGCACGATTCAAACTAGCTTGCTTCTCAGCCTGAGAAATACAACTAGAAGAAATCAGTTTCCTGCAAAGTCCTAATGCCTTCCAAAGCCAAGTGCAAAACATTATACTCATCCTTGTCTCTGCTCTCCAGAAGGGGGCTGGCTGGTGCTCCTGAGGAGGTGGGAATCATGGCTGAGCTATATGGTGAAACTAAAACTCCATCTTGACAAAGTGAACCTTAGCAAGCCCCGCCTCACCTGGGTTGGCCCTGTAGCAAGTCTTGGTGTTTGCTCACTCACTGCTGTGATAACACAGAAATGGTCAGGTAGGCTGCAGGTGACAGTTGGGCTTTGGAAACCAGTAGGCTTTGTTTTGTATTTTGTTTTGGTGGTCCTAAGTGGTGTTTATTAAAGGTGCAGCATTGTATGCAGGTATGCTGAAAGGCTTCCAGGTGTGGAGCCACAGGTGATAGGAGAGTGCCCGGAACTTCTTGGTGGTTCCAAAGCTCAGTGACAGTCATTAATTCTCTGGAGAGTACTTGTCTTCCTAGCCCAAAGCATGAAGCTCTTATTACCACTGCTCTTATGGAAAGTTTCAGGTATTCAAATGGGGTTGTGTTCATTATTGTGGCCAGCAACTTGAAGTTGGAGTATAAAGACCATGTGTTCATTTTCGGGTAACCATTATCATTGCATTAGACCTGAGGACCCAGGCCTCTGCTTGAAGGAGTTTTAGGAAAGTTGTTTTGTTTTGTTTTGTTTTCTATTAGAAGTAGAGCTAGATAGTACCGTTTGATTTGAGTTTTGAAATAAAAGCAGATAGAGCAGAGTGGAGAGATGGTTCTGCAGGTAAGAGCACTGCTTTTGCAGAGGACACAGTTCTGTTCCTCATCGGGTGCCTCACAACGTGGAACTCCAGCCCCAGGGAATTCAAAGCCCCTTTGCTGGCCTCCACAAGCTGGGCATCTGCAACATGTGGCCATACCCCAGCACACAATCACACACATAATTAAAAGTAATGAATCTTAGCGGTAAGTAAAACCTGGTAGAGAAAGCATTCACGCGGCCCTTAGCTTTGAAATGAAATATTGAGCAAGGACAGACAAAGCGTGTAGCATTCTTCACTTGCTTGAGCCGATGAGGCCGTTTGTTGGGATGTATTTTGAATTCTGTGCTTTACTGTCTGGCAGAGTTCTTGGCATATCTGTAGACTGACAGTGAGTAGTAAGTGGGTCTCCTTTGCCTCTCTCCTTGGCAGCCTTGGGGAGTTTTGCCTGGCTCACTTGTTGCTGAAGAGGAACCCTACCATGTTTTTCCAGCACTTCATTGAGTGTATATTCCACTTCAACAGCTATGAGAAGCATGCACAGTACAACAAGTTTTCCCAGTCAGAGAGGTGAGTGAGCCGCTGGGGTAAGCACATCTCATGTCTCGGGACGAGCTGTGGTCAGGCTCCAGAGGTGCGGCTGTGTCCTGCAGAGGTTGGACACGGACACTCACCTGCTGTCTGCTGCAGTGGTCATTAGCTTCCTTGGCACAATGACAGAAGAAAGCTCAGTCAGTGTCCCTGTACTTAGACCTCGTCACCTGTCCCCACACAGTGCAGTGACCTTGTCTTGTTCTGCCACAGAGGGAAGCGGCTGTTTTTGCTAAAGGGGAAGACAAACAAGGAGAAGCGCATGAGAATCTACAAGTTCCTTCTTGAGCACTTCACAGACGAGCAGCGGTTCAATGTCACTTCCAAAATCTGCCTTAGTATTTTGGGTATGTCTGGTGCATTTGGGGTAAATGTGTCCTTAAAATGCTGATAGCACAGCAGGTCTGTATGGAAGACACGTCCTTTTTGTCCTTCTTAGCATCAGTTATGTCTCTTAGGACCCCATCCCCACCTCCCGTCACAGCCCAGACTTGTCCTAGTTCTGTGAATACCGTTTCCCAAAGGCTTTCTCAGAAACCGCTCCCTGTGCTCTCTCAGCCTGCTTCACTGACGGCATCTTGCCCCTGGACATGGAGGCCAGCGAGTTGCTCTCAGATACCTTTGACATCCTCAGCTCAAAGGAGATCAAGCTGTTGGCAATGAGAGCTCAAGCGTGCAAGGACCTCCTGGAGGACGATGACATGGCTCTGGCAAATGTGGTCATGCAGGAAGCCCAGATGAAGATCATCTCTCAGGTGTGTGCACACTCTGCTGCTCCAGTGGGGGTTGTGAACCTGAGTCCTCGAGCCGTTCTTTCCAGTGGCTTTCTGGGTGGTTGTGATTCTGAAGTCTCTGCCTCTAGCCACGTATGGCTCCTTCCATGACTCTGAATGTGTCTACTTGCCTGCCTGATGTGCCATGGTGTCTCACATTCACTGGCAGAACTGAATTAATCATTTCTCCTTGTTTGGTTTCTTCTCCCAGTCTTTCAGAGGGAAAGGAAAGGAACAATTATATACCAAAGGTTCCTTTTTAGAGAATTTGTGCTGCAGCCAAAGGCAGAACAGGAGTCTGGCATGCCAAGGATGTGTTTGGGTTAACCAAGAGTGTCAAATTAGAAATTCAGTGCCTGGGAAGGCCTGGTTACCACACCCCTCAGCAGGCTCCATGGTCTTGTACCTAGCTTGAAAGTCTGGTTTATATTTCCTACCTGATCCCTGGAGTCTTTTGATTCCAAAGGATTTTGATTACATCCAGTTTTGCAGATCTTGTCTCTCTTGCCTTTCCAATGGTTGTTTCTTTAAGCCTGTGCCATTTCCTATCAGGACCCTTCCTGTGTCTGGTTCTTCTCTTGCAGGACATGTACTACCCTGCTGTCAAAACAGTCTTTCTTAAGCACAATTATTCTCTGCAAAATATATTGAAAATGGCTGTTGAGACAGCAAGGAACTTCTGGGGGGTGGGTTGTGAATGATCTGTGCTATTGAACACTTAGTACTTTGTGAACACTCGTGGAACTTTTCTCTTAAAATTGATCAATGTGGGGGCTGGATCAGTTAAGAGCACTTGCTGTTCAGTTCCCTGCACCTACGTGGTAACTCACAATGGCCTTAACTTGGGTTCCAGGGAATATGATGCACTTCTGATTTCTGTGGGCTCCTGTATGCATGAGGTACACACACATGAACTCAGGCACACATACATACACAAAATAAATACTTACTTTTTAAAAATCCGTAAATGTATCAGATATTATATAATTTTAAGCTACCTTGGTGGTATCCTGTCACCTTCTGGATAAAATCTGGATTCTCAAAGACATGGAAAACTGCCTGCCCTCACCTTGTTCCTTCCCTCTCTCAGAACCTCAGATGTGTTCTGTTCCATGCCTTTGGCACTGGTTCTTCTGTATCCACACAAACTGCCGTTGGTCCATCCTAATCCCCACACATGTAAAGCATCATCGGAAAGAATCCTCCGGTGCACATTCTTGCCTGCTCATCTTCCCCAGGTTTCCTTCCTCTACATCAGTTCCCTGTCTCCTGCAGTCGCCATCTCCTGCCATTTGTCACAACACACACTGGTTTGGAAGCGATATGAACACAGAGAGTATGCTTGACAATACTTGTCGACTGCATTTAGACCACATTTAAGGAAGTTCCCAAACTTACCGTATGTTCAGATGCATGTTCGTTTACCAGCTTGTGTATTCCTCTTCTTGTTACCCTGTTTCATGGACTCTGACCCAAAGCTTCAGGAATGAGTGGTGTACATGCAAGAAACACTGTTAGCTGTAAATGAAAGATAGATTACATGTTAGCATCAGAAAGAGAAATCTTACATGTGTGGGGTAATATAGTGAATTATCTTTAATTCTAAGATTTAATGCACAGGCTCTCGGTTACTGATTATTTAAATCACATACTGTTTGTTTGTTTGTTTGTTTGTTTGTTTTTAAAAGTCATCTTACTGTGTGGCTCAGGTTGGTCTCAAACTCTTGAGCTTCCATCCTCAGGCTCCTAAGTGCAGATGCTCTGCAGCCCAGACCACCACGCTAGCACATCACAGAGTTACATATGCATATAGAAAGGTACACACAAAACAAACAAACAGAACTGGCCATCTTAATGCTTACCCAACCAGAGATCATTGCCTTTTTACACACAAGATTATAATCTGTCTCTTTGGAAGTCAGCATGAACAGATTACCTTTCAAAAGGAAGGGTGTAGGTTAGAGCCAGGGCCAAGGTTCCATCAGGGTTGCGTGGAGATTGGAACTTTTTGTCAAGTTCCTCATCGTATTTCTTACTCCTTGTTCTCACTTAGAACATGTAAGTAGTGTTAATATGCATTCTGCTGTACAAGCCTGCATGTACTGTGGCGCCGCTTACAGTCTGAGAACAAGCTGGACATAGACCCTCTTCATTCCCAGTATCCTGGTCAAATGGCAGACAGGCCTCTGCAGTCTGCTAGGTTTGGTGTACTTAGAGAAGTGGACCAAGGAAAAGTTATTTTTCAGATGTGTGTGTGTGTCTAAAGCATGCTTTTGTTGTGTTCCTGCAGGTTCAAAAGAAGAATTTCATAGAGAATATTATTCCAATCATCACCTCCCTGAAGACTGTGCTGGAGAAAAACAAGATCCCTGCTTTGCGGGAACTCATGAACTACCTCAGGGTAAATGAGGAGCTTGCCCTGTGAGCTTTTCCTCCCCAGCCCCACTGCAGGCTCATTGTTTAGTCTAGACAGTGGATGAGAAGAACTCAGAATGCTAGGAAACCTAGTCTGTGTAGAAACATACCGCCAGGCTGGCCTGTGACTGCCGAGGACTTTGAGGTACTGAAGCGTTTGGCCAGAGGCACTGCTGAGGTTGCTCCTGGTTCTCAGGCAGCTGAGTTTTTAAAGCACACGTTCCTGTTCTGAACCCCTATACCCTTCCTTGGGAATAAGTTCAATCTGAAAATCTTTTTAACCAAAGCTGAGGACAGGACACTCTCCTAGTCCATCTTGTAAGGAAGAGATGGAAATTGGTCGGCAGGCTTGATGTTGGGTGTTTGCTTTTATGGGCAGGAAGTCATGGGCCTTTGGCAGGATCACACACACAGGGATGGGGTGTTACCTTGAAGCAACTCCTGTTCCTGGGCTGTCTGTAAAGCAGGGGACCATGAGAAGGTGCCCTAGGAAAGCTGGAATGTGTTTGCCTGCAGAACAGACCTAAGCAAGACCTCATGCCTTTGACCAAAAAAAATTCAAAAAGAAATGGCACATTTTCTTCTTTAATTTAGCAGCTATTAACTAATGACCCACATCATGGTCACCTGCTTAGGCGGTCAGTGTTTCCTCAGGAAATGCCCTTGTGCTTAGGAACCTATCAATTGGTGTAATGGGGTGCTGATAGTTTATTGCTGCTGTGGAGATAAGGTTTACTGTGTAGCTTGAGCTCGACTGGAACTCAGGATCCTCTGGTCTCACCTGCCCTGCACCACACCAGAGAAGACCTCACTGTTCGATCAGAAAGGTACTAAAGGATGCTCTGGATCTGTTTCAGGAGGTGATGCAGGACTACCGAGATGAAATCAAAGATTTCTTCGCGGTTGACAAACAACTGGCCTCTGAACTTGAGTATGACATGAAGAAGTACAATGAACAGTTGGCCCAGGAGCAGGCTCTGACCGAACATGCCGATGTGAGCAGAGTGGCCGAAGGCGGTGACAGAGCGCAGGCCGTGCAGGTAGGAGAGGCCACCTTAGGCTCCCCAGCTCTCTAGTCTGCTGTTGGCCGTCATTTTTCCTTGCATTCCTCAAAATTCTAGCTGTAACCCGAGACTGGAGCTGAGCTTTGGCCTTGTTCCTTGCTGGCCAATGTGTTACCTGTGACAGACACACCAGTAGCTCAAGGGTTCTTTCTCCAGGCCCTGTCAGGGGACGTTGCCTGGAAAGCTGTGGTAATCATGAATGTGAGCTGCAGTAGGTCCCCTGGCAGAGCACACGTACGTGACCTCTGATTTCTGGAGCCACCTCCACCTCCGTCTCTCCATGTCTTCTGCATTGACTCTGCGCGGCAGAGCTTACTGTCTGGGAGGGCATTTCTGGGTGTAGCTTTTGCTCACATTCCTCTGCCTAAGGAGTCCAAGCAGATATGCTGTATTAAAAGAAAGACAGACCTGCCTGCCGCAGCATCTGTGTGAGGCCATTTGCTGATAGTTCCGTTTTAAAGGGAAGGTTGTAGTTGCCCTTGTCCAGGGTGAAAGTGGATTGCCTGGGCACTTCTCGTAGCCCATGATGATATTCTTGTTCACTCCTGGAATAGGGTGCTCCTGACTTACAAGCTGTACCTGCTGCTGCTGACCAGGAAAACGTTAATGTGTCTTCGGCCAACAGCCGGACTTCAGCACCTGGGTCCAGCTTCACACCAACTTTGTCTCCCATATCTGAAAATGGGCCTCTGAAGATGATGCCCAATGCCAGGTAGGGAGCCCCCTGAGACGGCAGCGGCCTGCGTCTCTCATGGTATTTTCATAGCCATCTCTTCATTCCCCCCAGGCTCAACCTGAACTGTCTCATCATACCACATGCTTCCCTGAGAGACTGGAAGGAGGGTGGTGAACAGTCTATCCGAAAGGAGGTGGGTGGGAACTGATGCCTCCATGGTGGTCTGCACTCGGAGTCAGTGTCTGGGATCTTGTCTCCCTAGGTCCATGTCCCTGAGTACCATCGCAATCCTGAATTCAGTCAAGAAAGCTGTAGCATCGAAGAGCAGGAATCACAGTCGAAGCTTAGGGGCACTGCCTTTCAGTGTAGAGTCTGGAAGCCCAGAAAAACCCCAGAGCCATGGTAAGCCTTAAGGTTGGCACCAGATAGACTGAGCGCAGCTCAAAAAGCGATCATATGTCTCATTCCTCTTAAAATCTTCTCTTTAGTTCAACCTCCACCTCACCCCCAAGACAGGGTTTCTCTGTGTAGTCCTGGTTGTCCTGGAACTCACTCTGTAGACCAGGCTGGCCTCGAACTCACAGAGATCCACCTGCCTTTGCCTCTCAAGTGCTGGGATTAAAGGTGTGTGCCACCACCGCCCAGCTTAAAATGTTTTCTGTTGTCCTTGAATAGCATTAATTGGAGATTAGGATTAAGATTGAGCACATTTCCTGTTCTAAGGGATTTTGAAAATGTGGTGTTAATAAAGCCACCTCTGCTAACATACATGTGCTTTATTTATGAATGGGTTCTTACCGTGTGTTGCTTTATAACTTGCTTCATCTACACACCTGTAAGACACACAGTGAAGCTGCCTCCATGAGCGTTTCTGAACTCTTGTCTAGTGGCTTTATAGCATTCCATCTTAAACTGGAAGTCCTGGGCCTTCAGTTGCTGCCCTACTCTTTCAATTTTTTATGTAAATGACACAGTAAAATGTCCTTGTAAATAGTCTTATATTCGAAATTATTTCCAGAGGCAAAGAACAAAATCTTTAAAATCCTCAGGCTGGGTTTGGTGGTCTGCACCTATAATCTAGTACTTAGGAGGATGGGGCAGGAGGACTGCCATGATTTTCAGGCCAACCTGGGCTACAGAGTGAGACTTTATCTCCAAAATAATAACAATAATAAATAATTTAAACATACATATGCAAAAATAATACTGGTATTTTGCCAAACTGTCAAAAATGTAAAAATAGTATGATTTTGCTTTCTACTTCCTTGATTGGTTTGAGTGTGGACACTGGAGCCTTAACATTTATTTTGCATTGCTTTTGTAATTTCCGTGGCCTGTTTGAATGTCACTTGAAACGTAGGGAATTTTAACTTTTCACATGTAGTTCGTTTTCTTTTTCTGTATGATGCTGCTTTGGGATTTTGCACTGATAGATTTTTCTCTTCTGTCTTAGCAGCTTCCTTAAGCATGGAGCAAGAGTCCGATAGAGCTGTCAGACATGTAACTAAACGGGCAATCAGCACCCCAGAGAGTAAGTAACTAATTGGAAGAGGATAATTTTTCGGTCCTTCCCTACAGTTGTCATAGTAACACCAGTGGTAAAACTTCCATTATAAGATAGTCCTTGTAATTGGCGTTGATGCTCACTGCGTTACTGTCCAAACTGCGTGTTTCATGGCGATTGCCCTTACTGGATGGAGGATTTACTGAACTGTAAGCACTCAGCCCAGTGCTGCATTCATTAGCTCAGTTAAACATCACAACAACCTGAGGGGGATTCTGGGCAATCACTGCGAACCAAGGGACGATAGGTCAGGTCACAGCCCAAAAGTGACATTACGGAGGTAGCCCTCTGCTGCTCTGGGAGTATTGGGAGGTGCTGTCTGATTTGCTCTGGGCTGTGGTCAGAGGTTGGTACTGCATGTACCTTGTGTGCTCTGGGGCTCTGCCTGGTGCACACCAAGACTGCTGGTTCACACTCCATCTATACCAAGAGTCTGTGTGTCTCCTCACTTCCTATTGTGTGTGTGTCCCTGATGTCCTAAGTCAGAACAGTTAGCTTCTTATTCTCCCAAACCTAATGAAAACTCTTACTTCGAGAGAATTATTATCCAGGTAGAAGACCCTTACCTAAAGTGCTTGGCATCTGAAGTGTTTACAATTTCAGATATCTTGAAACTTCCAATTCCAAGATTTTGGAATATTTGCATATATTTAATGAGATATCTATGGAATGGGACCCAAGTTTAAACACACAATTCATGTATGTCTCATATATACCCCAAACGTATAGCCTGGACTGGTTTTATATAATACGTCTAGTGTGCCTGAGTTTTGACTGTTACCATCATGTGAGGTCATTTATTTTCCACTTTGACTTTGTGTTGCACTGAAATCATTCAGATTTTAGGTCATTTCCAATTTCCACATTTTAAGATTGGTGGTGTTCAGCTGGTCCTATGGAGACCACCGCTGCCTGCCGTGCACACTCTGGTTCCTGAGAGCCTGCTCGGTGTGCCCTCCTTCCCTTGCCCCGGCTGTGCATGCCAGGGTGCCTGTGTCAAGCCACTCTCGATTGCCTGAGGCCCGCAACTCCAAGTCCCCAGCCAGAATGCCCCTTTGCTGGCTCTTCATTCTGACTAGAGGCCTCAGACCTCTCCACTGCATCCCATACTTCATCCTGTCTGTCCTTGCTGGTTTTGGGAAGCTGCTTTACTCCTGCCTCTATGAGGCCAGCCACAGAGCCCTGGGATACATAATAGAGACCTGTTCAAAACCCCATATTGTGACCTCTGTGCCCCTCTAGGCCTGTCTCTCAGCTTGGTTTCTGTGACAGCGAGATGAGAACAGAGCTTCCATTCTGTGCGGCAGTGATGAGACATTCATGCCTTCAGCCCATGTACTTTCCCGGCATACCTCCTGGATTCTGGCTACTTGCCATTCTGTTAATTTATGGTGCTGTGGTGTCTTAAAATACATAAGAGGTTATAGGTCATTGTCATGCAGGAGCCTCTTTTAAAGGAGATTACTAATGATCAGAATTCCTGCCATACTTTTCCTTAGGTAACAACTAGATCGTGGCAGTTTTTGACATTAAGACAGTAATTTTGACTTGTTGGGTACCAGCAGGTATGACGTTAGATATGCAAAACTGTCCTCCTCTTACAGAGAGAAGTTTTTATGTTCAGTGTTCTGGCTCAGGGGAACAAAATGCTTCTATTCTGGCAGTAAGGTACCATATGCTATAGAAGCAGAGCACATGTACCTCATTTCAGCTCTGTGTATCCCATGAGTCCCTGATGTCAATCTTGAGTTGGTTTCCTGGCAGCCTGTGTTGCTTAGCAGTGAAATCTGGCATGGTGCACTAATGCTGCTCTAGTTTGCATGTGTGGACTCAGCTTTGATGGGAAATCAAACTTGGGTGTCACCGGGTCAGGACACTGCTTGTTCTTTCTCTGGCTGCTGGTGCAGTTTCTGCCCATCTATATTTTGAACCAGGAAGGAATGCTGGGAGAATTTTCAAACCATGCACTGATGCTTTCAGCATGATTTATAAATCCCACCCTGACCTGGCATCCTACCCAGCCCTTTTCTTGACGGTAACCATCCATTCTGATGAGGTTGGTATCTGGTCTCATTTCAGTTACGATTCACATTTCCCCGGTGGCTGGGGATACAGCACATTCTTTCCGGGTATCTACTGGCCACATGTACTTTGAGAACTCGTTGGATTAATGTGCCTACTTACCCGCTGGATTTTGTTCTTCGGAATTATTCAATTCTGATACTGTGGCTGTTAACTTCACCAGAGGAACAGCAAAGGTTTTGCCTGCTCCATAGGTTGTCCCTTCGCTCTGTTGTTTCCTTTGCTGGGTAGAGCTTTGAGATTGAGTTGATGAATCCCATTTCTTAGGTCTTGCTGTCATTTCTTGGGTTCCTGGAAGTCTATTCAGAAAGGCATTGCCCATGATTGTATCTTGAACGTTTTCCCATGTTGCCTCTAGCATTTAAAAGTCTTACATTGAGGCCTTTGACCCATTTCCAGATGGTTTTTGCCAAGCGTGAAAAGGATTTCGTTTTACTGTTCTGTTGGTAGAGCCTGGTTTCCTTGTGCTGTTTACTGTTGAAGAGATGGGGATTTCCCTTCATTTTAAGGCACCTTTGTTGAAAATCAAGTGGCTCCAGCTGTCTAGGTTGGTGTCCCCGAGCTGTGACAGCCCTGCCACTGCACTGGGTCTAGGTAGCATGAATCAGGTATTGTCGCTACTCCAGTGTTGCTCTCTCTGCTTGAGCTCTGCTTTGGCTCTTTAGGGGTCTTTTGTGCTTCTGTGTGAATTTTAGAATTGTTTTTTCCCATTTCTGTAACTATCAATGGAATTTTGATAGTCATTGAATCTGTATTTATCCATTTTCATGATGTGAATTCTCGTGATCCATAAACACGGGAAATCCTATCTTTGGTTGTGAATCTAGCCCTTTAATAGCTGAGCTAGCCATCTCTTTATTGCACACAGGAAGTCTTTCTTCCTTCAGCATTTTATAGATATCATTGTAGAGGTGTGTCTCTCCCCTGCCGCCCCACCCCCACCCCATTTCATTAGACGTTCCTAGGTTCTGTTTTTGGCCACTGTGAATGGAATTGTTTTCCTGCGATCTCATTCCGCCTTTGATTCTGAGCAGTGTGCACCAGAGCTGTGTGAGCCACCCAGGATGCATATAGGCTTCCAGCTGGGAGAGTCAGTGTGTGAGGCAGGGGTGGGTGGGGTGGGGTGTACACATGATTCCTTTGACAGTGCAGGTAGACCTTCCCAGGACAGAAACAAGCAGCCCTGTACTGCTTGATGGTAGTAGCAAGAGATGGGATTCTCTGCCAGTGTGTTAGCAGGGCTGGAGTAGCCGTCAGTGGCACAGCACTGCAGTGGATGTTAGCATGTTTCCATCCATGAAGGTTCACTGTATGCTCCTTACCAGATGAGAGAATGTGGGAAATGTGAGCTCTGGAGCAAGCCTCACACGTGCCCATAGGAATGCAGCATGTGGACCCAGGCCTGCTCCCTCTTAGTTTTTAACAGCTTAGGCTGGTACACAGGGCACCAAGACTATAGCTGTAGGACTCAGGGATGGGGCAATGTGTCATGGGTAGGTAGAGGTGACAGACAGGCTAGGGCCTGCTGAAGAAAGGTCATCCACATGCCCAAGGGACACATGTAGATTGCACCAAGTTTCTGAGTTTATAAAGTTAGCTTGGGGCTAGCTCAAACTGGTAGATTTTAGGTTTTCTTTGATAGACAGAGCCCCATCAAGATACCTAACCAGGACACTAACTTTACCTGTTCTTTAAATCAGCATGACTCCAGTAACAGGAATTATAGCTAATAAATTATTTCTTTGGCACTTAACTTGTACCAGATACTGTGTTAAAACACTTGACATCTCACCAGGCAGTGGAGGTGCACACCTCTAATCCCAGCACTGGGGAGGCAGAGCCAGGCAGATCTCTGTGAGTTTGAGGCCAACCTGGTCTACAAAGCAAGATCCAGGACAGGCACCAAAAACTACACAGAGAAACCCTGTCTTGAAAAAACAAAACAAAAAAACACTTTACATCTCATATAAACTGACTATGAATGACTTGAATTTCTGCTGGTGAAAGAGCCAGAACACAATCCAAGTCTACTTCGTGTTTCTAAGTGTGAGCTAGAGGCTGAGGAGGCCTTCAAGGTCAGGCACGCACCATGAAAGATCAAGTGTATGGGGCGTGTCGGACTGAGATATGTGTGGTGAGCAAGGACAGGAACAAGGAAGAAGAGAGTGGACAGGGTGGTCACTGACTCCGTGTGGAGATGTAGCCTGGGGTGCTGGCCAGTTAAAGCTTTAGAGGACCACATAGCAATCCTTCCAATGTATTGGAACAAGGAAGAAACGCCATGGGGCAAAAGCAATGTGCTTTGACATCTCCTTAGGAAATAGAGGTGAGAAACATAGGAAATGGAGAGAGAGAAGCAGGAGGGAAGCTGAGGGTCACCTCCATCTGGGCCGTCCCTGAAGGAAGATAGGAGCCGGGAGGAGGAGCTGCAGGGGTGTGAAGAATGAAGGCCCTGGTGGAAAGAGGAAGTCAGCAGATAGAGACTGAGGGTGTCTCAGTCTGGGTACAGTCCTGAAGCAGACGGAAGCTCTTGATGAGTGGCTGCCACTTGTGTGTGAGGTAGAGGCGAGGAATGAAAACCAGAGTAGAGAGAAGTCGATGGCTAAGTCACTGAGCTCCCTGCATTTGATGTCTGTGTATCACTGAATTCTTACAAACACCGTTTCCCCGTTATCCAGAGTCCATCAATGAAGTCACATTTGGAGCAGGGGTCAGTTACATAGGGACACCAGCAACTCTGCATTTTACCAAAGGTAAGTTCTGGGTTTTCTCTATCAGGTCATCCAGTGCCTCTGGTGTTCTGGAAGAAACTAAATTTCTTTGTGTTTGACTCCTTTTCAGAGACAGTCGAAGCTCAAGATCAAGGAAATGACATCTTATGTTTATCGCTACCGGATAAATCGTAAGTTTTCTTGGGTGGGTATTTTTCTAGAGCTTTTTCTTTTCATTGACTGTACATTTTCTTCTCCAGGCCTCCACAGTCACCACAGTGGAATGTCAAGTCTCTAGCCAGAAACAAGGGCAGCCCAAGATCTAGCAGGAGGTCCCTCCGCAAGACCCCCCTGAAGACAGCCAACTGAAACAGTGTGTGTCAGCAATAACTGAAGGCAGAGCCCTGCAGGGGCATTTACCATTACCGCGTGGAAGGGGAAAGGATGGTGTGGCGTGGTCTGCATGTGGAGAGACCTGCCTGTACAGCGCCAAGTGCTTTCATAGGATACCAACATGGCTTTGTTCAACTTGTGTATGGCTAACCAACCTTCCATATGTCTTTATGTTACTGCAGTTGAGATTTGTAAATATATAGAAAGATGACTTTTTTACAATAACATTAAGCTATTTAATATTGTGACGTTGTATTTTGAGTGTCAAACCTTCTGTGGTAAGTGACAATCTGGTCTTTAAGGAACACAATTTTGAAAGCAGCTTTCTTCTATATGACTCAAGTGTCTATAGTTTCTCTGAAGTCGTTATGATAGATATTTCCCCTTGGCTAATGGCAAAATTTTGACTGAAATATTTTTCTATTATTTATAATTGCAGATTTTATTAAAAGAGGTGTACAGTCTTACTAAAATGAAGTAATAAAGGTCAAATATAAATATAACCTCTTAGCATTTAGTATAATTTTTCTGGCTTTTGGGATAGGGCTTTATTGGTAGTCTTCTTAACATTGCATCAAGGCCTTACAAATACCTAATAAGATCAACTCTTTCCCATTATGGTTCATCTGCCCACCTGCCTTTGTTCCCATAAAAAGGAAACTTTCTGTTTCCCTAACAACAGACATCCCAGTAGTACTCTCGGTATAATCCTGCTTATGGATTATAAAAGGGCTTCTTGACCCTTAGAGTGGTGGTGGTACTGATATGTGACACTGCTAAGGACTGCTCCACAGTTGGGCATGACTTGTGTCTCTTGTGTTGGTACTTTTTCAGGAATCTGGAGAGATGGAAATGAATGTTCTGCTCTTTTGGAGACATGAGTCTCGCTGTATTGCTCAGCATGTTGAACTGGACTCATCCTTCTCTTGTTTCAGCCTCCTGAGTGGCAAGGACTACAGGCATGTTCTGCCATACCTGGCTAGTGCCACCCTCCTCCCACCCCATGCTAACCAGGACCAGGCAAGCCCTCTAGTA
Source organism: Peromyscus eremicus (assembly GCF_949786415.1). NCBI lineage: Eukaryota > Metazoa > Chordata > Mammalia > Rodentia > Cricetidae > Peromyscus > Peromyscus eremicus. The sequence goes on from NC_081422.1 coordinate 22,727,912, forward strand.
CTGAACTACTCTCTGGCACCAGAATTACTGTTTGTAGTGTGCATGTGGTAGCTAGATCCGGGGATGGAGAACTGCTATATTCCGCCATCAAGAAGCTCTGACAGTTGGTGGGATAAGTGTCTAGCTGCTCTCGAGTGAACACTTGGCTGAGTACAGGTGCCGATTTCCTTATTGTGATGGGGCCTTTGCGGAGTATGTGCCTAACCAAATGCTAAGACTACAGGGTCAACTAATACAAAGAAAGAAGTGGTTTCGTTTGGTTTTTTAAAAGTTTTTATAAGTGAGTGAGTTTTAACAAATAACCAATTGCCGTTGTGTTAGTTTCAGTCTGTAACATGTATGAATAGCTTCAACATCAATAGCCAGAAAGCAGCCTCTTTTGGCTTTCTTCAGTCACATTCACATCCTACTGGGAAGTGAGCTCCTTCGGGCCATGTCTGCTTTCCAGGCTCACATGTTGTCCTGTCAGACTTAGTTCCCATGGCACTGTGAAAGAAGGCTTTAGGACATAAGAGTAAAAGAGGGAGCAACACGACCACCCTACCGCTGACAGCCACTGGAGGCCAGTGTGTTACTCTCCCACCCCATCAGCGTGGAAGCTCTCCTGCTCTACCAAGAGAAAGACAGAGGTAGAGGAGGGGTGAACTATCCAAGATGCAGAGGTAGAGGAACCAGGCTCCACTGGGCAGCCACAGAATTGCTGCCCTGCTGCTCTTGCTGGTGTCTTAGCACACAGCCTTCCACGTAAGAAAGAACCAGTGTGCTTCAAGTGTTCAGTAAAAAAAGGAAGAGAAGGGGAAAAAAAGACTGTAGACGTATAAGAAAATATTAAGATCACAAAGTGGCTAGCTTCTCCATAAAAACCTTTTGGGTGCAAGGTAGGATTAGGAACTCCTTTAGACGCTCCTGGCTTCAAACCACTTTACATCATGAGTCTAGCATGGTAAAGTGTTTGAGACCAAGAACGTCTGTTCCTAAAGAATAAAGGCTTTTGAATGGTGTTTCTAATGTCCCATAAAATGAGCAGTGTCTCAGGTAGATAAAAGATTTAAAATAAAAATTAGAAAACTGCTTTTGGTCAGGCATTTTCCTTTGCTCGCCCTCAGGCTTTGTACCCTGGCTGTACTTTCTGATAGTCTTCAAAGAGCTGGACACAACGGCTTGTCATGGAGGAGACAGCCTGCAGTGCTGAGACACTTTTATCACGACACAGAGGAACAGCAGAAGCTTTTTTAAATGTTACTGGAGTCCAGGTTCAGTTTCAAATTGCCTTTGGCCTTAGATGCACTTAACAACTAAACAAATAATTAAAATGAATTTTAAAAGCAAGTACACTGGCTTTGTCTTATGACCTATCCAAAACAGACTGGAGTTGTGCCACAGCACCCAAAGACTGGGATGCCACTGGTCACCAGCCTTCCTCAGCTTCCCACCTACGACCAGCAAGCATTGCACGGCCCAGCATACCATCAGTGAACATTTGAATCGGAGCAGAACTGAGGTCGGGGCTAGGCAGGCTGTAAGGGGAGGTTGCATCCCACATAAGTTAGTGACCATGAACAGTGACTTAACTAACCCCAGGAACCATCCAACTTGGTCTGCACGGTACCTGTGTGGGAGAAGGAAATCTCAAGGAAGAGGCCATTCAAAGCTAGCCCAGGAGACCCCAGGGTTTCTTAATGCAAAAAGATAGAAACATGACTCGGTTGGAATCCTTTAATGGTTTCCTAAGCAACAGTGGTAAGACAGTAAGTTTTCTTATGAAAAATGCTAAAACTTTTTGTCAACAAAGGAATGTTCAGCCAGCCTCCTTAAGAGAATTCCTTAAAAGACTTTATTACTGGTATTGAACACTAGTAGCCCAAGCCTTCTAACCGTAAGTTGAACTCTTAAAAAAATACGTTTTGAAACACTGTGTGGCAATATATTTACAGTTTATATAGAAATCTTCAATAATCAAAATACATCTTTAGCAAAAATTTAGAATGTTAAAATTTTATAAAATAAGCAAAATCAATAGAAAAGCGGACTTCAGTACCATTTCAGACTTAGCTTAAGACAGGTTCTAAATCCTGGCAGCTCTTGGGAACAAGAGTTCTCTGGGTAAGATCTCTCTCTCTTCAGCAAGCAATTTTACCTTTCTGGTTTGGGTTTTTATAAAATGCTGATCCAGACAGATTCTCCAGGAGGGACATGAAACTACGGGCCAGTCAACAGAGGCAACACGGTGGGTCGGGGTCCAGGGAGCAAGGCACTGCCTGAAAACCTTCGTGGGCACGTCAGGGGCGTGCTCACACAGCTGCCGCTGCAGCCCAGCCCTCAGCTTCTCACAGCCAGTGCTGTCCTGGCTGCTAAACACCCGGGGCAAAACCAGTCCAGAACAAGAGAACTGATGACGGAAAGGCCTTGAAGATCATCCTAACCCCCGTCAGGGGGTCGGGCTAGCAAAGGTCTAGGTTACTAGGCCCATCTCCAGGAGGGTTTCTTTTATTTCATGTGGCTTGTTAAAGAGCAAGGAAGGAATCAACTTTGGCCCAAACAAAAGGCTTCTGCATGGTAGCTCTGTCCAGGCGCCCTGAGCTCCCAGCAGCCCTTGGCCAGTCTCCCATAGAGGTATTTGCAAGTGCTCTCCCAGCGGTCAGGTCTCAGATAACAAAGGACGATTTGTGTCTGAAGTCACCCTGCAAAGGCAGCACAAAGAACCAGTCAGGGGCTTTTGTTGGGTGGTGTTGGAGACACACTGGTCAAACCATGTCCCCAAGAGAGGAAGCCGGGCAACTAAGCAGAGGAAAGCCTCACTCAGTAGTAAATGAACCCACAAGGAAGGAGTTATCAAGGAGCTCGGGTGCGCTGTGACTCCCCGTACCTTGAGATCTACTGGGTTTCCTGGCAGGACACGCCCAGACCACTGGGTTTTCTGCTCTCTTACCTCCTCATTTGTCCGAATGTAGTTAACTCCGTCATGCTTCCCTGGACTCTTATAACTGTAAACAGAAGAGGGCAGGTCAGTGGTGTGCCTATGTTAATGCAAGCCTGAATTTCACCTTCAGACAAGGCAGGCATACCTTTCTCCATCTTGTTTATTGTTGATGAAGCAGCCGCGTCTGTATGCACAGCAGATGGCCATTGTGATCAGAACAAGAACAATAAGGACAACCAGGACTCCGCCAATAATCCCAGCAATGTTCAGATCATCTACAGAAAGTTTGTGGGCAGAGATGGTATGATCCATTAAAAGACCTTGACCTTGTTAGGTCAGGTCACCTTTCCAACCCCTACTCCCCACCCCCACACCATTTACCCCTCTGTCCATTCATGCCTACTCTATCCAGAAGAGAAAACTGACTCTTAGCATCTCTCTGGCTTAGAAGACACAGGCTATGATAACCCCTGATCAGAAAACATAATAGGACATGGATGGTTTAAATGCAGTTACACTCAAAGCCACTGAGAAGTTTACCAGTGTAGAAAAGACTTTAAGATCTTGTAAGTATTACTCATGAAGAAATGGCTATATTTCTGTAGAATTAGGAACCAGGAGCCCTAAGGAAAGTCACCTTCCTAATTTATAGAGCCTGCCTTTGCTGTAGATTACTTGGGGAGAAGAAAGCTTCAAATCTTAGACATAAAAACTGTTAAGGCAAATGACCTTTCACTTCTCTGGTTGCCTATCCTCGGCCCTCTGAGAGTCCCTGTAAGATCAGGAGGAGGCTCTAGTAGTTTTTCCTTTGTGTAAATAAAGATGCCTGAGGAATGCAGAAAACCTTCAACAGCAAATGACCTAAAGTAATTCCCCAAACGACGGGTGAGACACACCAGAATGCTACATGTACACAGACACTTCCAACAGTTCCGGGTGGTCCCTGGATCCTATGGAAGCCACTGCTCTGGGGGTGGCCACAAATGAGAATCTGAGAAGCTCCCCATGTGGCTCAACTCAGCCTGTCCACTTCCTTCTGACCCGTGAGCCCACTCCCTAGAGATGGCATCACAGAACAGGGAAAAGCACGGGGCTTTGAGTTTCCTGCAGAAATAGCTATTCCAACTGACTGGATCCTAAGAGGCCCATCAGGGTTCCCCATACAACTGGGTTTTGACACTTCTAATTTACCAAATGGTTTATTATACCCTGTGAAAGTCCCATGGCTGTGCTGTCAACACCCACGGCCCCCAGGAAGTTGGTTTGAGGATCATGTTCTTTTTCATGCTCCCCTCAGGCTCCATTGGATTGGAGGGGTCCTTTGTCAGCTCCAGAGGAAAACTGACCCATGGCAAGGGGCTAGCTAAACTGATGTCTAGCATTCAACTTTAAATGTTCTATTCATTCCCCAGACTTCAATGTAATCTTTTCAAGTGACTCACAGACTTCCATGTCCTGCCCCTCACACCTGGATGCGCCTGCATCATTGGAAGCAATGCAGTAGTACTGCCCAGAGTCATCCTTGTGGACAGCATTGAAAACCTGGTTCAGAAACGACAAGGATTACTTCACTCAACAGGACAAACAGACAGGCACCAAGGCTGACACCTGAGGCGTGATTCTCACCTCAGAGCTTGCTACAAGGAATTCTCTCCAGGATACAGAGAGAGCAAAGCTGTGTAATAGCTAGAAGAATCCAGCTTCACTTTCACTGAAGTCAAAGCGATCCTAATAACGCTCCTTGGACAACACCAAATATCCTACTACAATTCACCTGATCACTACATGCAGTTGGAAACTTCACAAACCAAGACAACTCCTGCTGGAAGTACCTCAAAGCCAGCATATGTCCTTTGGTGAGTGACCAAGCCTCTTTTTTTTTTTTTTGGCCCATGTGGCCTCCCACTACTAGTAGGTTATTCTGAAGCAAATTCCCGATATGTTTTATCCATAAGTATGTATCTCTATATTAGTGGTTCTCACCTTCCTAGTGCTGTGACCCTTTTAATACAATTACTCATGTTGTGGTGACCCCAACCATAAAGTTATTTTCACTGCTACTTCATAACTGTAATTTTGCTACAGTTATGAATCGTAATGTAAGTATCTGTTTTCTGACAGTGACCCCTGTGAAAGGGTCGTGTGACCCCCAGGTTGAGACCCACTCCTCTATATGATAAGGACTTAACTATAATCACAATACAATTGTGTTGATAACTGCTTAATAACAAACATCTGCCCAGTAATCACATTTCCCTCCCATGATAATTTATCTGTTGGGCTGATTATTCAAACTAGGATTCTAACAGTGCCTACCCATTTGTTTACTTGCCCCTTGGTCTCTTCTAGATGCACAGGTGCCCTTTTGTTTTACCCTTAGCGCTTATTTATAGAAAAGCAAGCACTTTTCCTGTAGAGTTCCTGAGGTTCTGGGTTTTTGCCTCTGCCTTGAAAAGCAGCCTCACCGGCCCTCCTTAAAAGGTCTGCGTCCTCACTTGAGAAGCGATCTTACCAGCATGCCTGTCTCTGAGTTCACAAGGAAGGAGGAATTGTGGAACCTGGGATTGGCTCTGGAGTCTGTGGGCAGTGGCACGTCGTTGCGGTACCAGCTGTAGTGAGGCCGGGGATAGCCCTCGCTCTCCTGGCACAGCAGTGTCGCCATCTTGCCTACGGGCACAGCCTTCGGGACTCTGCAGACAGGGGTCACTGGCTTCACTGCGGGCAAAATATGAGTTGGCATTGGCGTTTAAATGTCAGCGCAAGCCCCTCCTAACAAAACCCAGTGCAGTAAACCAGCTCCAAAGACCACGCCCATCTGCGGGCTGCTTGCTGCCTGCACCCTGCCCGCTATTGGAGCTCATTCCACCCCGAGTGTCCAATCCCGGTTTCCAGTTCTCCCACCTTCAGGAGTAAACCGAAAAGGAGACTATGCAAAGGCAGGTCCCTCGGCTGGTAAGGAACACAGCCGGTGCTCTACCTGCGGGCTTCCCACCCCAACTCTCGACAGCCTCACTAGCTCCCCTCTCCAAACTGCAGATAGCCCAGCAATACAGCTCTGAAGAATGAAATCCAAACATGAGCCGGTCTCTTATTCTAGAGCGAAGGACTCGTAAGGCCTGGCCAGTGGAAGTGCTTCACATTAACGGGTTCCCACCTTGCACAATTAACTCAATGGTAATCTCATCAACTTCTTTTCGGTCATGTACAGCAACGACCTCACAGCGATAGATGGCTGAGTCCTTCCGTGTCACATTCCAGATCCTTAATGACGTTTTTCCAAACACATCTGAACGACCTAGCAGGTCCCCTATAAAAGAGAAGACACGAGTTACCAGCCACTGGAAGACAGTGTGGGGCTGGACTTGATGGTAGGGCACAAAGACTGCTTTCTGCTCTGTCCCCAGCTGAAAGAAGTGATTTTCCTGAGGACTGGGCCACTGACTTCTTCCCATATAAAACCTGAGCATCAAAAATAGTAACTGCTATTTAAGATAAATCCAGTAACTTTATTTCTCTTTATCATCTCCACGAGAGAATCCCCACTAAAAGGAAAACCAAATAAACATTAAAAAACAAAACCCACAAAGGATGTGTGGCTATCCACATGCAAAAGCTGTGGAAAGCTGAACACTAGCTGCCCTCCCTAGTCAACAAACACCTATATAAGAGCTGAATGAGGTGCCAGGTGAGGCACTCGGGAGGCAGAGGCAGGTGGATCTCTGTGCGTTCGAAGCCAGGCTGATCTATAGAATGAGTTCCAGGACAGCCAGGGCTACAAAAAAGAAACCCTGTCTTGGAAAAAAAATGTTGAATGAGAGTTAGGCTTAGTAGAACATTTATTTGTAACTCTATAAACTTACAGGACTTGAGTTTGAGGTTAGCCTGGGCAACACATTAAGCTCCAGGCCAGCCTGGGCAACATTAGCAAAGTGCTGTCTTAAAAAGTAAAAACTATAAAAGTCTTAAGAGGAAAAAAAGCATAATTTTTTTAGATTTATTTAATTCATGTGTATGAGTGTTTTGCCTGCATGTATGTTTGTACAGCAGGTGTGTGCCTGGTGTTCACAGAAATCAGGGGGAGGGCATCAAATCCCCTGAGTTACAACTGGCTGCAAGCCACTATGTGGGTGCTGGGAATCAAACCTAGGGCCTCTGCAAAAGCAGCCAGAACTCCCAGCCACTGAGCCATTTCTCCAGAAGGCATAATCTTCATGACCTTGAGTTAGGTAATAGCTTTGAACAAAGACATAAGCACAAAAAATTGGGGTCATATTAGATTTCAAAAGTTAAAAACATTTGTACTTTAAAGGACATAAGCAGGTGAACAGACAATCTACAGAATGGTAGAAACTCCATGTCATATCAGACTAGTCTCTGGTTTATATAAATTTATATTGCAATAATATACAAGTTTTTTAAGTGAACATAATGGTTGATTAGATATTTCTCCCAAGAAAATCTACAGCTGCCCAATATGCACATGAAGATGAAACTTCACTGAGATACCTTTATATATATCCTCTATTAAGACTACTAAGGTCAAAGGTCAGATGATCACAAGTGTTGGTAAGACTACAGCTAGTGAGAATGTAAACTGATGAAGCCAGGGTTGGGTAGATGGCTCAGTGGTTAAGAACATTTATATTACTTTTGCAGAGGATCCAGGTTTTGTTCCCAGCAACCACATGGTGGCTCACAACCATCCACATCTCCAGTTCCAGGAGATCCAATGCCCTCTTCTGACCTCTGTGCACCCAACACACAGATCTAGTGCACAGACATGCATGCAGACTTTGGAAAGCAGCCTGACAGTTTCTTCAAGGGCTCACCATGCAGCACCGTGTGATTGATCCAGTGGCTGTCTACTTGGTCCTCACACAGACATGAGTGGGGAACACTGACTGACAGCCAACGTGTGCAAGCAGCCCAACTACACACATCAGCTGATGAATGGATAAAACAATGTAGTAACCACACAGTGAACACTGATTCGGCCACAAAAGGGAACAAAGTTCTGACCCATGTTATATGTGGATGAGTCCCGACAGTACTGTGCTAAGTGAAAGAAGCCAAGAACAAGAGACTGATGTTCCCTTTATAGGAAGTCTCTACAAAAGATCCAGAGAGACAAAGAGTAGAGAGGGCTGCTGAGAGGTGAGGGAAGGGTCCTGACTGTTCACGGGCATGGTTTTCTTTCTTGGCTATGGAAAGGTTCTGGGATTGGACAGGGTGGTATTTCCAATACCTTTGTGAACGTAACTTCAAGGGGGACAGATCTAATAGGTGCTTGGACACAGTCCTACACCAAGGCATAAGGAGAGTCCAGCTTCCAACCAGGTTCTTAGTGGTAGATGCTCTTTATGGTAGCCATTCCTATGGCTAAGGGTCCATAATAAGAAAGTTGTTATTGTTTGTAATGCAAATGATAACATAGGGCCTTGTGCAAACTAGATCAGTGATCCATCATTCTGCCCACCTCCAACCCTGCTCTAGGGAAATAAGAATTTTCTCTTAAAGATTTATTCTTTTATTACATATATGTGTGGGGGGGGGCATGTGCAGGTATGAGTGCAGGGTCTGCAGAATATAGAAGAGGATATCAAATACCTCAGAGCGGGAGCTACAGGTTGCCTTGAGTGGGTGCTAGGAACTGAGCTCAATTCCTCTGCAACAGGACACACTCTTAATCATCTCTCCAGGACCCCAAAAATACATTGGGTTTTTATGTTCTTAATAAGTATGGCTTTTTTTAGATTTACTTATTTATATTTTATGTATGGGTGTTTTGTCTGTGGAGGCTAGAAGATGTCAGCTCCCTGGAGTTGTGAACCTCCACAGGGTGCTAATATGAGCTACACATACAGTCCTTTTCGTTGTTGGGTTTTGCGCCCCCCCCCCCCCCCAGTCTAGAGACTGAATTCATGGTTTGCGAATGCGAGGCAGGCACTATACCACCGAGCTACAGCTGTAACCTCAAACTATTCTTAAGAGCAAACAACTCTTGACAACATGCAGAGCTCGAATCACAAAGACTACAACTTCCCTAGAACGGAACATGCCCAACTGGACCTCGTATTCATTTCTTTCCTCAGTGTGAGAAGGAAAGTAACATCTACTCTGTGTGACCTCTGTAAAGCCCCTCAGACATGCTAACAGCCTGCTCCCCAGACTTCTCTAACTGCCCTAAACAGGCCATTTCCAGCCTCTCGAGGCAGGAGAGTGTCCAGGCCCCACCCTACGGGAAAAAAGCCCAAGATCAGGCCACAGAATCCCTCCAATCCCAGCTTGCCCCAAGATAAGGCAAGCCACAAAATCCCTCCAATCCCAGGCCACCCTGGAAAGCTGCACCCACTACGGATCCCTATATAAAGCCTGCCTCCTGCCCAATTCTCTGCTACTTCTCTCCCTCTGTGTCTTTGCCAATAAGTCCCTTGTGGGAAGTTTGTTGTGTTGTGTGACTTTGTGGTATCCCTTGGCTCCCAACTGCCAGGACCCCTTTCCCCTCAGAGCTTTAACACTTAAACTTCTCATCACTCCACCACTACCCCCTTCAGCACTGCCAAGTCCGAGCAATTCTACCCTTGCACTTCCAACGTCTGTGAGCCACAGCTCAGCCACTGTGAGCAACCCCATCCACCAGACTGCAAAGCGAATCTGATGATATATATGGTCCTGCTCTGAGTTGTGCTCATCTCCAGTCTCTTTTTACTTGAATCTTCAAAGGGTATGAGCATGTCGCTTCTCCTAGCACCTTTGGTGGGTATTCTCTACTGCCCTGGCTTGTCTGACAGCTGGTACACTTCATGTCCTCCTCATCTCCCTTTCTGGCTGCAGCTCTTCCTGGTTTCTGTGTGTCCACATGTAGCATTCTTCCCTGCTACCTCATCTCTCACCAGACTACACTTGCTATCTTGTCTGGTACCTGAGTACTCTGCAGCCTACTGCCCAGATGCCTGGTCCTCATTCTCCTCCTCCTTGCCATCCCATGGCAGCTTATGTTAGGCCCACCCCCAGATAATGTCCCGCCAGCCCATGTAGAGAGACCCCAGCACTTCACACTGGACAGTGCCGCTCAGTGAGTACCTGCGGCCCCATGCTGCTGTGATGATCCCTCTGTCACTTGCTCACACTTTGTCCGTCATGGGCCATAACAACAAGGCTAAGGAAACTATCTGCTGTGATTTCTCAGACAGGCAGATTGTGCAGAGATCCAAGTCCTTACTAATGAGCTGATATTGTTGAAGCGGCATTTACAGGTACAGGGAGGCTCAAAATGTCAATGCTAAAATTGAAATTTTCTACAAGAATAAATTCAGAAAATCAGAACAGTCCTAACTACAGGTGCATGTTAGCAGTCTGGGGTAAATCTCAGCTATAAATAAATTCCAAGACCTGTGGACAAAAGAGAAGTAAGTAGCACAGAGGATGATGGGATCATACCTTGAATCTTGTTGTCAAAATACACATATGTGGTTTGGCCATCTTGGATTTTCTTCCATTCAATTCTAGGGTCATTTGTCTGTGAGTCCGTAATGATACAAGACAATTCCACACCTAATGGGCAAAGGGAGAAAAAAAATATAAGATTAATCTTTCCAAGGTCTCAAGGTGATTTTTTTTGCCAGAAAAACAATAAAGGCATTAGTGAAGATTTCACTATAGGGAATACACCTTCCTTTAAAGACACTGAGTCTATTCTAAGAGATTTCTTTGTTGGGTAGGTACAGTGATAGGCAGGAAACAGATGGCAGCCAATGTAAACCACAGAGTGCACTGCTAGTCTACCCATACACAATAGCCATCCTGAACAGTCCTGACCATTACACATAGGGGAGCAGAGGCTGGAGGGGTGGCTCAGTGGTTAGAAGCACTTACTGCTCTTGCAGAGAGTTCAATTTCCAGCACACAACTACCTGTAACTCTAGCTCCTAGCGATAAGGCCCCCTTCTGGCCTCTGCAGCATCCCCCCCAACATGGGCACAGACACACAGTCACAAATAAAATATATATCTTTTAAAATGATAATAGATTGGGTATGGTAGTGGACACTTTTAACCCTAGCACTTGGAAGGCAGAGGCAGGCAGATCTCTGTGAGGCCCAGGCTAGCCTGGTCTCTGTAGTTAATTCCAGACCAGCCAGGGCTACACAGTGAGATTCTATCTCAAACAAATAAATGTATAAATAAATAAATTAATTAAATTAAATAATCACAATAGGGGAAAAGGTGTTGGGTTGGCTGCAGAGCTACCCAATGTCCACTAGGGGGCCCATCCCTCTCCGTGTTTCCTTGTACTTACTTTCAAATTCATGTACCACTGGGTTTCGGTTGCTGGATTTGAGATTCACTGCCTCTATCAAGCAGCCTGAAGGGAAAAACAAAAGTAAAATCAGATACTCTATAGCCCCATAACAGCAAGAAACACTAGGTGGAGGCCACAGCTTTTCCTTCCATGTAGATGTGGATGACTGTCACAAGACACCGGGCATGGGAAAATACATCCTAAACAGTCTCTTAGAGACAAACAGTAGGTGATGCTTCCCTTTCGGTGTGGCCTCTGGAAGGAACCAAGAGAAAGAGAAGAATCTTTAAGCCTACATTCCTTCCCAGTCCCAGAGAAAGCCCTTGGAGTGCTAAAGGCTTTCCAAGCACGTCTTTATTGATGCTTTGCCATCTCTCAGACAGACGGTAGGCCTCTACCATTCCCACCCACCCTGCCTTTCCTTTTTCTTTAGGCATCAAGTTCTGTAAAGGCAATCTTGATGTCACAGCACAGTTAAAACCCATGACCTGAAGTCTCCCCTTCAGAATGGCCGCAACTCTCTCTGGCATGGTGATTAGCCAACTAAGAGTCTACCTTACTGTATTTTTATCTAGCTTTGTGTGTCTAGTACATGGAGAAGTTCACACCAGACTTAAGTGAAGTGAGAAAGATATCAGTATAATGATTTCCATGCAGCTAAGTTTGTAGAATTGATGGAATCAATCAAGATATGCTGCCTGCATGGTCTCAACATTTTCCAACCAATCTCGCAGAGATGATAAACCACTTATAATACGCTGTCCTTCAGCTTCTAGCCTCTAAGAAAAGTTACCATCCCCCAAAGAGGGCTTTGCCACAGAAACGTTTACTGATGGCTCAGGATATTGGCTTACTATGTGGCTAGAGACAGTGCTGTGAGCTAGAAAGAGATTAGACTGCAGAATTACAGGTCTTGGACCTAACACTTGGAGACAACATGGAATCTCTCTAGAACACCATTTGCTTTCTCACTCCTTCTACATTAGCAGGTGGCTGGCCATGACCATCCACTATTTCCTTTATGGTACACAATGATCCTGATGTGTGTTCAATTCCTTATTTACTAAGAATTCACCCACATTTTAGCAAGAGTCTAAAGAGTTGAATAAAAGGTGATGGAAAGCAGAAGCACAATATACCCAAGCTGCTGTTACTTCTATGGAAGGCTGTAGAACCAAGACACCTGAAGATAATCTGGTTTGGGATACCCATGAGCTACTCTTTCTGAAGGCCAGTAGAAAACACTGCACAGCCGCAGGAGAACTCCAGAACTGCTGTCTAGGCACTGGGGTAGCTACAGTGCTGACAGGGTTAATGTTCACAAAGGCCAACAGGTATGTGTGCCTACAGCAAACCTTTGTGTCTCATGATCTAAAAGAACATAAAGAAAGAGCTTTGAAAGTGGAAATACACCTTTATATGACTCTGGAGACCTAACTCAGTTCCTCAACGCTTTCAAGGCAAGCACTTTATTGACCCAATTATCTCTCTAGCTTATATTTTATTTTTAAATGGCACTTAGTGTCTTAGGTTGGGTTTCCATTTCTGTAATAAAACCCTATGGCCAAAGCAACTTGGGGAGGAAAGGGTTTATTTCATCTTACAACTCATTTCACATTCCATCACTAAGGGAAGTCAAGGCAGGAACTGAAGCAGAAGCCATGGAGGAGTGCTATTTACTGGCTTGTTCCTCATGGCTTGTTCAGCCTGCTTTTCTTACATGCCTCAGGACCACCTGTACAAGGGTAGCACCACCCCCAAAGGGCTGGGCCCTCCCACATCAATCACTGACCAAGAAAATGCCCCCACAGACTTGCTGCTATGATCTGATGGAGGCCTCCCTATGAGTTAATGGTCATAGAGGCCTCAGAGGCACTCCAATCAACACAGGCCATGCCACTAACTAGGTGTAAGACCCTCTTGCTGAAGAGGCTTTGGAAACCACTGGCTCTGGATGCAAGAAATAGAGAAATCAACTCAAACTCACCAGGAAACTAGATTACACTGGGCCAGAAGATGCTATGCAGGTTGCCAAGGAAAAAGACAGCAGTTGTTTTACTAAGTGCTAGACACTGCATGCTGCAATACTGACCTCCTGGCAAGATATGGAGACTGGTACAATAATGGTTATGGGGGTAACCCTACTCCACAGGAGGGGTTTTATGCCTAGTACTATAAACCTAGTCAAAGGCTTGGCTTTGGAATGCTACAGCTAATGTTTTGCTAAATGCCTATATTGTCAAATGACTTTCTACAGACTTACGTTTATGCCCATAGACTTCTGCTGCTCTCAATCTTGGGCAGAGAAGCTTCTTTTTTGCAGTGGGTAGTTGTTAATACATAGGTTTATAATTGGTCCAAGTGCCAAGTATAAATAATTATGAGTGCTCAGCTATGCATGCATCATCTATATCAACTTCACATCATCCAAAGCTCAGGGAACTTCACAAAATGGGGTGGGAAGAACGTAAAAACGAGCGGACAGAGAAGAGAGATGTGAAATGCTCACTTTTGGATATGACACAGCTTTGCATTCACAGACTCACAGCAACTGTGGTTACTGTGGCACAAGACCAGTACAAGATCAAGCCAGTCAAAATTCCAGTGTGAATTAGAGAGGGCCCAAGACCCCATTCCTATTAAAGGAAGTACTGGCAGCTGATGGTTTCTGAGAGAAAAAAGAGTCAAACTTTCTCTGGGGATGCAGCTGCTGATGGGTTGCTCATGTCCCAAGGAATGGCTACACACTCATGTGCATATGGATAGCACTAATATGACTCAGGGTTATTAACAACAACAACAAGAGAACATGAGGCTGGAAGAGAAACAGTGTAGGAGGTAATGGGGTGATGTTGGAAGAGGTCGTGATGTATGGATATAATCAAAATACATTGTATAAATGTGTGACATTTTCAAATAATAAAAAATGATTTAAAAATAAACAGAAAGAAATGAAGCACCAGGAGGGGAGTGCAAGCCTGTGATTCAGCACTAGGAGGATCAAGAATTTGAGGCCAGACTATGATCCATGTAAATTCAGGGCCAGTTAGGGCTACAGAGTGAAACCTTGTCTCAAAAGAAGAGGGATGATAAACACCTAGAAATCCCCTCTCTATGGTCTATCTACTTATTTCCCAAAAGCTGAAATGGTCCAGTGGCAGGGATATCCCAGGATGCAGCAGACACAGGTTATTGGAGACACAATGAAAGCAAGCTGGAGAAGAGTTGACATCCTTAAGTCCGGGCAGAGCAAATGCGGCTGTGAGGGTCAGAGGACCCCAGGTCATCTCCTAGTGTTCATAGCCTCAGCTGAGAAGCTAGCTCCAAGAATTACCAGCATCCCACCCTCTGGACATTATACCCATGACGAGAATTTATGCTTTCCCTGGAAAAACAAGTTGGGGGAAGGTATGTTATAAAAATCCGCCAGCTACGGAGTGTAAAATTTCACATATGAGGAGCCAGTCAGTAGGGTGCAGAGAAGACAGACCAGAAATAAGACCTAAACTTGTAGACAGCATGATTTTGTCAGGCACCAACTAGGATGGTTCACTTCTTCTTGTAGGTCAGCTAACTATTCTGCTAAAGGAAATTACTATCCTGCCTGCAGACTGGTGCTTACTGGAAAGAAAAGAACAAGCAGACACTGTAACTCCCCTCCCTCCCCCAGGACTTTGACAGGTGATAGAGCAGAGGAAAGATGCACACTGTGCTGCTGGGAGTCTAATGAGCTGTCCAGTTGAGCATCTCTGGGGCTAACAACATCCTCAATACCGCTGTTAGTTGTGTTTTACCCTTTTGGGGAGCCTGCCACCCAGCTCCCAAATAAATCACCCACAGAGGCTTATTATAACTTATAAATGCCTGGCCTTAGCTTGGCTTGTTGCTAGCCAGCTTTACGTAACTTAAAATTATCCCGTCTATCTTTTGCCTGTGGGTTTTTACCTTTCCTTTCTTCTGTAACCTTACTTTCACTCTTCCTCCATGGCTCGCTGTGTAGCTGGGTGGCTGGCCCCTGGAGTCCTCCTCCTTCTCTGGCTACTTCGTCATCTCCTCACAGATTTCTCATTCTATTTATTCTCTGTCTGCCAGAGCCATCTCTGTCTCTCTCTCCTGCCTCACTATTGGTCGTTCAGCTCTTTATTAGACCATCAGGTGTTTTAGACAGGCACAGTAACACAGCTTCACAGAGTTAAACTAATGCAACATAAACAAAAGTAACACAACTTAAAATAATATTCCCCAACATACTACTGACTCCGCCTCCTGGTATCCCTTGAGTTTAAAGAGTACTGCATGTACTTGCCAGGCAGGGGAACAAAGCCTAGAGAGGTTAGTGACAATAAGGACAGTCAAGACTACAGGCTGGGAGTTTGGACTTGTCATTCTTACTTCCTGATTTATTTCATAAATTTTCTTATAGGAAACATAATGCTAAAATCCACTCAGAAATAGACAGCAACAGATACGTGTAACAGAGATTTTATACTAAAAGGAAAACATGAATCAGACCTTGAAGTCTAAATTGATAGCCCATTGTTTTACTGAAACCCTTTTTAGATGAGTTTGCCAGGGAAGTGGCTAAAAAAGGCGTCGGTGTAATGTGCAGTTGGCACTGTCATCTTCGACCCAACACCTCTTCCTCCCACGGAAGACATGGAACTAAGCTAAGGGGGTGCTAGGAGACAGCGAGATGCCGATGATAAGGGAAGGGAGGAAATACGGTGCTCTGACATTCACAATGCCCTTCCTCCTTGCCAGAGCACCTCAGAGCTACTGTGCTCTTCGCTTCCCCTTCCCTTTCCTTATCTGGAACAATTGTAGCAGCTGTGGACAACAACTGCAGTTTCCTCCTTCAGTGCTCAGAGACCCAGAGATTCTGCCAGGCTCTGGGGCAGGGTGGGGGACAAGTCACACGCTGATCCTTCCCATCTACAGTTCTAGTTCCCTAAGCAAGACTCAGAAAGACACAGATCATGTTTTCTCTCTTATGTAGCTACACAAACACTCTCTCTCTCTCTCTCTCTCTCTCTCTCTCTCTCTCTCTCTCTCTCTCTCTCTCACACACACACACACACACACAAACAAACACACACACACACACACACACACACACACACACACACACACACACGACATTGGAAGAAGTCTAAAGGGAGGAGAAGAGGAGAACAGGGTAAAAGGAGAAAGAAAATAGTGTTTATTTTCTCATATATACGAGGGGGGGAATGTCAGGAGGAGGAGGACTATTGGGGGTGGAAGGAAGCGAGAAGGCAGAAGGAAGGGCAAATATGAGCAAGGTACAATGACAAGCACATATGAAAATGCCACAGTGAAACCCGCTATGCTAACTAAACTAATTCATTTTAAAAGATGTTTTTAAGTACCAATGCCCAACTCCCCCTCGTTCCTTGGAATGTACGCAGCTTTAGGTCTCACCAAGCATGCCTGGACAATCCCACATGTAGTGCTACCTAGGAAGCCTTGAGCAGTCACTCAGCTGCACTCAGGAACAGCCTGCTGCCCAGCATGGCGATGCCCATGCCACCTTTTACTATCCCAGAGAGTTATTGGCTATAATGCTTCTAGAGCCTCAAGCAAAACCAACCAATAACGTAAAACATGATAAAAACAGACTTAAGCCAAGGAGGTGCTGAAGTGTGAACTGCTGTGAGTCTCACCCACACTTAGTTCAGCAAAGGTCGGCTTACTCTGGTTGAGTGTCCTAGGAGCTGTGGCACACTGGGAAGAACTAAGGTCCAAAGGTAGCTCATAGCCCATGTTACTATTGCTCAAAATCTTGATGCGAACTATGCATCTTTTTTTTTCACTTTCTCTTTTTTGAAGTTAAAGTCACGTAAGCAGTAGACCAGATCTACTGACTCACAAAGTGCTACAATAACAAGAGATACAAGGGCTTCTATCTTTAACAGTGGCTATTATTTACCTACAGGGCCAGCTAAAAAAAGAAAAATCAATAATCCTAGCTTTTCAAGTAAATTACATTAACTTAGATTTATATTCATTACTATAAACCAAGATAAAAAGTTTTCTTTTAAAAAAATTTCAGTCTACGATATGTTGTTGGCTAAAAACTAGTTTATGTATGACTAGCTCTCAGAGGATTTATATTTAGCTTTCTGACATTCTGTTCACTTTGTCTCTTGCTCAAAAGAAACTTTCCTCTAACCAGGACTCAAGCACGCAGCGCTGTGGGGCTGCTGGCCCACTGGGGCTCAAGTCTAAATATAAAGCAGTCGCACAGGCCTTTCCATGAACATTAACTACATGTTTACTGTTCAAAACAGAATGCTTGCTTATACTTGATCAGTGAAATCCACCTTACAAAATTTGGTTTGTTTTTGGTTTTTTGGGTTTTTTTGTAAAAAGCATCTTTTCAACACTATCACTGCTTATGAGCCAACTTTCAAGGAATTTAAGGGCAAGAATTGAGGGAGCACAGACACAAAACACTATTGTCCAGAACCATTCACCTACACATACAGCACACTATAAATCATTTAAAACAGGTTCTGACCATAGCACAGCTGGATGAAGCCCTGCTTATGCTTACCCACTGTGATCAAGGCCAAACCAAATGTCAACATAATCACACAGACGCTTAAAGATAAAGTATAAGCCTGGCTGGAGTTGCATGTGGGAGGGCAGGACAGGACAGATAGGAGTTTTAGGACAGCTTGGGCTATAAAGCAAGGCCCTGTCTTTATATATTTAAAAAAAAAAAAAAAAAAAAAAAAAGCCCAGCTGAATATGATGGGATTAAAAATAAATCTGGCTTGGATAGTTAATTTTATGTGTCAACTTGGAGGGTGTTTTTGCATAACATTACTATTTAAACTGTGGAACTCTGGGTTCTGTGATATCATTAGATCTTATCCTAAAATCGGCTGCAGATCTAAATAGAATTAAAGAGTGCCCTCCCGATAGAAAAGGGAGTTCTTCAGCAAAATGTCTTTGGACTTGGTAGCACCAGTCTCTCTCCAGGATCACCAGGCTACAGGGCCGCATGGTAAATTCTGAACATGTCAGCTCTCATACTCTGACAAGACAACCCCTTACCATACCAAACAGAGATCTGCTTCTCTGAAGTATGCTGAAATTCTAATGCCCTGGCTGTGGTACTCCTTAAAAGAACAACATAAGACGTTCCACTGTACAGGGGCTCGGAAGGAAGGGAAACTCAGAGTGTTGAGTCTCAGCAGCGGCTTGGGACAGCTCCGTGTTAGGTCAGTAGGAGAACATCAGATGAGGGGCTGTTTCTCTGTGAGTCCACTGTCTCCCAACTCCAGCCACCCAAGATTTGTTTTTTAAAAAAGAGTTTTATTCTTAATTATGTGTATATGTTGGGGTGGAGGGTGCACAGGATGCATCCAGAGACTAAAAGATGGCACTGGATCCCCTACAGTCAGAGTTAGAGGTGACTGTGAGCCGCCTGATGTGGATGCTGAGTGCCAAACCCGGGTACTCTGTAAGAGCAGTGTGCATTCCTGATCCTGAGCCACCTCTCCAGCCCCACCATCAACCATTTCTTTCTTCCTTCCTTCTTTCCTTTTTAAGAGACAGGGTTTCTCTGTGTTGCCCTGGTTATCCTGGAACTTGCTCCATAGACCAGGCTGGCCTTGAACTCACAGAGATCCACCTGCCTCTGCCTCTTGAGTGTTGGGACTAAAGGTGTGCACTGCCACTGCTCAGCTTCATCAAAGATTACTTAAGCACAAATATAATGAATGTAAAAATAGTATAACTCTGTCTAGCAATGCCTGTGACAGACATAACTAAAAAATACCTGTCCTGGAAGAGGGGCTCCCCTCCTCTCCTTTCTCACCATGTAGCTTTATACCCTTTAAGAAGGGGACAGCATGTTACAATCTTCAGTACCAAACCCCCAGGCAATACGATACGGGCTTCATGCTCCATCAGCACCACAGGCTCTTCCAGGAAGAATGAACGAAGGCTGAGGCAGCAAATACAGCTGGGGATGAAACAGGAACGGGGAGAAGGGCAGAAGGGAAGAAAGAGGAAGGGAAAGAGTGACCCAGAATAACAGCATCACCTCTTTTTGTAATTGGTCAATAACCCCCACTTTTTTCAATCATTCAAAAAGTAAACAACAAAAAGAGAGCTAGATGGCGTCCCTGCTTTGCTTACCGTGAGTTTAGCTTTTCACTGAAGTACTAATGGAACCATAGCACACTTGGTAGAGAGGTTGGTCAGCATGCTCATACAAACCCAGCACCGTCACCTTTTCTAACAGCAGACTAAGCAGACCGAGCACTTGCTATTCTTGGCTCGAAAGCTTAGACAGACACACAAAATCCTCCAATCTTTTTCCAGGAGACTCCTCTTGGAGGTGCTGAGGCATGACAAGTCATTATGACTAAATACACAACGTGTGTCAAGGCACATTCTTATTCTGTAAAACACCTCATCTGTAAATACATCAGTCCTAACGCTTGCCCCTTGGCACAAAGGAGTGGAGACCTTGGCACAAAGCCACTCTCTCTGTGAGCCCAATCCTATACAAACACTATCTGCATCTCATTACAAGTGCTGATATCAGAAGTCCAAGACAAAAACACGTGCTCTCACGTCCTACAAAGAATAATTCAAAGTTGTATTTGCATTCCAACTGCACAGACTCTGCTGCAATGGTCTTCCATCTTGCTTATACTCTCCAGGGCTCTCTCTGTCTCAGCAGCCTCAAGAGGTACATGGAAACAGCCTCAGCTGTTGTCAAAAGCAGTGAAGGAGTATGGTGCTACAAATACCACTTCATGGCTCCCAGACTGGACATGGTAAGGTAATTCAACCTACCACAGACCAGTGTAAAGAAGGGATGAGATTTTATTCCATTGTCATAGCAATAAGAAACATATTCAAGCTGCATGAATGTCAGCTTTCTTTTAACATAATATGCAAAAAGAAAAATAAACATGGTATAAAATGATCCAGTGTAACTGAAATGTTAAAGGCTGGGGAAAATTAAGAGTGGTTTCTATTTTTAAAAAGGAAGGAAAAGAGTAAGTTCAATTCTCATGTGTACACTTCAGCTTCAGGTCAGCTCCACCAAACAGAACAAGAGTATACACCACCAAGTCTATTACAGGAAAATCTCTTCTAAGTCATGACCACCGACTTGTATTCTTACAGATAAAGCAACTTAGTTTTATCTTTCCTTCCTAATGAATAAGAAAAATATTCAAACCAGCTAGGTAGGCTCAGTACCTAGAACTCCAGCACTCAGAACACTGAGCAGAGGGTAGACCATTTGAGGTAAGTTCTGAATATGCAGCAAGCGCGAGGCCTGTCTGGGCTGTAGTGAGACCTTGTTTCATGACAGGAAAAAAAAACTATTTATATTTTAATTTTTTAATGAAAGAAATGCATGTATATTATACAAATATAGACTATAAGTTAAATATAGTCAATAAATACAGCTAAAAATTCAAAATAAATATTTTAGTTTTATGTTTAGTTTAAGGAAACAGGCCAATATAAGAGTAAACACTACACTTTAATGCCATATATACAATCATGACTAAATATCTAAAGTTCACTGAATAAATGAATAAATTCATAAATATAAGAAAAGGGCAGGAATGACAAAATATTTTAAAAGAGGTAGAAAAGAAAATGCACCACACATCACAGTCAGGAGGCTGCGTTACTGCACTGAAAGGGATTTACACGTATCAATAGTGGGAGGCTCTGGACTATCTAACCAAGAGGCCTTTAGCTTCTTTTCCGCTGGTCAACTCCCACTCACTTGCTTCAAATGTCTCTGCCACGGGTAAGAACATGAGAGGTGCCATTTCAGAGGGAACTACTCAAGACTCCATGCTGATGGCAACCATTCCAGTACAGACTGAAAACAAAGCAATGCTATTCCTAGATGATTTCCTTGCTGTTAATTTCACATGTCAAAATTCGATTAATTTAGTCTTGCCTAATCTACATACTTTTTATGTCAAAAGCCACTGTGGAAAAAAAGGCCATGGCATTTTTTCTGTTGGTTAAAAATATATACTATCAGTATTCATGAAATAAGTTACTATAACAGTAAAGTAAAAAGACGCCAGGAAGGATGACATAATGGAATTTCTGGAGTGTAACGCTGCCACAGTGAATACATGACTAAGCATTTGCCAAGAGGTTAGACTAAGAGAGCATAAAGAGTGAACTTTATTGTATGGAAACTTCAAAGAATCAGCTAGGATGTAAGAAGCTAAGGTGGAGGAGAGAATATGACAAAGGAAATTGTTACAAATAACAGAACCTCATTCACAGGGATCCCTGAGGTAAAAAACTATTGAAAAGTACTTTCTGACACGTCACTGCACTCTAGTTGATTTTCTCCCAACAGCAATGTGGGTTAGCAACTCAGACAGAAAAAGTCTTTACAAACACAAGACTTAAACAAATAAACCATGCTGTAGATAGAGAACCAAATTTCTTACAAGGAGAGAAGAAATGAATATTCAGGGGTAATCAAAGCTGTTGCACTGGATCAGAAGAGATATCGACATAAAGATTTTATTTTCATGTACACACATGAAGAAATAGACACAGACATGCACAGAGCAAGAGAAATGCATGTATTGCCTAGCCCTGTTCCACAGAGAGCCTAGGGGCACAAGCACCTTCGCTTTCTAAATAGCATGCTCCACTAACAGGTCTAGGACTCCCTGGAGAATTGGCTGATTCCAGGGAACACAAAATAAAAGACGAGCCTTGCAGTACCAGACGGTCAGAAACTGCCTGAAAACAAACAACAAACTAGTAAAGTACAGGCCAGAGAGGTGGCTCAGCAGTTAAGAACACACACTGCTCTTGCAGAGGACACGGGTTGGATTCCCAGCACCTACACGGTAACTCATGACCCTCTGTAATTCCAGTTGTGGTGATCTGATGCCCTCTTCTGGACTCCAGAGACTCCTACACATACACAGTACATACAAAATCACGCAAACACACACACACACAAGCACACATACACACACACACACACACACACACAAGTCTAAGGACAAGGAGCCAAACTGGCAGTAAAGAAAGTTGTCTAATAATGATAAAGAGGTCATTCTTCAAGAGAATATAAAATTCCAAGAGTCATGCACCTAATTTAATACAAATCCTGAAAAAGAGAGAAAGAGATACTTTCATTGCAAATTTCCACTGTTCTTTTAATTAACAAAACAGGTAGGCAGAAAATCAGTGAAGAAGAAAAAAAAACTACCAACTAACTTAACCTCGTTGCTAATTCTAGAATACTTCGTTCGCATAAAAACAGCAGAATACAAATTCTTCTCAAATTCACATGGAGCACATACCAAAATGGACTATGTTTTAACCATCAGCCACAGTAAATTTTAATAGTGATGTCACAAAGTCTGATTAAAATATTAATCCATAACGGGATTTATTACTCTAGAAACAAAATCACAAAAAACCAAAATTTTTCAACAACCCATAGATCAAAAAAGAAACTCAGAGTGGTGGTACACATTTGTAACCCTAACACAAAGAAAATGAAGGCCAGGGGGTTGCAAGGTCAAGGTCCGACCCTGTCTCAATCAAACCAAGGACACTAAAAAGTATTCTGAACCAAGAGCAAGAGAGAAATGGCTCAGCAGTTAAGAGAGCTACTGCTCGTGCAGAGGACCTGGGTTCAGCTCCCAGCGCCCAGGGCCTGTAACTGCGGCTCCAGGGAGTCTGGCACCCTCTTCTGAGCTCCCTAGGCACAAGTGAGCATGTGCACATACTCTCACAAAGACACACAGACACATGCTCTCACATAGACACATACAGAAATCAATCTTTTTATAAAAAATTCTAAATTGAACAGAAAATCTGACCTTAGATTTTTGTGCTAGGACACTAAAACAGTGATTTGGAATCTATAGTATCTAAAAGACTTACATTAAAAAAGAAGGCAAATCTCAAATCAGTGACCTTAGTAAATATTATCTTAAGAAATCACAAAAATAACAAATTATATCCAACATAAGCGAAATGAAAGAAATAATAAAGATAAAAGCAAAAACTACATAATAGAAAACAAAAATGAAAAAAAAAACAATAAAACCAAAACCTAGTTCTTTAAAAAGATTAATAGTTAATAAACCTTTACCTAGTCTGACCAAGAGCAACAACAACAACACAAAAAAAAAATAGACTAACACTGTCAAGAAACAATGTAATGATACAGAAATTAAACGAATGAAAACATTATGAGCAATTTCATACTAACAAAATAGACAATTATGATGAAATAAACAGATTCCTTGAAAAATACTGAAAAGTCTCACTCAAGAGTAAGTAACCAGTGTCACCTCATATTGACTTAAAACAAAAATGTTTATAGTTAAAAGCCTCCCCATGAAGAAACTGCAGGTCAAGCATGCTTCATGAGTGAATTTCACCACAAATTGAATGTGAAAATTCCAACTCTTCCTGAACACCACAGAAACATAGAAGAGGAGGAGGAGGAAGAGAAGGATGAAGAGGAAGAGGAGGAAGGGGAAGAAGAGGAGAAGGAGAAAGAAGAGGAGGAGGAAGAGGAGGAGGAGGAGAAGGAGGAGGAGGAAGAAGAAGAAGAAATAGTAGTAGTAGTATAGTAGTAGTATTCATCGTCCCCACCTTATTCTGTGAGGGCAGTATGACCTGGATATCAAAACCAAATATTTTATAAGAAAATTACAGTCAATATTCTCTATTGTATAAAAATGACAAAGGCAGCCATCATAAAGAAGACCAAATGGTTAGAACAGAAACATGAGGTTGGCCTGGCACATGATGATCAGCTGATACAACTTATCAGGAGGAAAAAACAGTAACTTCCTAATCTGATAAGCAACATCCTTGTAAAAACTACAGCTAAGATTTTAAGTGAATAATAAAATGCTTAACGCTTTTCCCTGAGATCAGGAATGAGATAAAGACATCTACTCCCACAATTTCCATTCAACACTATATTGGACATTCTAGCTGGTGCACCCAGACATGAACAATTAAACAACAAAATAAGGCCAGGCATGGTGGCATGCACCTTTAATCCTAGAGGCAGGAGGAGGTTGAGACAGTAAGTTCCAGGCCAGCCAGGGCTACATAGGTAGACTGTCACCAAAAAAAAAAAAAAATAGAAAGAAAAAGACAAAACTGTCTTTATTCACATGGACGTGATTATCTACGTCAGTGAAGAGTAAATTACAATCCCAAGGCTGAACGCAAGCTGCTGTCTAATTGTTGTTGCTTTAGTATAGACAGTTTTATTGGAACACAGCCATACTCGTCATTTGTTTATTATCTATGGCTGTCTGCACCCTTAAAACAACAGAGATAAGTAAGTGTAAGACATCTTAGAGGTGATAAACATAAGATGCTCAACATCAATACTGAGCTGCAAATTAAAGCCACAGTAGACACAACTACACACTAATAAGAATGGCCAAAACTAAAAAGACTGACCACAACTGTTGATATAGAGACATCAAACATTTGATTTCCCCAGTGAAAATATAAAGCAATTTGGAGAACTGCCCTGCAAAACTGAAATATATCCCTATTTTCCCAGCCATACTGCTCTTAGATACAAAGAGAATGAAATTATATTCAAAGCAATAGTGTGTGTGTGTGTGTGTGTGTGTGTGTGTGTGTGTGACTAAGAACTTGAAATAATGCAAATGCTCGTCAATATAAAGAGAAAACAACTGATGCTGTTTCACGCAATGCTGCTATGATGGAGAAGAAAGGATGAACTGACAGGGATACAGAATAGCTACACTGGGTGAAAGAAGCCTGATCAAAAAGTACAACACGTCAAACTACAGGAAACTGCAGGAAATGGGCTGGAGAGATGGCTCGGTGGTTGAGAGCAAACGGAGCTCTTGCTGAGGCCTGAGTTCAGTTCCCAGCACCCACATGGTGGCTCAGAAACATTTTAACTCTAGCTCCAGGGAATCTGGTGGCTTCTTCTGGCCTCTGCAGGCTCTGCACTCGTGTACCCAGACACTGACACATATAGACACATAATTTAAACATTGTAAAGAAATGGAAGAATGAGGTACAGTGAAGAAGGGCAGGATTACAAGGGAGCACTAGGATTCTGGTGGGTGATGCAGGTGTCCATGAGGAAAGAGCTGCAAGCATTATAGTATCCGCAGAGGGCAGCTAGACCCGGGGGTATGCCCACTGGGAAGTACCTGGAGACAGCGGCTACAGTCACTACTTTAGTGTGGTAGTGGTTGCAAGGCCTTTCATTTATGCTAAGTTTATCAAATTAGATATTTAAAATATATATCGTATGGCAACTATATCTCAACTGTTTTTTTTTTTAACTCCAAACCCAAAAATAGTACTGATTGTGGACCAATTAAAATAGTAACTGGATGACAGATACAGAAGTAATATAACCATGTCCTCCTAGGAAAAAATTAGGGAATAGGAATGCTTTTGTTCCTTTTACACCCTTCCTGTATTCCCCATATTGGCATCCTATCCAACACATACCTATTTTTAACTCAACTGCAGAACACATCTATGAAAGGTCAGTTTCCTTTTTATGCTGTTTCTGTACAATCCTTAGAAAAAGAAACAGGTGAATTAAATCATTAAAATCAGGCTGAGATTAATCTAGCGTACACGAGGCCTGAGTTTGATCTGTAGCATACAAGGAAGTGATGGAGGAGGGGAGGGAATGGAAAAACAGCTTCTGTGAGAAACAATCCATCTCATGGCAACAGTCTCATCACAGGAGACCCAGGCCAGTCAGCGTAACATAGTAGGACCCTGTCTTGGCAAACCAAAAAATTCAAAAACCACCACCACCAATCCCCACCCCAACCCCTCAAAGGAGCTGTATGTTCAGCATCAGAAACGAAAGTGTTTCAAATCAGACAAGTCTAAGCTACTATATATTTATGTGTGTATGCCAATTAAATATGTTCATACAGAGTTTCCTGGAGTGTTTGTTCCGTGCCAAACACCACAATCCCAAACAACACTTTTTTTTTCTGAGACAGAGTTTCTCTGTATAGCTTTGGAGCCTGTCCTGGAAATGGCTCTGTTTACCAGGCTGGCCTGGAACTCATGGAGATTGGCCTGCCTCTGCTTCCCGAGTGTTGGGATTAAAGGTATGCACCACCATCGCTGGGCTTCCTAAACAACTTTTATATTCCTCCCAACTAGCCTAGAAGGCAGGTACTGGGATCACCCAAATTACAGAAGGGGAAACGGACTCAGCAGGATCACACAGCCACTGAGTGCAGCCGGTGAAGGAGAGGAACCCAACAGGGTCTCCAGGCACATGAGGAGCAGAACACATACTTTGCAAAGTTAAAACAGTCCGTCTTCACACAGAACAAGATGTTAACAGACATCTTCAACACGAGAAAGGAAGGCCGGAGAATAAACACTGTCTCCTGCGCGGATTGGAGCAACAGATTTGTACTAAGAAAACTTCATATGCTGCGTCTCCTGTGTGATGGGCAGGAGCTGGAGTGGCCCAGGGCTCAATAAATCACTTACAAGGTCATTAGCAAAGCACTCCAGCCAAGGGCTCTTGAAAGAGAGCACCGTCTGGTCACCTCTGTCCATCGGTGCTCGTACAGAAGTCAGCATGTAATAGGGCTCATAACGGTTTTGCTGTTGAACCATGAGAAGTATTTACTGACAGTAACTGACACTGTGGTTCCAGAACTGTCCGTCTGGGTTGATGCGAGACCCGCCATTTACCATGCTACGTGGGGTGTTTGTTTCTCAACTGTGAAATACTGAAACCAGTGCCTATCTCATAAAGTAACTGCCATAATTAAATGCAGTATATAAAAGACTTCCTTATAAAAATTCCTGGTACATAGCAAGTACTCAATAAAAACTGAAATGAATGGTTAGCAGCGTAGTATGATCAGACTTCTTTTGGAGCCAGAGAGAGGTGCTGCTGAAGAGGATAGAAAATCCTACCAAAAGAACATTGTATCCCGACAGAAGCATGAAGAAGCTCACTTATTTCCTAGTATCCTCAGGATACTTCCTGGTTCCAGCGAAAAAGGAATAGCTTATCTAAACTGGGACAAACCTAAATTCCTGACACCTTGAGTCCTACCCCAATGTTCTCAACATTATGGTATAGAGTTATTTCACCACTTCCTGAAGAGATGTTAAACAAACAAACAAAATTAGCAAATTGATGAAGAGATGAGTCAGTGAGTAAGAGCACGAAGTTCTCCTGCAGAGGATCAGAGTTCGATTCCTAGCACCCACATCAGGCACTCACTCTCTCTCTCTCTCTCTCTCTCTCTCTCTCTCTCTCTCTCTCTCTCTCTCTCTCACACACACACACACACACAATATCCATAATTTAAAATTTTTAAAAACTCAGCAAAACACCTGAGCACCTCTTTGCACTATATAGGGAGAGCTAAAGAAACAATCTCCTATACCAGTCCAGACTGGAGAACCAATGTCTGTTGCGATTATTCATGGGTGAGACAAAGGCAGCTACACTACCAGGAAGTCCCCTGGGCAACCTGTAGCTGCTTCAGGACTGAAGACTTCACCAGAAGCATGGACAACTCACAAAAAAAGCTACACCCCTAAAGAATGTCCACACACTCACGGCAATACCACTCTAGAGTTCCCCTGTACCAACTGTTCACCTCCTGGCCAACCTCAGGAAGGGGGGCCCTTCGAGCATCTTGTGAGCCCTGCAGCCAGCCTCCCCTAACTACAAAGGACTGTCAGTAGGCCTTCTTGAGGGTCTCCTGAGTGTGATCACAGCCACCAGGACTCCAGACCAACTGTTAAGTCCAGCACAAGCTAACAGAAGCAGGACAATCCTGACCAAAGACACTACAGCTGAATAAATATCTGGTCTTACCCTTAGCCAGCCAAGGAGTCTACTTAGTGATGTGCCGTGGAATACTCGGTGGTTCCCAGGGCAGGTCACTTACTACAGAAATGGGGTGAAAATCTGCATTTTAATTTGCATTGAAATGGTAAGGCCACATTAACTCACCATTACACTAAGCAGTACTTGTGAAGCCCCTCACTAAAACATGCTGGCAGTTGCTCCGGCTTGTTCTACTTTAAAGGAGCAGAGTGGAGAAGCAATGTATTTACACTGGAACCTGTCAGGGGCATCATGTTCCTTAATTACAAGCATCACCAAGCACAGCAGCATGCTGACCACTCACACTGAGCACAGTTTATTGTAAAGAAGCATAAAACATCCCTGTGATTCTGGAAAATTAATTTTAAGCTCAGTTCATTCACAGTTTTGCTCAAAAGATATTTATTTAAAAGCTAAGTGTTTGATAAGGAAGTGGTGTGATATCGTGGGGCTTGAGTTCTGCTCACCAGCTGTCCTGACTTGGATCCTAACCTATCCTAATGCAGAAGATTTAAATGATTAGAATGCTTGCTTTTCTCGGACAACAAATAATTGTGGGGGTCCTCTTTCCCCCTTGGCCTGTTGGCCATCAGGTCAAGAGGGGAAAGAGACAGATGGGGGGAGCGCTCTGGCGGCCCATGAGCACAGAGACAGCCCTTCCGGAGACAGATTTCAGGGAATCAGCTCAAATTTATTCCAGAGTATAATGAATATATAGGATTGGAGAGCCTGGGGGCAAACCCTAATTTACATCAACTGTCATGCTCCTATCACAAGGCTTAGTGTGTGGCAGTAGAGTCCTATAGCAGAGCCCCTAGAACAAGTCTTCTTAGCAGAGATCTGTGCCAAGGATCAAGCTAAAGATGAATCAGGCATCTGGTTTAGAGACAGCTTTTAGACAAGGTCAGTACTCCAGGCCCAGGGACATTCTCCAGATAAGGCTAGGTACATACAGAGCAGGAAGTTTTGCTGGAGGGAGGGAGCTTCATGTTGCTGAGCTATTGAGATAAGCTGCTAGGCCATGGGGAGGCTGTAACCTCTGACCAACCAGTAATGTCCTCCAACAAATAATAAATAAGATAGCATATACAAAGTGCAGTGCCCTGCATCCTAAGAACATTTGGCTTATGCTAGCCATTACTGTTATACTGAAGGATGATTTTATAGGTGCTGAGGTATCAATGATGTACAAATTCAAGACTAACCTCAACAAACTTACTATCAACTGGGAAATAGAATTCTTCATGTATAAATAAAAGACTGGGTATTTGCAAGTAGTATTAACTTCAAGGTCATCCAGAGCTACACAGTGAGTTAGAGGTCACCCTCATCTGTAAGAGACCCAATCTCAAAACACACCACAAAACACACACACACACACACACACACACACACACACACACACACACACATACACACAGACACGGGTAGGGGGGCAGGGGAGGGCAAGTGGGAAGGAGTTGGGGGGGAGAATATGAATGTGAATGTCTAATTATGAACTTTTAAATCTGCTATCACTCATTTAATTTTTAGCTCCCCAAAGGGTTTTCCTCACCATCTGGGCCATCAATTAAAGCAGGTCTGAAAATCCTTCATAATTTTCCTATATCACACCTCCTCCTCACCAAGAAAGGCTCTGTGGGTGGAAAGCAGCAAAGAACACTGTATGTTAAGCACAAAGCAAACACTTTTCAGAAGATACATGGGCCTCACAGGAGAGTTAAGAAACTTGTTTGGATCGGAATAAAAATATAGGATCCTTTTTTTTCCATGCACAGATAATAACAACTAACTTTTTTAAGGTGGGAGAGAGGGATTAACTTCAAGTACTTTTCTTATCAGAAATGTGTCCAATTCTTCACAAAACTAGAAAAAATAATCCTAGAATTTATATGGAAATACAAAAGATCACAGGTAGCCAAAGCAATCCTCAGCAGAAAGAACAGTATCCCAACACTTGAACTCAAATTATACTACAGAACCATAAAGATGGAGGCAGCATGGTAGGGCACAAAAACAGACATGAAGACCAATGGCACAATGTTGTATGATATTTTGATCACATTCTGATGCTCCTGAGCATCAGAGGGCAAAGCTAGCTACTATTTGACCAAAATTAACCATAGAGGTTTAGGAGGACTGAGGAGAGATAGACACAGGAAGTAGTGGGACTGAGAGATGGTCTTGGCCCTTTTGGATGGAGGAACAAAGGAAATAGGAGGTCACTGGTCGTTTCTCTGCTGCTTCTCTGATCATTGAGGTTCTTACCCTGATATCTGACTCCCAAGTTTTATTGATAAAGAATAATTAAATAAATGCATCAGATCAAAATACAGGCCTGTAAATAAACCTACACAGCGATAGCCACCTAATTTTAATAAAACTGTCAAAACATATACTTGGAGTCTTGGAGCAGTTAAGAGAACTGGCTGATCTTCCAGAGGACCTGGATTCAATTCCTAGAACAGACATGGCGGCTCACAACCATCTGTAACTCCAGCTCCAGTGGGCACCAGGCACACATGCTTGAACATGGTGCACAGTCACACATGCAGGCAAAATAACCACACACATAAAAAAATAAAAAACGGACTTAAAAAAATTTAATCATATACTGGCAAAAGACAACCTATTCAACAAATAAAGTGCTAGCAAAATTGGATGCCTAACCTCGGAAGAGGGAAATTAGACCTCTTCTCTCACCTGCATGAAAACCAATTCAAAATGGATCAAAGACCTTAATTTAAAACCTAAACCCCCAAAACTGCTAGAGGAAAATCTTACCAAACTTGCATAGCTGAAGTTTTTCTGTGTCCCACCTGGCCCACGGTCAGGACAAATCTCTCTCACCCACCAGTCCTGCAGCCGTTCAGACCCAAGTAAACACACAGAGGCTTATATTAATTATAACTGCATGCCATGGCTCAAGCCTTTTGCTAGCTATCTCTTATATCTTAAATTAGCCCATAACTATTAATCTATGTATCGCCACATGTTCCGTGGCTTTACCTGCATCCCATTACATGTTGCTCCTTGGGCGGCTCGCTGGCGTGTTCCCCATCTCCCCCCGCTTCTTCCTGTCTATCTGTTTGGATTTCCCGCCTGCCTCTAAGCTGCCTTGCCATAGGCCAAACGGCCTTATTTATCAACCAATCAGAGCAACATATATTCACAGCATACAGACATTCTCCTATCAAATTTGGGGTCAGCAGTCTGTACCCCAAGCAGCCAAATTCAGCCACTACCCTAAAGAAGCCACTTTTAAAATACCTATTAATAGTAAACAGCAGAAAAGGGAAGTTTATTCAATGCGACCACATGGGAAGAGGGACAGAGAGATCCTGTGACCTGCCTCCAGTCCACCTAACTAAGGGACAAGGGTTTGCACATCCGAGCAGTCCCAGTCCAGGTGTGGTCTTGCCCACCACTGCCCACTTCATTGTTTAGCTCAGGCCTCATCCTGTGAAGTGGTCTAAGCTGTAGGTCTCTTCCCTTAGAGCAAGTTCCCCCTGTGGCTGGTACTTTTTTTTTCTGCCAGAACAAGATTCCTGAAGAAACTACCATTTCCTGGGATCCACTGTTAAGTGTCTATTTAGCGAATGTTGATGATGGGAAAAGAGGAGCATTGGTGGAGACAGTAAAAACTGGGGCAGCCACTATGTGGTGTGGCTGTTTCTTTAAAAACTAAAAATAGAACTACCACATGACCCAGCTGTACTACTTTGGGCATATCCCCAAAGGCTTCTGTGTCCTCTCACAAAGATACCACACATTCATTCTTATTGCTCTTCTGTTCACAACATTAAGGAACTATATTCACATTAGATGCCAATCAATAAATTACTGGATAATAAAAATGTGTTATATACACATAAATGGACTTTTATTCAGCCATAAAGAAAAATGAAATGAAATTTTTCAGGAGAATGAATAGACCTGGGAAGGATTATATTAAGTGAAGTGACCCAAACTCAAAAGAACTGCATGTTCTCTTTCTCATGAGTCTGAGCTTCTCATTTTTATATGCATTTATGTAGAAGTGGGTGTGAGAAGTCATGAAATTAGAGAAGGAACCATGAGATAGGAAGAAGGAGTTTTAAGAAAGAAGGAAATGGAGTATGGTGTGGTACACACCTTTAATCCCAGCATGAGAGGCAGAGGCGGGTAGATCTCTGAGTTCTAGGCTAACCAGGTCTACAGTGTTAAGTTCCAGGACAGCCAGGGCTACACAGTGAGACCCTGTCTCAAAAAGAAAAAGAGAGACAGACAGACAGACACACACAGAGAGAGACAGACAGAGAGACAGGGACAAACAGACATCGAGATTGGTCTAAAACAAACAAACAGGAGGAGTGAGTTGTCTGGAGTCCTTCGTCTGGGGATGAGGCCCCATGAGAGTTCCCCTTCCATGTCAGCATGCCTATTGGTGTTGTCACTGTTCGGGTCTTGTTCAGGCATCCACATCACTGAGGTATCATAGGTGTACCTTCCCTCTCATTTCTAGGAGACACGATCTCAACAACAGACTTCCTGTTCCCCAGGCCTTTACAATCTTTCTGCCCCCTCTTCCAAATGTTCCTGAGCCTTACGGGAACTGAGTTGCAGATGTATCTGCTGGGCCTGGGCACCCCACAACCAGCTGATCTCTGCACTTCGACCAGTTTGGGTTTTCTCTAATGATCTCCATCTGCTGCAAAGAGAAGCTTCTTGGATATAAGAAGGGAGCTACAGTTATCTGTGGGTGTGAGGAGAATTTTCAGCATGCAGTTAAGAGTTATGCTGGTCTAGTCGGGAGACAGTAGTAGGTCCTCCCATAAGATGTATGAACTTCCTAGCTCCAGGGAGCTGGCTATGTTCTCAGTACTACACATGCGTTCCCTCTTGTTGAGGAGGCTTTAATTCAAGTAGAGAGCTGTTGGTCTGCCAAGACATGAGCATCCCTACTGCACCTTTAGGGACAGCCTGCCATGCCGGTCACTGTTGTCGTTCACAGGTGTCACAGCTGGGTAGGACCAGTGAAGTGACCGCTTCCCTCCCTTGGCAGCTTGCATAGCACCTTTTTGTACTGTGAAAGCTAGACCTCAGGAAGGAGTCTCTCAGGCCAAGATCCACTCAAATCTCCAGGGATGAGCCCCCTAATTGAGTACTCAATACCAAGTGATTAGCCCTCAAATCATATAAACACAGCATCACTAAATGGACTCAGGAGGCTGTATATATATATATATATATATATATATATATATATATATATATATATATATACACACACACACATATATATGTATGTATGTATATATGTGTGTACAGTACACAAATATACACATATGTGTGTGTATATATACACATGTACACACATACATACATGTGTGTAAGAATAATAAAGGAAAAAAGGTCATGAGTTTGAGAGGAGTGGGGACATGGGGAGGCTTAGAGGGAGAAAAGGGAAGGGGGAATAATGCAATTACATTTTAATAAAAAAACAGAGAGGTGAGGAGTCTAACAACGCATGTGACAGAAAGTGGCCTGAGGACTGCTGGGGAGGAGGGACAAGGACCGGATTGGGGAGGACCTGTGGGGAAGGATCAACGAATGGTGTATAAAAATGTTCCACAGAGCCTGTTAATTAAAAATAAATAAGATCCTTGTCTGAACAACTTATCTCATAGTTTTGGTGAAATACTGAAGGTGCTAAGACTCCATCTCTGGGCTGAAGGGCCCAGCAGTGAAGAGCACTTGCCGCTCTAGCAGAGGAACCAGGCTTGGTTCCCAGTACACACGGGGCAGCTCACAAACACCTCTAACTCCAGCTCCAGAGGGCCCAATGCCCTCCTCTGGCCTCTGTGGACTCCCACATGCGTGTGACACACAGCAACTCACATATGCACACACCTACAGACAAAAATAATATTTTAAGTAATATATTTCTGTCAATCACAGTAGCACATGCCTATACCCCAGCACTGACGAGGCTGAGGTGGAGGATCTGTGTAATTTCAAGCTGGTCTACATAACAGGTTCCAGGCCAGCCAGGGCTACATAGTAGTTATGACTCATTCTCAAAAAAAAAAAAAAAAAAAAGTTCCATCAGCAAAATGCTTTGCCATGCAAGGGTGAGGACCTGTGTTCAAATCCCAGGACCCACATAAACAAGCCAAATATTTTCATTCATGTCCACAATATCAGCTCTAGGGAGACACAAGAAGATCATCAGGGCTCCCTGTGGCCTAGTCAAATTGGTAAACCCCAGACACCAGTAAAAAACAGTCTACCAAAAAAAAAAAAAAAAAAAAAAAAAAAAAAAAGAAAGAAAAGAAAAGAAAAAAAAAACAAGATGGAAAGCCAGGTGTGGTGGCACATGCCTTTAAATCTAGCCCTCCAGCAGCTGAGACAGCAGATCTCTGAGTCTGAGGCCACCCTGGTCCACATTGTGAGTTTGGGCCAGCCAAGATTACATAGTGAGACCCTGTTCCAAAAAACCAAAACCAAAATGGAAGGCTCCAAAGAAACTGAGGTTGACCTCTGGCCACCACAAACATGAAAATGTACCTTCACATACATGTGCTGCCACATGTACATGAAGACAAACATGAATACATTTCTATCTTTATATCCATCCACCTACCATCTGATAAATGCTATTGTAATAAACCTTGCAAAAATGAAGGTACTCTAAAGAGACACTATGTCTCTCAATCCATCAGACTATTGATGCACTGGACCCCAAAGAAATGGAAATTTCCCTAAGAATCTCAAAGGAAGCAAAGGTGTCAGTCAGAGGGGGATCTTGTTCCTAAAACAGATTTTATACATTTCCAACAAGTGGCAGACCACCTTGCAGATGAGAAGGAAGCCCAGATGATGATGGGCAAGTGGTGGGTGGGACCACACTTGGACCAGGACTGCTTAGATGGACACATCCTTCAGCCTCTACTGAAACCCTGATCTCACTTAAGGACCTGAAGACAGAGATGGGAAGTTCGCTGGATCTTTTTGTCCCTGGGGTGGTCTGGATAAAAATGGCTCCCACAGGCCATTTGACAGTTTGGTCCCTAGTTGGTGGAACTGTTTTAGGAAGGATTAGGAGGTGTGGCCTTCTTAGAGGATTTCAAATGCCCACGGCAGACCCAGTCATGCTCATTCTCTCTCTGCCACATGCTTATGGATCACATGTGCACTTGGCTCCAGCTCCAGCACCATGCCTGCCTGCCGCTGCCGTGCTCCCTGCCATGATGGTCATGGACTCACCCTCTGAAACTGTAAGCAAGCTCCAATTAAATGCTTTCTTTTATAAGTTGCCTTGGTCATGGTATGTCTTCACAGCTAGAAAAGTAACTAAGACAGTCCCTCTTCTCAACATGGCCATATTGAATAAATATTTTTCTGTTCACCATTTTTTGTTGTTTTTTTCAAGGCAGGTTTTCTCTGTATAACAGCTCTGGCTGTCCCAGAATTTGCTTTGTAGACCAGACTAGCCTCAAACTCACAGAGATCCACCTGCCTCTGCCTCCCAAGTACCAGACTAAAGGCGTGTGCCACCACCACCCAGGCTCTGTTCTCCACTTTTAGTTTGGCTTTTTAAACTGGTGTAGTGAGGATGGGTGGCCAGCCCTCACTTGGGGCACAGGTTGTGATGCCCAATTCAATAACAACTTTCCATATTGTGGGATTAACTTTTATCAGAGAAGAATTCTGATCTTACAGACACTGGTGCATAAAAATAGCACACCGATTTATAAATATATTTAAGGCAACCCTGAAAAATCTCCACTGGGCATAGAAAAGCAAAAGGGCAGAAATCTGGAAATTAACGTATACAAATGACTGATAGATCTTGACTTACAAATACAACATAGTTAATGGAGGCTGATGAATGCTGTCTTCTCCAATACCAGAGCAGATCAAGACAAAGCAGAAGAAGGATCTAAACAGAATCTTTATATGTGCACCCTCAAATCCCTTCTAGTTAGTGAAGAGTCCTGGGGACGAAAGAGAATTAAGAGAATACAGACAGACTTCAACGTCATTTACCACTACTCTGGCTGCGTCTGAGTCTGTCATTCTGACTCCACAGCCACGTGTTAGGCTTTCCCCAACACCTTCATCTCACATTTATCTCACCTCACCCCTGTGCCACACAGCCTGCATACACTTAAATAGGGACTCTCTCGAGGTTCTCACAGCCCTGCGTTCTGCCTCTGAGGAAGAAATACCAATGCGTATTAGTGGGAAAGAGCTAAAAGACAGAGTATTTATTGAGTGCCCCTAAAAGGACCACCAGGTAGAAAGCTACACATCATCAGACAGCTGGGAAATCACATGGATAGGAAGTGCCGTATAATGTTGAAGACCCAGCAAAGATACAGAGAAAACACTATCAGTTCAATTCACAGTTCAATGCAAGACGACAATGTCATGAGTATATGGCAGCAAAGGGTTTTCCCTACCACTTGTACAATCTTGTTGAGGACAAGGTCCACAGAAAGGCAAACAGCTTGCCCAACTAGAAGAAGCATTTTCTTGTGGACTTGGGCTGGCACTTATGCATCAGAGACCACAGTTCTTACTCTACAAGCAGGAAAAAACAAACCCCTTAGCAGATAAAAAATAATTTAATTTTCTTTCCCAAAACATTGAAGCTAATTTAGCAAATCCCAACCATCTCACATGAAACACCGAGTTTCACTGGTATCAGCCACTGAGCGTGAACTTTTGTTACATTAAGTGACAGCTTTCCAAACAGATTTCCAGTAACCTGGGGCTGGTCTTAGTTTTTCTTATGTGTCTACATACAGGTGATATGTATAGTGAGGCTTAGCAGGACCAGCACTCCAGAAGCAGAGGCAGGAGGATCTCTGTGAGTTCAAGGCCAGTCTGGTCTACATTGTGAGTTCCAAGACAGCTAGGTCTACACAGTGAGTCTGTAAAAAAGAATGGAAGGAAGGAAGGAAGGAAGGAAGGAAGGAAGGAAGGAAGGAAGGAAGGAAGGAAGGAAGGAAGGGGAAGGTGAGGGGAGGGAAGGAAAGGAAAAGAAAAGGAAGTAAAGGAAGGAAGGAGGGAAGAAAGAAAGAAAGAGAGAGAGAGAGGGAGGGAGGGAGGGAGAGAGAGGGGGGGAGGGAGGGAGGGAGGGAAAGAAAGAAGAAAACTGCGGGGCTAGCTCTTCTTCTGGAAGGCAGAGTGTAGTAGAATATTATTTTAAGGTGTGTTACTCTTGATGATGTTGCATTTGTTTAACCCTGTGAACCTGTGTTACTGTGCCTGTCTAAAACACCTGATGGTCTAATAAACAACTGGTCAATAGCAAGGCAGGAGAATGGTGGGGCTGGCAGGCAGAGAGAAATCTGGAAAAGGGAGGAGGAGCCAGAGAAGGAGGAGGATATCAGGAGCAAGCCACCCAGCTACACAACCAGCAACAGAGTAAGATTTACAGAAGTAAGAGAATGGGAAAAGCCCAGAGGCAAAAGGTTAGACAGGATAAGTTAAGGAAAGCTGGCTAGAAACTAAGCCAAGCTAAGGCTGGGTGTTCGTAATTAAGAGTAAGCTCCCGAGAGTGATTTACTTGGGAGCTGGGTGTCAGGTCCCCTAAAGAGCCAAACAACAGCAGCAGAGCCCGTGCCACGCACTCCTGTGTACGACGCAGGCTTGCTCTAAATACTGACTAGTCCCCAAAGGCTGGGTCTGAGCCAGACTTATAAGGAAACTAAGTAGGAAGGGAAATGTTTCCTGTGTGTTACATAAAGTTTGTTTTTACAGACTGAAATAATTAGAAAAAAATTAATGTAGTCCTCACACTTCTTTCAAGACCTTAAAGACTCAAGGGCAAGCCAGAGAGACGGCTGAGCAGGTAAAAGCACCTGCTTTGCAAGCCTGACAACCTGTTTTGGAACCCCAGAACTTGTATGAAAAACAGGATGCGACAGTGCACATCTGCAATACTAGTATTCCTTCGGGGCAATAGAAGGCAGAACAAGAGAATCTCCCAAAGGCTCATGGGCCAGCTAGCCTGCAGCACACAGGACAGCAGCAGAAGCGAGAGGCCTTCTCCTCTCTTCTTCTCTCCTCTCCCCTCCTTTCTTCTCCTCCTCCCCTTCTCTCCTCCCCTCTCTCTCTGTCTCTCTCTGTCTGTCTCTCTCTCTGTCTCTCTGTCTGTGTCTCTGTCTCTGTCTCTGTCTCTCTCTCTCTGTCTCTCTCTCTCTCTCTCTCTCTCTCTCTCTCTCTCTCTCTCTCCTTCTCTCTCTCACTGAAGTCCTTAACGAGAAAAACTTAGAATCATCTTAAAGTGCAAAGAGCATACACATGCAAGAAGAAAAGTAAGAATGGATTTTAGGTGGCAGCACACTCACTCAGGAAGTAGAAACAGGTGGATCTCTGTGAGTTCAAGGCCAGCCTGGTGTACAGAGTGAGTTCCAGGACAACCAGAGCCATATAATAGAGACCCTGTCTCAAACAAACAACAACAACAAAAGATTAGATTTAATTGTTTTTTTTAAACCGAAGAGTGGTGCTGCAAAACTGTCATCTCAGCAGTTAGGAGGCTGCGACAGAGGGGCACGGCTTCGTGGCCAGCCCCACTGCACAGCAGGGCCCTGTCTTGCTGGGGAGGGAGCAGGGCCCTGTCTTGCTGGGGAGGGAGTGCAGACAACCAACAACCTGAAAGAGAGGCCTTAAATCTATTTTCCATAAATCATGGGATTTATCAAAGAACAATTAATCCAAAACAAGCATTATCAGTCAGAAATACAGCAAATGTTAAAGAGAACAGTTTTGACTTATTTCTAACTCGTAAACACGAGCTATCTCCACAGCTAGAAATGGGCTTGCTCCTTCAAACTGCAACAGCCAATGAGATTTAAAGAATGCTTCTGCAAAAGGGATTAAGGTGTTTCATCATGCTCCAAAAAGGTTTACCAAATGACTCCACGAGTATCAAAAATGATGCCAGGCTAGCTGGAGAGATGGCTCAATGGTTAAAAACACTTGCTGCTCTTGTAGAGGAACGAGGTTCAGCTTCAAGCACCCCCATGGTGGCTCAAAACCACCCATAATTCCAATTCTAGGGGATCAGTGCCCTTTCTGACCTCCACAGGCACCAAGAACACACATGGTGCACATATATACATGCATGCAGGCAATACATTCAGACACAGAAAGTAAATAAATATATCAAAAAGTTGTAAGAAAATACTGCCAGCGGCTGGAGGGATGGCTCAGGAGTTAAAACCACTGGCTGCATGTCCAAGGAGTCTGGATTCCCAGCACCCACATGGTGGTGGCTCACAACCATCTGTTAATTCCAGTTTCAGGGGATGCCAATGCCCTCTTCTGGCCTCCAGAGGGCACCAGGCATGCAAGTGGTGCACATGCGCACAAGCAGCCAAGAACACACACACACACACACACACACACACACACACACACACACACACACACAATCATCTAACAATTAGTCAATGAACTGTCACGAGCTCTATTCCTGACTGCATGACTCAGAACGGTCAACAGCTGGGACAATCCAATTAGCAAAGGTCTTGAAATGCAGGGCACCTACCACAGATATGCACAACTGTGGCTACAATTGCCAGTTTTTCTCTTAGAAACTGGCTCTAAGTGCAAACCACTGAGAAGGAAGACGGCAAAAGGAAATGAAGACACCATAGTGTCCATTCCCATCTTAAGGTGTCTGTCCTCATCCCAAGCTCTCAGTGAGGCATGAATGTCCAGGGCAAAGGGGTTTCTGCAGTGTATCCTAAAAGGCAGTGACTATAGCCCTTTCAACAACCCCGAAGACACCCATACACTCTTTTAGGTAATCCATAAACCATTCTGGAAAGTACCAAGAACAACACGGGCACCCAACAAATGTTTAACAATATTAAGTCAAATTAAATATGTTAACATTTGGTGAGTTAGTTACTCATCTAACTAGTAAATCTAGCCACTGTCTCCAAAGGAGAGACAATCGAAATGTTTATCAGTGACCAACTGCACCCTCCAATATTCCAAAGCTGTCAGTATGCAGTACAGGGTGCTGGAAACAACTGAAGAGAACCATTCTCTGCTTGAAGGAAAGCATACTAGGGTAAAATACTAAACTGGGTTTTGGACATCAGGAATCAGGAGACTTCAAGGGGCTGCCACCCTAGAATGAAAAACCAGCGTCTAGAGCCTGGTAATAACAAAATCAACCAGAAAGCAGGGAAGTCCTTGTGCTTCTGTTTGCCTGAGAAGCTGTCCCAGTCCTCAGCCGAGGACCTCCTGCCTGGACTGGGAAGATAGACAGGGAAATGACAGCAGTTCGGCCTTCCCATTCACACTAAACTTGGAGCCCACTGTGTCAAAACCAGACCTCAGTGCACACAAGAGAACTGACGCTCCCAAGTTGTCCTGTAACTTTATATGCAGGCCATGCCATGCACATGCATGTACACAGAGATGTAAAATAAATGCCATTTTAATTTTTTAAAGAGGGACTCTGAGGCAGAAGTTCCAGTCATATGGGTTGTCTGATCCTAGCTCTAGACAACAGGGGACAGGAAGGACACAGCAGGTTTTTGAGAATACAATTCCAAAGCGTAACAAGTAGCAGGTGAACACTCTTCTTCACCTCTTACTCCTGATGCCAACAAGGTGAACTGGAGTCCTAGCCATCCTGATCAAAAACGCCAGTGCACCCAAGAAATTCACTTAATATAGTCGTTAGCTCTTTGAAATTAGAGTTCAGACACTGACTACCAACCACAAATGACTGCCCTGGGTATCCTTAGGGAATTGGTTCTGCAACCCCCATCAATACAAAAACCTGCAGACACTCAAAGCCCTATTTGTTTGTTTGTTTGTTTGTTTGTCTGTTTGTTTGTTTAATGTATCTATCTATCTATCATCTATCTTTTATGTATGGGTGTTCTGTCTGCATGTATATCTGTATACCAAGTGTGTGGCTGGTACCTACAGAAGCCAGGAAAGGGCACTGGATCTCCTGGGATAGTTGTGAGTCACCATGTCAGTGCTAGAAACCAAACCTGGAGCCTCTAGGAGAGCAGCTAGTACTCCTAACCACTAAGCCATCTCTCAAATGCCTTATAAAACGGCATAGTACCCATACATTAGTGTAGCTCTTGGACCACATTAGACAAGTCTCTATGTAATGGACAGTGGTTAACACAAAAATTCACAATTAGAGTGCAAAAAATAAATGTCAGCCACAAATGGGAAATCTATATCACATCTCCTCCTCCTAAAACTCAGGGTCCATAGCCGAAGAGGGGTAGAAAGAATGTAAGAGCCAGGGATCAGGAGGACTGGAGCAAACATCTTTGGACATGACAGGACCATTGAACTTATGAACTCACATCAGCAGCTGTAGTGGCCTGCACAAGACCTGCGCGAGATCAAACCAGTCAACATTCTCCAGGTAGCAGGGAGGGACTCACAAGCCCCCACACCTTCCTGAGGAGCTGACAGTTGAGGCTTCTGGGTGTAGAGAGTTTACTTTAAGGACATGACCCCTGGTAGGCTGACCATGGGACTCAAAGCTCTTTCATGCTGTAAATTCAGTTTTAGAATCACATTATATAACAACCCAATTATTCCTAAATCCAGAAATCTCACTAGATTTAAGAAGAAAAGCATCTTCAAAGCAGAGCATTTGAGGTCTTCAACGGGGCAAGTAGTTCAGGCGATTTCAAAAGATAAATGGCTTTGTTACACACCGCCAGAGAAAAAGTCCTACTCTTGACTGTCCTGTAGCCAAGAGATTCCTCAGCTACGAGCTTGAAAGCACCCTGAAATCCTGATGTTCAGATGATGTGACCTGACCTTACAGAAGTGTTTGCTTAACAGTTCTGAACGCCCTGCCGAGAACTAACTGTACTCAACTTTTTGTTTGATTGATACAGACTCATGAAGGACAGTCTGGCCTCAAACTCACTGTGTGGCCAAGGATAACCTTGAACTCATCTTCCTTCTCTATCTCCCAAGTGTTGGGATTACAGGCGTGCACCACAGCTTGTTCTCATTTCTCTAGGACCTTCCTTCATGACTTTCCTTACATGTTTCCAAGTGAATCTTGAATTTCTATGCACTAAAGACTCAGGACATAATGATTAAAAAAAAAAAAGATCAGGTCTGGAATTAAACAAATGTACTAAGGAATTACTCTGTGTAGTTTTTTGCCTTTATTTTTATTTGTTTATTTGGCTTTTAGAGACAAGGTCTCTGTATAGGCCTGGCTAACCTGGAACTTTCTCTATAGACCAGGCTGGCCTTGAATTCACAGAGATCCTCCTGCCTCTGCTGCACAAGTGCTAGAATTAAAGGTGTAAGCCACCACTGCCCGCCAGGTTGGCATTCTTAATTAGACCTAATTCTTTAGTGTATTAGTGTTCGTTCCTGTGACCGTGCTGAAACTGTAACAGGGAGGAGGAGTTCATTTAGTTCAGTTTCGGAACCTGGAGTCCATCATGGCATGGAGGAGTGCGGCATGGCAGTTCAGCTAAGATCATGGAGGCCAGGAAGCATATCTAGATGGAAAAAAGGAGAGGCGGCAGCAGCGGCAGGGAAGAAGCAGGGGAGAGAAAAGGACTGAGAGGTTGGCTGTCAGGAAAGGCACACAGGCGTGCTTACTAATCTCCAGGTGCTTCCGCATCATACTTCTCATCAGCGAGGACGTTTTCTCTTTTGCTGTATTCCGTTTGGCTATTTACTTACTTAAATGTATTGTGTATGTGTGTGTTTGCTGCCATGTTTGCATGTGAACTGTGTGTGTCTCGTGCCTACTGGGGCCAGAAGAGGGTGTCAGACCCTTGGAACTGGAGTGATAGATGGTCGTGAGCTGCCAGGTGGGTGCTGGGAACTGAACTCTGTTCCTCGCCGGAGCAGCAAGGGCTCTTAGCCACCGAGCCACATATCCAGTGCTGATCGTCTGTCCTTAAACGATGAGTTTGGAACCCAACTGGGAGTCTTTGGAGGCATCACTCAATGAGAACAACTATTTCCATGTCTTTTATGTGTAGGCAGCGTTTTAGACCCTTAGGGAAGACAAGCTTGTGTTTTGGATACTCCATAGGAGAAGATGAAAATTAAAATGTCTTCCAAACACATTTTTATGAACATCCATATTAATTGCAATGGAAAAAGTAGGACCAGCAGGTAAAAGGGCCTGCTGCCCAGCCTGGTAACATAAGTTCAGCCCTTGGGACTCAAATGGTTCCCAGAAACATCATAGGGTGACTAATGAGAACATGTAACTCCAGCTCCAGGGTC
Organism: Peromyscus eremicus; assembly: GCF_949786415.1. NCBI lineage: Eukaryota > Metazoa > Chordata > Mammalia > Rodentia > Cricetidae > Peromyscus > Peromyscus eremicus. The sequence goes on from NC_081422.1 coordinate 22,771,303, forward strand.
TCTGACACCTTCTTCTAGCTTCTGTGAGTGGATACCTGCAGACCTGGCACACACTCAGAGAAATAAAAAGTAAATCTTTTAAAAAGTAAATAAAAAGTATCATTTTAGATGTCTAATTTGGTGACTCTCACAGTGTACCCTGGTGCTAACACAGCCCCAGGAGCTAGCAGAGGTAAGCCACACAGGAAACAAAATATAGGGATGAATTTGTTGCTGGAATTTCTCTTCCATCACCTCTTCCACCTTCGGTGTCCACTTATAATGCCCCCCCCCACATACCAATGTTGAGAGGATGTTTCACAGCATTGGATGAGGGATCTGGACCCCACTGAGGCCAAGGTTCTTAGCCCATGGCTAATGCCTCATTTGCTGTTTGCAAACTATGGCAAACTACTTCTCAGAGTGAATTCAGAACTGGGACTGTTGAGGTGTATGTTTTGTGTTTTGTTCTCTTGAACTCACAGAATGTGTTCTTCGTGTTTTTCTTGTCAAGTACGTTCGCTATGTGCGAAGTAAATAAGATCTGTTAAGACTTGGTTGCTTCTATTCTTACCTGTGCACAACACCTTTTAGCTCACACATTTTTAAAGCTTCTTAAGAGACCTCGAGGAAGAAAATTAGCTCAGGTTTGAAGATACCATTTAAAAAATAATAATTATTTCTCGAGACCTCCATACATGTATAAAGTGAAACATGATCATATCAACCCCTACTTCATCCTCAAACTTCCCTGAGCTTCCCCCAACAAGACCCCTCAAAATCTGTGTATCTCTCTCTTTTTCTTTTTATTTATTTATTTATTTATTTATTTATTTATTTATTTATTTATTTATTCATTTATTTTGGATAAGCCACTAAGTCCCATTGATGCTGCCCATATGTGGGGTGGGGCCATGCATGGGAGCAAGGGAGCATGGGAAATCTACCAGTGGCCACACATTCCTAAAAGAATGATTCTCCTTTCACCTGCTCACCTGCTGGTAGCACCTCAGTAAGGGACAACGGTTCCTAGGGAGTACTTCATTTATGCTGGGATTTCGGCTGGATTGATCCTATACATGTCTTTCACAGGTCACAGCCAAGGCTGTGAGTAGACAGGTGTGACAGCTAAGTCAAGCATTTCACAGAACCCCTCTCCATCCTAACTCTTACATTCTACTTCTCCCTAATGTTTCCTGAGTCTTGGTGGTAGTGGCAGTAGTGGTAGAATGGATGTAATAAAGATGTCCCATTTAGGACTGAGCACTCAATTTCTTATTCTCAGAATGTTGACAGTAATGCATTTCTCCAATGACTGCTGCCCTGTGCAGAAAGAAGCTTCTTTGACCAAGGTTGAGAACAGCCCAGGCCTGAGTTTAATCACAAACATTGAAAGACAATCTGACAACATCACATTTGTGCAAATTAACCCTTTGGACTTCCACCTTAGGTTCTATGACCTTCCCAGCCATGGTCTTGTGACCAGGATTGTGTACCAAGGCAAGAAATTCTCTCCTGTGGAGCACGCCTCAGATCCCATCAGAATGCTGTTAGTTACTCCCTAACTGTCATGCCACTAATGTACACACGGCCAGATCTTGCCTGGTAGGTAGGTATTGTAGTGTGCAATTCCCAGCACTGAGCAAGAAAGCCCACAGATGTATTTTCTCCCCAGTAGTTTGCATAGTACCTTCTGGATCTGTGGGAGCTAGCCAGGAGAGAGCTTCCTGGTAGGTCTGATGGATTTCTCAGTGTCCTGCAGCCAAAGTGTGTGGTTAAAACACCCGTTTTTAGCCTTATAACTTATTTATCCCTTTTTCTTTGTTCTTTGTAAGGAAGAGTCATGTGGCCTGCTTTGTTGTAAAGCCTTGGTGTCCAGTGTAAGTCCCCTTACCTTCAAGGGTTTAGCTTTCTGGATGACAGTGTGGTACCCTTCTTTCATGTCTGAGTCATCTCAAAGAGAAGCTGGGGATGAAGTTGGGTTCTGGAGAACTGATGCTTTCCCCTCCCATTGTCCAAGCGTATGACTATATGGTAAGGAGAAATCGATGGTGAAACTTGAATGGTTGATTTTCTGTGGAGGATCCCAAGGTCAGCAGTGTGCTGTCAGGTTCTGTGGAGTCTCACCGTCTTCTGAGAAACTGCTGCCCTCGTGTCTTCTACTTCCACGACTCTAGCCGACCAGGTGCACATGCGGACATCACCTTTCGGCCATTCCTTTTCATTTCTTTTCACGACTTAATCCAGCTTAATGGATTCTCGGTGTAGCCTCTTGGTAGAGCTTTAGTCTGAGGCAGTCTCCTTCCCTTCCACATCCCTATTTATCACAGCGAACATAAGCTAAATCTGACCTTGAATCTCATTCCTGCTTTGTCCACTCTAAGTCGGTTTCCTTATCTAAAATCCAGGAGTAATACAGACCTCTGTGGGGTTATTTTACAAAATACAGGCTGTATAAAGCTCCCACCAAAGTACCTAACAGTAACAAAAATAACCTATTAGTGTGCTAGAGTTAAGATGAAATAATTCAGTTTATGGTGATCAGCCTGGGCTACATGGTGAGTACTAGACCAGTCTGGGCTACATTGCAAGGTCCTGTCTCAAAAAACCAAAGTCAATGAATTAACAAATAATAAGCTAATAGTTCACGTGGAACATAGCAGCATTCCTGCACAACCGTAAGTGCTCTGTTAGGCTTGCTTTTCGGCACTAAATGGTAGAGGTTTACCGTTGCCAACCCCTGCTGCTGCAGGTCGCTTGATGCTTAGTTGTCTAGAGACCAAGTGGAGCTCTCACCCTCACCCTGGAGGAAGTCCTTCCAAGGCCCTGGATTCCATCTACCAATATGCCCAGTTTTGCAAAAGATGCTTTAGCTATAATTAAGACTTTTTTCTTCCACTTTGCCTTTCCCTGCTGTACTTCTCTTTACACAGGTGGTGTTAGAACAGCCACAGGCATTTTCCCCAGTCAAGCAGAGATGATTTGGGAGGTTGCAAATGAAAAAAAAAAATTTAAAAATTCTTATGTTGTAAAAATACATTCAAAATACAATTGGTTGTCCTGAATTTTTCTGCAAAACATTAATCTAATTTTAAAATTTGTGAGTAAAGAAGAAAAACATTTCTTGGACATCCTTAGTTTCAAAAAGTGGTTCCCTGATTATTTATAGAAATTAGACCTCTCATTCCTAGGAGACGTTTTCCTGCCTGAACCAAAAAACACTGGACAGCAAGACATTTTAGTGGAAATTCCAGCATATTTTGAAATAAAGGAGTTGCCACTCTGTAACTTGCTGAGTTTACACTAAGAATGGAGAGCTGGATCAATAAATACATACCCTAAATAGATGAAGATGGACATATGGTGCAGCTCTCAGGAGACTGAGGCAGGAGAATTGTGAGTTCCTGGCTGGCCTAGCAAGACCATGTCTTTTTTTTTTTTTTTTTGGTTTTTCGAGACAGGGTTTCTTCTCTGTGTAGCTTTGGCTGTCCTGGAACTCACTCTGTAGACCAGGCTGGCCTCAAACTCACAGAGATCCACCTGGCTCTGCCTCCCAAGTGCTAGAATTAAAGGCAAGTCCTGCCACAACCACCTGGCCAGTTTATGCTTTTTAATATAGGCAAAAATCAGGGGCTGGAGAGATGGCTCAGCGGTTAAAAGCACTGGGTTCCCTTCCACAGAACCCAGGTTCGATTCCCAGGGGATCCAATGCCCTCTTCTGGCTTCCATGGGCACTGACTGAATGCATGTGGTCTACAAAGCGAGTTCCAGGACAGCCAAGGATACACAGAGAAACTAACTCTATCTTGAAGAAAAAAAAAAAAAAGTCATCAGAGGCACCTATTGACAAATCTTAGTTCTCACTCTCATCAAGGAAACTTCTTTTTGCAACAGATGGAGACCACTGCAGAACAAGTCACTTCTTTGGATCTAATATTCAAAATTAAAAGTCATTATTTAATAACAAAGGGAGAGAACCATGCATATTTTGGTAGTAGTGTAAGAGAAGAGGTGTGATTTTAATTACTTTCAAATTATTTGGATTAAAACCAGTATTATTTCCCTGAGATCCAAATATGAATCATATGAACATCTGGAAAGAATCTAGAATGTTCAACACCCACAATGCAGTGCTCCTTCTGTCACCCAGGAAGTGTGTGCATATGAACAGGGTACAGTGGGTGGCATCTGTCCTTTTAAGCCAGTATTCATCCCGTACGAGCAAGAATCTCAGATTTCAGCTGGAAGCTCCAGGTCACCTTTGTCTCTGGCCTCTGGACACCTCACCCACAGCTGTGACTGCTGGGACTGCCACTTCGGGTGACTGTAACTCTCCCATCTATGTTGCCGTGTCTTGGATGACAGATGGTCAGAGATTACTAGGCACATGACTAAATTGACAGCCCCAACCTTGAAGTGGTGCTATCTGCACCCTCTCCCCAGAGACATCGTACCATCCTAGAAGGGTATAAAATAGAGCAGATTACATTTGAATGACAAAAGCATTACTTTCATAACAAACATTAAAAGAAACGTGTGTAGCTCTTCTGTTAATCCAAAGAGGAAACAAGTAAAATAGAGCTTTGCAGAAATGCAGTGGACCCCAACAGCGAGCTCTTCACAGACGGGGCGTTGGCTGCACCTCTGGACTCACAGGCAATGGGGGACAGTAAAAGGGCAAACGGAAACAGCTTGGGTGAAACTAGAAAGCAGGATGGGGGCCACTGAGAGCACATACTCATTTTCATTTTAACACTTCAGGGTTCACTGTGTCCTTAAGCCGAAGGGAACAAAGGGAAGCAGAACCTGACATTTTAAACTATTCCAGGGATCCTGCAAAGGACAACAGTCACCCTAGAGGGTGGCAGCTGCCACTGGATGAAACTCTGCTCTCAAAAAAAAAAAAAAAAAAAAAAAGCATCCTTGAGTTAGGCCTGGTTGTCAGAGATTAACCATGCTTCTTTTAAGCATAGAGACAAACCACAACATGTAAAAGTCACAAGAAACAAGAAATAGTAGATTTATGTGCCTAAGACTTTATATATTTGGAATGTCAGATATGGAAAATAAGATAGCTATGCATAAGTGTTAAAATTTGTTTGTTGATTGAGACAGGATCTCAATCTTAGCCCAAACTGGGCTCGTACTCAAGTCCCTTCTGTGTGAGTGTCCTGGGTGACAGGACTGATTATAGACACATACCACTGTGTCCAGCCTAAAGGTTTTCAAAACTTGAAAACTTATGCAAAAAGTCCCAAGAAAAAACAAAATTTTAGAAGTGAACAAAATAATCAGTAGGGGGAAGCCCTCCAGGCACGGGTCAGTGACAGACGAGGTAAGGCTGGAAGCAGAAGTAGCTAGGTGCAGAACCCAGAATAGCTTACACAGGCAACAATATAAAAATATCAGAGAAAAATGAACAGTCACGGAGGACACAGTAACTAAATACATTTAATCAGAGCCCCAATAGGAAAGAATAAGAAAATAAAAGATTACTCAAACAAATACTTAAGAATCCATAGGAAAAAAATTCATAGATAAACAAATTATAAAATTTAAGTAGAAAACTAAAAAGGAATTCCCCCTACTGACACACTACAGTAACACTTCAAAATGCCCCCCAAAATAAAGGAAAGGGGGGGTGACCTTTAATGTAGCTAGGGAAAAGAAAGCTAAGCAGGGGATGGAGAGATGGCTCAGAGGTTAAGAGCACTGGCAGCTCATCCAGAGGTCCTGAGTTCAATTCCCAGCAACCACATGGTGGCTCACAACCATGTATAATAAGATCTGGTGCCCTCTTCTGGCATGTAAACAGAAAGAACACTGTATACATAATAAATAAATAAATCTTTTTTAAAAAAAGAAAGATAAGCAATATAGAGGAGACAAGAGATACAACTTTAGACTTCTTAAGCAGAGGACACAGAGAATACACATACACTCTCCCTCTCTCTCCCTCTACCCCACCCCAAGACAAAATGACTGACAACCTAAAATAATGTAAGTAAATATTCCAAGGACAGCGTTAAAATAGGTATAGTTTCAAATACAGAAGCCCTTGGCAGTGGTTTTAGTTAGCTGGGGTCAGAAAATCCCAAAAGTAGCAGTTCCAACTTAGAAACTGTGCCACTCAGAATGGTGAGATGAAATCTGAAGCCATCCTCCTCCATCCCACACCATATATATGACTGCTCACTGTTCACTTCAGGAGCATCTGGCTACTGGATCAACTATCACAACATCACACCATATCCACGTAACCCTTCTGTTACTTAATGGCCCAAAATGCCAACACTGGCAATTCAGACATGGACAGAGAAACTAGACAGTGCTACTCTTGAGTGAAAAGTTGAAAATTCTTGATTTGATAAGCAAGAAAAAGAAGTCATTGGCAGTTGCTAAAATATGGTAAGAATGAATCTTCTATGAAATTGTGAAGGAAAAAGAAATTCATCGTATTTCACTGTCCTCAAACTGCATACATCTCAGCCACAGTACACAATAAGTGCTTAATTATGAGGGAAAAAGCATCAAGTTCACATACTATGTACCAGAAACATCACAGGACACATAGGGTTCTGTTCTATCCAGTTTTAGGAATCCACTGGTGTCTTGGAACACACTCCCCACAGCTAAGAGGGAGGGTTTAGAATATAAACAGAACCTAGTCTAGAACCAGGTACTCATACTACAGAATGTTACCAAAACTGTTAATAATACTCTCTAGGTCAGTGGTTCTCGACCTTCCTAACGCTGCGACCCTTAATACAGTTCCTCATGTTCTAGTAACCCCCAATCATAAAATTATTTCATTGCTACTTTATAACTGTAATGTTGCTACTGTTACTAACCTGTAAATCTCTGAGTTTTCCAGTGGTCTTAGGCGACCCCTGTGAAAGGGTCATTCCAATGCAAAGGGGTCGCGACCCACATGTTGAGAATCACTGTTGTGGGTGCTCTTTCCACTCCAATCTTCTTGACTTCTTTTGTTCCTACAGATTCCGGCTTTCACCTGACAAATGAATTCCTACACCACACTGTAAAGCCAAATGTCCTTAATCTGGTGTTTAAATGCTTTACAGCCTCTTGTTAATGGTCTCCGATGGACAACTGGCTCCTTTTGTTATAGGTCCACAGAAAGGCTTTCTAAGTCCCACTCCCCAGCAACCATCAGTCCTCAGGAAGGTGGCCTCAGGTACTCTTCCCCTCTGTGACAGGATGCTGACGAGTCCAATCTTGTGCAGGTAGTCTCAGCTATTGGGAGCTTAAGAGTGCAGTGGCTACGTGTCACACATCACTCCAACCCTTCTTCGGGCTCTATCATTCTTCCTTTCTACCTCCTCTTGTACACTGGCTCCTGAGCCTTGGAGAGAACACTATAGATGCCTCACTTAGGCTATGGCTCTTTTATTTACTGCGACCTGGGACCGGGCCTCAGATTCCATATCTACAAATTCAGTACCTGCAAATAAAAATGACTGCTGAGACCAGTTGAGAGAGCTCAAGTTTGTGCCCCATTAAAGTTCATGTTGAAGCCTTAACCTCTAATAAGATGGTATTAGTTACAGGCTTTAAAAAGGAACTAGGCAGCCAGCGGTGGTGATATATGCCTGAAATTCCAGCACTCGGGAGGCAGAGGCAGTTGGATTTCTGTGAGTCTGAGGCCAGCCTGATCTACAAAGCAAGTTCCAGGACAGTCAGAGCTGTTACACAGAAAAACCCTGCCTCAAAAGAAAAAGGACTAGGTTTAGATGAGGTCATGAGGGCATGACTCCATCACAGGACAGTGGCCACTATAAGAAGAGGCATCAAAGCTGTCACTCCTCTATCATGTCATCTACAAGCTGGGAAGAAGGGGTCACTAGGAACTGGACCTTCCAGCAACCTTGATCTCAGACATCTGCGACCCCACAACAGTGAGACACAAATGTCTATGGTTTAAGGCACTCTGTTTATGATATTGTGACACAGTAGTCTGAACTCACTGTGAGATATTATCCTGTACAACCCATATAATGCCTGGCACATAGCATTCAACAGCTGCTGTTATTTATCATAATACTCACAGTCTCGGCAGACACTACATATACTCCCAAGCACATCCCTGCATACACTATTTCCTCTACTTTCCTCTCTTTCAACATCTCCATTCACCTAAATCTACACTATGTAAGTCAAAATTATCCCTAAGAAGGCCAAGTGTGGTGTCATACTCCTATAACCCCAGAATACCAAAGGCTGAGGTGGAAGAATCAGTCAGTAAAGTCATGAGGACCTGAGTGGATTTCCCAGAACCCACACAAAAGCCCAGGCAGGGCAGCATGAGCTGCAGCCCCAGTGCTGGAGCCGTAGTGACGGGAAGCCCCTGGGGCTTGCTGTCCACCCTGCCTAGCAGAATCTGACAAGTTCCAGGTTCAGTGAGAGACTGTGTCCCAAAAAACAAGAAAGAACGCCATTAAGCAAGTCACTTGACATCAACCTCTGGCATTATGGGAGCGTACACACACACACACACACACACACACACACACACACACACACAAACACACTCACTTTCAGGCAAGCCTGAGCTACACAAGCTCTGCCTCAAAAGGAAATAATAATAATAATACCCCAGTAGAAATACTTTAGTGAAAACCTTGGCCAAAGAAAGAGAAGCAGCTGTCTGAGGATTTGCTTCAAGACAGCTGCACCTCATTCTAAAAACAGGGACGTCCACAGTGGGCAGACAGAAAATAACAGGGCATACCTCGGACAACTCTCTGCTTCCCATGAAGTCAACCTGCCCTCATCATTCCCATCACCCATGAGAATCATCCTCCAGAGCTCAGCGGCTGGCACAGAGCGGGTGCTCCGAGTGCAGCAGCAAGCTAAGCAAGACCCGGGTTCTCTTGTTTGTTCCTAATGAGTGGGGGGCAGGGCAGGTACTCTGAGCAGCTTTCAGTCCCCCTTAACCATTTGCTGTAGCCACAGCTGTTCGCCTACCCAAACCAACGGCAATTCAGCTCTCAAATATGTCCCAGAGAATACCTATGCCAACAACTGAACTTCAGGGACATTCCTCCTTCATCCAAGTTGGCTGTGGTGAAGAAACCAGAAAAAGGCACAGATTACATGTGTTTAAACAAATTCCGTTTTCCCTTTATTAATGTCAAATCTAAAATTCCAGAACTGTAGCTGTGAGAAATCAAAACAAACATAACTTTTTCTAATTAAAAAAAAAAAAAGCCTCATTAAAGAAGACTTCAAAGAAAAGCAGAAGAATCAGGGAAAAGCACAGAGCAGTGAACAAGCAGCCCTGAGCTCGGCTCCTCAGAAACACAACCCCTCAACGTTCGGTACATTTTCCCTGGCGTCTTACACAACTGTAATCACGAATTGTAGTTGTCGAAGCCCGTGTTCTTTAAAGTGCATCCTAAGAATTTCTCTACGTTTTTCTTAACTTTGCAGCTTCACAGAGGAGACGGCAGAAAATACCATTTCCTCCCATGACAACTACTAGAGTAAAAACTGAGGCTTTCCTGACGTTCCTGCAGCCACTGAACTAAAATAAGATATCCTAAAAATGCCTAGACACATAGAGTGGCTAAAAACGTTAACTGGCTTTCAAGGGACAAAGACAGACAGGCGAGACTTACTAGAGCCATCTCTGTTCTGGGTCAGTTTCTTTTTTAACATCATTTTTTTTTAAACATCATTGATAATATGCATGGTACTCACACCCAATACCCAAAGCCCAGTGTGAATGGTCACCCAGACACGCTGGCTCTTCCAGGGCTGGGCTTCTTATTCATTGTGTGCCCCTACCAAGGACAACAGTACCTGACACAACACAGACATTGTAAGACGTTTGTTGGAATGAAATGAACTACAGACTCAGATATATGCTTCTTCAGAGACAGGAAAGATTACTGTGAGCTGGAGTTACCAGGCACAACAAACAATGTGATTGTAGAATTAGATTTTAACAGTAATTGTAAGAACAAGGTGAACCAACTAAGTATTGGGATACTCTACAAAAGACAGAAAGAGGCTGGAAAGAGAGCTCAGCGGTTAAGAACACGTGCTGCTCTTACAGAGGACCCAGGTTCTAGCCCCAGTACCCACAGAGTGATTCACAACCACACATTCCCAGCACTCACACAGTGACTCACAACCACCAGTTAATTCCAATTCTAGGGGATCTGACACCCTCTTCTGGCCTCTCTGGGCATCTGCATACATGGCATGCACATACAAACAGACACACATTCATACAAATAAAATAAAGTTACGGGGACTGGAGAGAGATAGCTCATTAGTTAGGAGCGCTTGTTTTCTTCCAAAAGACCTGGGTTCAATTCCCAGTACCTGCCAGCTCACATACATCTATTATTCTGGTCTCAGGGAATCTGATGCCCTCTTCTGGCCTCCTTGGGCACTGCACACACATGGTGGACAGACAGACATGCAGGCAAAACATACATACATACATACATACATACATACATACATACATACGATGGTTTGCACAAGAATAGCCCCCAGGACTCATATATTTGAATGCTTGGTCCCCTGTTGCTCAAACTGCTTGGGAAGGATCAGGAAGTGTGCCTGGTTGGAGGAAGGGTGTCACTGGGGTGGACTTTGAGGTTTCAAAAACCCATGTCATTCCTAATTAGTTCTCTACTTTCTCTTCTCTTTTCTCTTTCTTTTTCCCTCCTTCTTTCTTCTAGATTAAAATTAAGTTCCAAGTCACTGCTCCAGCGCCATGCCCACCTGCTGCCAAGCTCCCCACCATGATGGTCATGAACTCTCACCCTCCAGAACTGTGAGGCCCAAATTAAATGCTTCTTTTTATAAGTTGCCTTGGTCATGGTGTTTTGTCACAGCAATTGAAAAGTAACTAAGACAACACAAAATAGAACATTTATTTGAAAAATCAACATTTAAAAGAAAAAGACGTAAGGGAAGACGTTTACACAGCCTGAATCCTCCCTATGGCTTGAAAAGCAGCAGAGCACTGCAGTCTTGCTGTACGCGGTGACTGCTGGGAAATTCAATACAGAGCACATAATATATACTATTGAGAGGCAAGAAACCCCGAACACCCCCACATGAAAGACCACTTGCTTCCCAGGGCATCAGAAACAGGGCTGCTTCTCAGGACGACTTCTGTGCACCATGGCAAGCAGCAAAGGGGCAGTGAATTAATGCTTTCGCTCCCATACAGTGGATAGTGTCCTTGCCAACCTGAGTGTAAAAGAATGTGCTTACCCAACTTAGTTTCCGGATCTCTTCATACACCAGTGGAGATATTTGCATACAGTGTTAGAATTTGGAGAGCACGTGCAAAGATTTAAAATTTGCACTCAGCCCTGATGTCATCACACTCCCAGACCTGATTGGAAACACACCTTAAAAGAGAATCTGCCATCACTAGGAGGTCCTCAGCCAACTGTACACTCTAACTTCACTCACACTCACACATATTTTCTTTTCTTTCATCCCACTTGTGCTCTGAAAGAATTCAAAGGATTTATGAAGAAGGAATTTGTTAGTATCACATCTCTAACAGCTGCTACTTGGGTGTGCTATATCCATAGCGTCTTCTATTGCAATACATAACCATATCAGGAAGCAAACGTGAGCATCTGCTTCCTTTCAGAAAACTAACTTAAAGCTATCCCTCACCTTCCACAGAGCCGAGGAGACCGCTGTGAACCTGAGTTTAACACTGCAGTTATATGATGGCTAAGATCTCTAGCAGCTACCCATCCAGTCTCCAGCCTGTAGCATGGCCATAAACAAATCATTTGGAGATGAGTAGCTGATCCAAGTAATTCATGTTTTGGGGACTAGGTGTCCTTTGTTTTTCTTAAAGCACACATACAACCCTGACAATGAGTCTAACAATCAGGTAATCAAAAGGAATTAAAACGTCATAAAGGGGGAGTTGGGGATTAAGTTCAGTGGTAGAGCGCTTGCCCTGGGTTTGGTCCTCAGCTCTGAGTGGGGGAAAAAAGAGACAAAATGTCATAAAGGGGCTGGGGCTATAGCTGCAGCAAAGGGCTTGTTCAAGACCCTGAGTTGAGTCCCAATCAATCAATCAATCAATCAATGTACACCATTCTCAAACATGCTTCAGGAGTCCAAATAAATAAAGAATTAGAATACTTGGTTAGAAATTTCTACATTTCCCCTCACAAACTGTCTTCAAGACTACAAACTGTTACTCTTGTTCTAAATGAAGGCTGCTCTCTGTCACATCAAAAGTTCTGGAAAGTTAGCCAGGTGGTGGTGGTACACGCCTTTAATTCCAGCTCTCAGAGGCAGAGGCAGGTGAATCTCTGTGCGTTCAAGGCCAGCCTGGTCTACAGAGTGAGCTGGAGGACAGAGAAATCCCAGCTTGAAAAACAAAAAAAGTAACAACAACAAAGTTCTGGAAAGTTACTGAATTGCTAAATAATCACTCAAAAAGGAGATGAGGCACAACATTTGTAAAGCTGAATCACACCAGTCATAAATTCCACAAAGGAATATTATATATACAAACAGCACGACTTTGAACACTTGATAATCTCACAAAACTCATCCGTAATAAGATTTCCACTGTCAAATAGAATAAACAAGTAACCAAAGACTGGGTTACCACATACTAGAGAGTCCCAAGTTTAAGATGCTTGAGGTACCACCTCAAGCACCTTACCTCTGCGTGCTAGTGTTTCTTCACACACAAAACAGGAAAAACAATAACGTGCTCTTAAGTTATCAAAATCAAATTAATTAATTCACATTAAGTTGTCATAACAGAGCCCAGCAAAGGGCAATTACATGAAATGTTTACTACAGTGTTAGAAACTGTGCAGCCCTGGCATGCCTTGAATTTGCCCTGTAGCCAAGGCTGGACTTGAACTGGCAATGATCCTCCTGCCTCTGGCCCTTAAGTACTGTGATTACAAGAACATGCGACCACATCCAGCTTGGAACTAGTAATTTGTTGTTGTTGCAGGGTCTCACTCTACCCCAGGGTGACTTGGAACTTACTGTGTAGCCCAAGATGGCTTAAAACTCACAGTGATCCTCCTGCCTCAGCCTCCAGAGTGTTTCGATTACAAGCATGAGCTACAGCTGACAGGAGCTAGCATTTTTTAAGTGGAAATAGTGCCTAGTGATAGCATCTGAAAAGCATCACCCTAAAAGTTAAAAAACAAAACAAAACAAAAAAGTAGTTCCGCCTGTGAAGATGACATGTTTTTAAAGATGTATTTTCTTTTTACTCACATGTGACAGAGATATGTGCATGTATGAGCGCAGGTGCCTGCAGAGTTCAGAAGAGTATGTCAGATCCCTGAGGGAAGAGTCTCACGCTGTTTGAGCCACCCAAACTGGTTGCGATGGACAGAACTTGGGTCCTCTGCCAGAACACACCTTTGTAATCACCGAGCCATCCCTCCAGACCCAGGAGTACAGCTTTAAGGTATATGTAAGCTAAAAGCCATAGAATGGAAGACTCCTCACATTAAAAAGAATGCTACAGCTTTCCAAGTGGACTATGGCCACCCTAGCAACTTCATCTTGGCCATGGGTCCTAGATTACAAATTTGTATTGTACTTCTTATGTAATGCAAGTGAATCTCATCCCTTAATAGCAAGAAACCCGTCAAATCAGCACCCCCCTGAAGGGCAAAACCAGAGACTAAGAATATATGAAGCCCTCAGCATTTTCTGCTTTTACCAACAAATCAAATAGAAATTCATCCCTGAAGTCAACTGCAAATGTATCTCCAATAAAATCTGCAGACTTTCATGTGAACAAATCTCTTCAACAATAGGGAGTTGTTCTAGTCTGTGAATAGAACAGTGTCAGTGTGACCAACACAGTGGGAGCTGGACATTCCTGACACTCCTGTCTCCTGGCTAGCCTCTGGTCATCTGTATCTCCCAACTGCATTTGGCTTTGAAATAACTTTCAGACAAAGTATACGGTCACCCAGTATATGCTCATCCTTATCATGGAGGCGTGTTTCCAGCACTTCTGAACCAGACCCCCTCTTTTTACTACCACTCCCACTCTGAGTACCCCACTAGAATAAGCACCAAACACAAAAACGCTTTGTTTTCCTAAGTCTGTCCACCCCCCACTCCCGATGGTGCCAGTGCCTTGGTGTATTAATTTGTATTTTTTGGAAAACACCATGGGCGGCAACAAACCCAAGAAACAAATGATCCAAGGGTTGAAGAGTGGTCCGGGTTGGGTTACCTGTGAGCAAGGAGTAGTGCATTATGCAACCTTAAATTTGGCACTACTTTGTTTGGCAGGCAGTCTTGAAATAATAATTTAAAAAAAAAATTTTAAGGCTATTAAATAGCCTCTGAAAATGGGTTCACAAATCTACTTCACAGAACTGTTTTAAGGACTGAGATAATGGCTTCAAAGTGCCGTGTGGTATTTATAGAAAGTAAACTTCCAGCGCTTCTGCTCAACTGACCAGGGAACTACTATCTCCCAGGAATTCCAGTGGAATGAAAAAGCGCAAAACTTTCAAGTTTAGCAGCGTGTCGGGATCCAAATGGCCCGGATGCTACTGGAGGGGGGTGGGTGGTGGTAAGGGTCTCCTCCACCACGCTGCAACAACGGTGCTCATCCCTGTGCAGTTCCATCTCCGCGCAAGGATGGCCGGCCTTGGCCCCTCGTTCAGCTTCTTTGTTGACCCCAGCAGCTCCCGGGAGGACAGGCCCCTGGCTGGAGCTTCCCCAACCGCTCGTCGTCCACGACTTAGGGCACCACGCTGCTGATGGGGTGTTTTCTCCAGTAAGTTTTCGAGCCCGGGAAGCGGCTGCCACGGTCCTTCTAGAATCTAGACGGCCGTGTCCCTGTCCAGGACCAGCCGCATCCACGCGGGTCAGCCCGAGACCCGACCCGACAGCCCGGGGAACCGCGCCCGCCCGGAGACCGCTATTCCACGGCGGCCCGGGCCGCTCCGTTCCCATCGCCACACACCCCACTCCCCAGTGGCCTAGAAGCGTCCACTCACCCCTGAAGAGCAACAGCAGAAAGAAGTCGGGCAGCCGCGCGCAGAGCCGAAGTCGCAGACGCCGGCTCAGCGCCATGTCGAGGGGAATGTGAGGGGCTCGGGCTTGCCGCGGAGAACCAGCCTTGTGCGCATGCGCCCGAGACTGCTTGGACCCTGCGACCCGCCTCCGGTTACCATAGCGACCACACGGCCCAGCCGGGCCGGCACCATGGTGACCGAAGAAGCTCTAGTCTGGTTGCTATGGGTGCAATGATGCTCAAGGCTTGCAGGTGGTATCTTGGTGGATGGACTGAGCGGTAGGAGGATTAAAAAGCGTGTCTAGGAGGGGAACGGGGTGGATTTATAAAACTGTAGGTTATTGCTAGAGATCTAAGAAGGATTACTCCATTAAAATTTAGGAAATGATGGGGCTGGAGAAATGGCTCAGCGGTTAAGAGCACCTGTTGCTCCTGGAGAGGACCTGGGCTCCATTCCCAGCACCCACATGGTGGCTCACAACCATCTGTAACTCCAGTTCTAGGAGATCTGACATGGTCTTCTGACCTCTAAGGGCACTAAACATGTATGTGGTGCACATACACACATGCAGGCATACACATGAAATAAATCATTATAATTTTTTTAGTTAATGAGTGTTATTTTACAAATAAAGACATTGCAGAACCAGGCAAGGCTCCCAGTGGTGGGAATGGGACACCAACCCAGCCACAAAACCTTCAACCCACACCTGTCCTGACTGCAAGATGTGCAGGGCAATGGTGGCTCAGAGCTTGTGGAAGTAGCCAACTACTGACTACTGTAACTTGAGGCCTAAGCCTTGGGAAGAAGCTCATGACCCTCACTGCCTGGATGACCAGGAACCAGAAGTATGATGATGGCTCAGAGACCTAGGATAGAACTAAACACACAACTGACCCAAAAAAAAAAAATCAACGAAATGATTCCTAACAATATTCTGCTATACTCACAGATTTGTGCCTAACTCAATAGTCATCAGAGAATCAGAGAGGCCTCCTCCAGCAGCTGATGGGAGCAGATGCAGAGACCCATATCCAAACATAAGGCAGAGCTCTGTGAAACCCACAGAAGAGGGGAAGGAAGGATTGTAGGAGCCAAAATGCTCAAGGACACCAGGAGATTATGGCCCACAGAATCAACTAAGCAGGGCTCTTAGGGCTCACAGAGACTGAAGTGACAATCATGGAGTCTGTATGGTTCTGCACTAGGTCCTCTGCATACATACTGTGGTTGTTTAGCTTGGTGTTTTTATGGGACTCCTAACAGTGGGAGTAGAGGTGTCCCTGACTCTTTTGCCTGCTCTTGGGACCCTTTTCCTCCTACTGGATTGCATCTTCCAGCCTTGATATGAGGGTTTGTGCCTAATCTTATTGTATCTTGTGCTGTGTTCAGTTGATATCACTGGGAGGCCTGCTCTTTTCTGAAGGGAAATGGAGGAGGAGTGGCTATGGGGGAGACGGGAGGTAGAGGGGTGAGAGGAGTGGAGGGAGGGGAGGCTGTGGTAGGGATGTATTGTATGGAAGAAGAGTAAATAAAAAGAAAAAAATGTTGCCGAGTAACAGTAGTGTTTGGAAACAGTAGTGTTTTCACACCTGGAGAGCCCCTGATTCCATATGTAATAAAAGAAGGTGTTGAAATCTGCATAGAACATTAGCAAGCATACTTAGTACATAAAAACAATAAGTTTCTGTAGAATCATAATTCATTTCTCTAGTAGAGCTAAAGCATAATGGCACACCCAGTAGTTTATCCTACACAATAGAAGGGTAATTCTTGGCACTGGTGCTGAACTTTTTTACTCATTTTTATTGGTTTGTTTTTTTTTTTGACAGAGTCTTAAGAATTCACTCTGTAGACCAGGCTGGCCTCAAATTCACAAAGATCCGCCTGTCTCTGCCTCCCAAGGCCTGGGATTAAAGGCATGCACCACCACCATCTGGCTATTTTTATTATTTTTAATTATATGTAAGTGTGTATGTCTGCATGTAGGTGTGTGCAAGTAAGTGCAGGCACTCAGAACAGAGGTTCAGAGTTACAAATAATATGAGCCACCTGGAGTGGGTGCTGAGAACAGAACTCGGGTCCTCTGGAAGAGCAGCAAGTGTTCTTAACTGCTGAGCCATCTCTCCAGCCCTCTTTTTCACTCTAAAAATGGTTGTTGTTGTTGTTGTTGTTGTTGTTGTTGTTGTTGTTGTTGTTGTTATTGTGTGTGTCTGTGTGAGTACAGGAGTACATGGTAGGATGGTACATGCCACAATGCGCTTGTGGAGATCAGAGGACAACTCTGTGAAGTTGCCTTTCTCTTCCACTTTTACATGAGTTCCAGGGGTCAAACTCAGGTCGCCAGGCCTTAGGAGCAAGCACCTTTACCTGCTGAGCCATTTTACTAGGCTTGCTCTGAATTCTGAATAGTGGGAAATGGTAAGGTTAGGGGAGAAAACTGCAGCAAGCCCCTATCAGCAGATGATGAGAAGGATAAGAATGAACTGGAAATTAGACCTAAAGAGCAAGAGAATCTGAAGTGTTGTTTAATAGAATGGAAAAATTCTTGAGAAAAGTTTGCACCGTGTTTAATATAAAAAGAACATTCCTACCATTCCAGAAACAACATAGTTAAAATGGAATTCTGAGTCTGTTAGTAAAATGTGCCACAAATTCCCAACAATCAATATTATTATTCAATGGGTAACATAGGGATATTTCAAGAAATTTGAAAGAGAAAGGTCATTGTCAAGCATGTTTCAACTTTCATCCATATATGGTCTTCAGTATACATTTTATAAATGCTCAAACCTCTATAAACATAAATTTGATTACTCTCCCACAATTCCAGAAAAAAAAATCTCAAAAGTAAAGGTAAAATTTTAAGATAACCTATTATGATTCAACTTGTCTTTTTCTTCTGTCCATTCCAGATCACCATGCATCTAAGTCATCAGTAAATGTGTGTGAAGAATATTTTGCAATGGTGGCCTCTCTCCCTCATTAAACACAGAACAAAGTAGAGTCTCGGGTGATTTTCCTTAAGCCTAGTTGGTTTTTTTCCTGCTCTCATTTTTCCTCTGGTCACACGCTCAGTCATAGTTACCTAACTGAAGAAACCATTTTGATTGCTTGGGGAATGTGAGATGGTGTCTGACTGTGGGCAGAGTACAGCTGTTCAGAAGCCAATGCTCCTTTCTCCTGCCGAATTCCTGTGTTTGCGTTATGGCATGGTTCTTTCTGTTGAATACCCTTCTGTCTTAGAGTTACTTGAAATTCAGGCAGAGATAACAAAGAAAGGCTTCATGAATATTCCATAAAGGGCAGAGGTTCCTGGGAGAGGGGGTGGCAGGTGCTTCACTGTATAAAGTATTGACTTCCCCACACAGTGGAGTTTGCGCATCATTAATGGTGGCTAAAGCGTGGTCTTGGAATGGAAGTGCAGCTAGAGATGCTGCAAGGCAGGGTAACGCATTTGTCTGTGATGTGGTCTGTTTTTTTCTGGAGAAACTGTACTCCGGTCAGCAAGAAACGAACTCGATGAGGTCACAAGCAATGTTCTAGAAGCATTGGGTAAATAGAGCTGGGAGTCTGTGCCTTTACCATAGCATAATCCATCAGAACGTGTTTATTCTAGTGTGTGGCATACTAGGGAGAGATGCGCTTATTTTTGTCCTTTTTTTTTTTTTTTTTTTTTTTGAGACAGGGTTTTTCTGTGTAGCCTTGGCTGTCCTGGAACTCGCTCTGTAGACCAGCTGGCCTCAAACTCAGAGATCTGACAGCCTCTGCCTCCAGGGTCCTGGGATTAAAGGTGTGCGCCACCACCGCTGAGTGAGAGATGCATTTTTCTTTCTTTTCTTTTCTTTCTTTTTTTTTTAACATAATTTGTTATTGATTCTTTGGGAATTTCACATCATGCACCACAATCCCGCTCACCTCTAGTTTCTGGCACACCATCATCACCAAAACTCCCCTCAGGTATCCTGCTGTTGTCCCGAGTCATGAAGATCCTGGGGTTCGTTCTGCAGGACCGATTCCCTTCATGTACTCCAGCAAGATGGGGTAGATGTTAGAGTGGACCAACCCAAGGCCCAGGATGTGGGTCTGGGTGGTAGTTGAGCTGTTTGGTCCAGGCCACTGGGACTGCTCCCCTCAGGTGAGAGGGCAGACCCAGTTCTCCCACACCTGTGGTGAGGGGTGGGGCCTAAGAGTTTCATTTCTTAAAAGAACTTAAGAAATTAAATCTGGCCAAGTGGTAGCAATGTATGCTTTTAATCCCAGCACTCACTCGGGATGCAGAGGAAGGTGAATCTCTGCTAGTTCAAGACCAGCCTGGTCTACAAAGCGAGTTCCAGGACAGCCAAGGCTGTTACCCAGAGAAACTCTGTCTCAAAAAAACCAACCAAACAAACAAACAAACAAATAAACAAACAAAAAAATTAAATGTGCATATGCTGAACTTAAAAGTTTTACAATACTGTTATTCAATATAAACACACACATACAAAAAAAGGCAAGTCAAGATGCAAAAAGAGTGGGTTGCCTGTGTAATTTGCCTCTGAGAAGGACAAAGCTGATTATTTATGTTTATCTAAGGCTTGGACTCCTTACCTATAAAACAGGGACACCACTACTCATCCCGATGAACTGATTGCCTGAGATTAAACACCTGAGACACAGATGGAGCTCAATACATATTTACTCCTCAGACTTCTTCCCTTCCTCACGATCATGCTTCTGATCGAGCACAATGGCTTCAACATTCTGCCAGAGCCCTGATAAACGAAACACCCTCAACCTGCAGAGATGTCAGAGGGAATGAAAAGCAAAGACGAGCTTTACGTGAGTGGCTGTTTTTTCTTACAGTCTCCCTGTGATGACTCAAGAAAGTGACTCAAGGTCTGACACTGACTATGTAGACCAGGCCAGCCTTAAATTCACAAAGATCTGCCTGCATCGACCTCTCAGGGGCTGCAATTAATGCCATATGCCACAATAACAGTTGACATTATTCTTTAAAAACAAAAATTACACAATCTGCTGGGCCATGGTGGCGCACGCCTTTGATCCCTGCACTCGTAGGAAGCAGAGGCAGGTGGATCTCTGTAAATTCAAGGTCAGCCTGGGCTACAGAGTGAGTTCCAGGACAACCAGGGCTACACAGAGAAACCCTGTTTCGAAACACCAAAAAAAAAAAAAAAATTACATAATCATAATTTCATTTCCTTCTATTTGTCATTAAGTTCCTAAATAATCACTTGAAGTCAGCTTTTCCAGCATGAGAGAAGGGGGGTTCTTTTCTTTATGGGAGTCTCCACCCCAAAGTATTTGTCTGCACAGCTTTTCTGAAAGCTTGGTCATATATTTGTTGCTGAGTTTCTCATTCCTTTCAATTCCCTCTTTCTTTGCAATGTTTTCCACTACATTTACCTACATTTTATCCCAGCTATCATCCTCTCATCTCTGTTCCAATTCCTTCTACTCCCGGAAAATGTGCTGTACTTCACTTGATTTGCATATGCCTCTGTGATTCCACTGAAGAAGGTCACACTGTTGGCAATTTTTTTCAAGTGACTTCCTATGGTGAGGCCTTCAGCAGCAGCTATTGAATAAAACTTCCACAGGGGACCTGAGTAAATAGCTCAATTGATAGAGCACTTGCCTGGCATGCAAGAGGCTCTGGGTTCCACCCCAAGCACCGCACAAACCAGGCTTGGTAACACAGTAGGATCAGAAGTTCAAGATTATCCTCAACTACATAGCCAGTTCATTGCCAGCCTAGGCTACAGGAAACTCCACCTAAAAATTTAAAAATAAGAATAAACAAAACTATTTCATGGGATGCCAAGTGTAGGTGCTTGTGTGTGTGTGTGTGTGTGTGTGTGTGTGTGTGTGTGTGTGTATCTTCATGTACTCATATGTGCCAAGGGTTAAAAACAGTCCCTCCCTTATATTAGAGCAGGGGTTAAAGTATTTATCTGGGGCTCTTTACCCCCCAGTATACATTAAAACACAATGCCACTGGGACTGCTGAGAAGCCTCAAGGACAGCCTGTGCTACCTTGGAACAAAGCCAGGAGCAACTACTGCTCCTGATGCGCAGGGTGGACCCATCTCCTGTTGCAGGGTTCCTAACCTGTGGCACTTTATGCTATAGTTGTATGCCTCTAGTATATTGCAATTGCTTTGTTTACATATTGGAGATATTTTTATCCCAGCCCTCCAATTAGAGGTAATTTTCATTTCACACAAATTGCACCACAGAGTGTTTACTTCCTCAAGGCACCAGGGAGAAACCAGAA
The DNA here is from genome assembly GCF_949786415.1 of Peromyscus eremicus. Lineage (NCBI taxonomy): Eukaryota > Metazoa > Chordata > Mammalia > Rodentia > Cricetidae > Peromyscus > Peromyscus eremicus. Next base: position 22,792,600 of record NC_081422.1, read on the forward strand.
GCCATCACGTCACTGTCACTGTTCCTTTGCTGCAGGGATCTTGTGCCCTTAGTAGAGACCCTGCTAGACCCAATTTGGTGTTTCAGGCTTTTGCAAGGAGCAAATTCTTCCAGAGAGTACTGGCCTGTACTGCCCAGAGCTTTCCAGGGATGGGTAGGGAAATTTCTCTGTGGTTGCCATTGCATTAATTCTGGATACCATGGTTTAGGAATGGAAATAGTGGGGATTTGATTCTATTTCCTGGGTCACCTACATGAGGGAAGTCTCAGGAAGCTCAGCTATTATTCAGACCCACAGGTCTTAAGACAATGAGTAAGAGTTCTAGCTGATACTCTGTAGTTTCTCTTCAATTGCACGGCATTCTAATCCACAAAATTTAGGATTAAGAGGAGTGAATGTAGTCAGGTAGCCAAAGTGAGGGTATAAGGATGATGTAGCATGTTAAACCCCACAACGAGAATGTACCCCAATCTCTAGAGGAAAGGGTTCTTTAAGAGTGCACATCCAGTTCAGACTAGCACCCAAAGAGAAACCAGCCTCGAAAATTTAGCAGCTTATATAGGTCTTGGGTTTTAACCATCTGCATACGCTGTCATCTTTAAATCTGTTTCAAGTCTCTACCCCCGAGTTACATTTTGAGCAATTAGACTGAGACAGGAGACTATGTCTGGCCATCTGGACAAGTAGAAGACTAATCAGCAAAGATATTGTCAAAATTATGTTCTAAGTAAATCAGTGTTGTTCTTTTCCTGTAGTTGTTACTCAAGGTCATCCTGGCCACCTGACAGAGTTATGGATATCCTGATAATCCAGTGGGATTTAATAGCAGCTGTGATCCTTGGACCTACCCATGGAGTCATGTTCTTCAATATGGGAATGGACCTGATTGCCAGTTGTAAGCCGGGATTGTCTCCTTTGGTTATGGATGGGAAAGAGAATCTAATTGGTGGCAATCTTAGTGAATAAATCTTTTTTGGGGAGCTTGAGTCAGGTTTTTCTGTGTAACCCTGCCTGTCCTGGAACTCGCTCTGTAGACCAAGCTGGCCTCAAACTCAGAGATCAACCTGCCTCTGCCTCCAGAGAGCTGAGATTAAAGGTGTGCACCACCACCACCCGGCTGTGAATAAATCTTAATAGAAATGTTTTCTCAGCAAGAAATTATGTCAATTATGTTAAAGGTACCAAATTTCCTTGTAAGAACCTGGTTAGTGTGTCACTTACCTCTAAGTCATATCAGAGGCAGTGCTCTTTTCTAGCTAAACTCTACTTTGTGTGACTTAATATTTTCTAAGCAAGTAAATCCATTATAACATCGAATTGTTACTCCCAGTTTCTCCTACTGAGAAAAAATGCATCTTAAAACTTTCTAATACTAATATTTCAGCAAACAATCCTTGAACTTCTTGTCACTGCCTAGCTAAAAATGAATCAGAAGTCTGGAGAGGTGGCTTAGCTATTAAAGGCTAGGCTCACAACCAAAAAAAGGCAAAAATTAACGAGAAAAACAGCTCGAGACCCTCCAATGGCCACAAAGCTAAAGGATAAACACATGACAGTATATACAATTAGTTGTGCCTTCATGACACAAAAGATAAACTCAGGATAATATAAATTTGGTTAGCTATCTCCTATTTCAAACACCGTCCTGAGCTTTGGGTCCCACAAACCAGCCTTTAACCAACTTAACTAATATTAAGCTAACATTAATAGAATACATTTTTATTTCTTCTTTGGTTAGCCTAAGAAAATGGAGTGCAGTTTGGGACCCAAGGCACTTGGGTGCAATCAGAACCCTGAAAGCATTGATGATACTCAGTGGAGACCCTGTGAAGGATAGAGAGCTTGACTCTCCCATCTCTAAGAGCACCTCTGTTTCACCACCTTTAATATTCTGGGGTGACCTTTGAGCCCATTCATTCTTTCCCGGCAACACTTTGTCTTCAAGGCAGGCCTTGTCCCCTGGAATGCAGGAAGGAAATAGGCAGTTTTGCCAAGTTTTGAGATACAAAGTCCCCATATGTCCTCCCCACAACGTAGTGGTGCTACTGTTATTGACCCAATGTAATGCAATTTCACCATGTTTTATCTGTACTGTTGCATGGTCTACAGGCAGCTCTTTCCATATCTAGACTTCAAAACTGAGGCCAAGACAGTAATAGATGATTAGTTAATACCCTTAGAATGTAGGAAACACTCCCATGTCCTGTAGAACTAACAACTGGCTAAGGTGTTCAGTTTGAAATTCCGATTCTCCTCCTCCTTCTCCTCCTCCTCCTCCTCCTCCTCCTCCTCCTCCTCCTCCTCCTCCTCCTCCTCCTCCCTTCTTCATTCTTTTTAATACAGGGTTTCTCTATGTAGCCTTGACTGGTCTGGAACCCACTCTGTAAAACAGGCTGGCCTTGAACTCACAGAGATCTGCCTCTGCCTCCCTAGTGGTTGGAATGCCCAGCTAATTACCTTGAAATTCTTAAATTGTTACTTATGCCCTTTAGATTCCTTAGTATGACTGCAGAAGTCACAGCTAGAAAACCAATTGTTATGTTTATGAGCTTCACAACTTCATTATTCCTCTGTTCCCTTGAATCTGCTTGCACTGACGACTTAACCTTTCTCAAAACTCCTTGGGCTATCACAAAATAATGGCTGTGTGGTACTTCCTATCTGTATTTCCCTTCCCTTTGGCATGGTCATTTTTAAACTCCATCATGTCCTGTGTATCCACTTCAGATATTATGTCCTCATGACTAAACCGCTGGAGTTTCCTGGTTCCATTGTGCTCTCCAGTACAGTTTAAGTGGCCTTCTTCTGCTTTCCAAATATAACATACACACCTCTAATTTATACTGTACTATATTGGATTGTACTATACATTTCCTCTGTAAACTCTCTAGACTTTGAGTCTAATCGTTTTTATCTTTTCTTTTGCATGTGTATGAGGCCACAATCCCTTTGTAAAACAGTTCTAGATGCATCCATAGCCATGCCTTTTTTATGATGTGGTCCCAAGTATTTTATGATTTCGTTCATGATCTCTACTTTTTTTTAAGATTTGATTTTATTTTAGGTATATGGGTTTTTTGCCTTCATGTATGTCTGTACAACACATATGTGCAGTGCTCATGGAGGTCGGGAGAGGGCATCAGGTCCCTGGGAACTGGAGTTACAGATGGCTGTGAGCCACCATTTGGGTGCTGGAAACTGAACCATCTGGGTCCTCTTGAAGAACAGCAAGTGCTCTTTACTGCTGAGCAATCTCCCAAGCCCCTATGACCATTACTTTAGATTTTACTATTCATTATTTAGAAGTCAACTTTCTTAGAGTCTTTTTATTCTCCCCTCCCTTGACCCCATGCTGCTGGGGTTAAATCTAGGACCTTCCTAGTGGTTGGAATGCCCAGCTAATCACCTTGAAATTTATGTCCCCAGTCCCTGCTAGAGATTCACTCACTGCTGTGGTCAGAGAATGAGATCTAAATAAAATTAATGCTTCTGTAATTGTGGAGAGTGTCTTTCTGTCTTCCTAATACTCAACTTTACATGTGTGACTTTTGTAATTAGAAAATGTGGTATATTCCTGGAAGTTGGGTATACAGCTGTAAATAAATACCCATTCAGTTAAATTTATATATTAGACTCTCCCAAACTCTAATCTCTTCATGGAGTTATTTGTTCTTTTTCTGGAAAAGTGGTGCTACATAGCACATTGTAACTACAGGTTTCCTAAGATCTCATTACAGTTCTGTCAAACTCCCTTTTATTTTTAACTACATAGTATACAGTGAACCATTATGAAAATTTCAGCAAATGTGACCCCCCCCCTTACAGCCTCCTTCTTCCACATCCTTCTAGCTTGAGAGCAAAATGCAGTCCCACCTGCCTTGGAAAAGCTTTTCCATCCTCAAGCTCCCTAGAATTGGAGCTTGTCCCTCAAATAGCTCTGTTAAAGTATTTTCTTCCAAACACATACAACCACTTCAATGAACAAAATCATGACAAATGGAATGTGCCCTGTGGTATCACGTTAGACTTATGGTTTCCATATCATCTCTTTAACAAGAGCAAAAGCTCAGTGTAAGCTCTGCATCCTGTATCGCACACACTACATCTACCATATGTTACTCCTTAAAGCACTTTCGAGGCCAGGCATGGTGGCCCACACCTTTAATCCCAGCACTCGGGAGGCAGAGGCAGGTGGATCTCTGTGAGTTCAAGGCCAGCCTGGTCTACAGAGCAAGTTCCAGAACAGTCAGGGCTGTTACACAGAGAAACAAACAAACAAACAAAAAGCAAAATGAAAAGCACTTTTGAAATCTAAATAAAGTGAAACATTCATACGGGAGTCATAAATGACACGTGCAGCACAACTCTTCTATAAAAAGTTGAAAGAATAAAAGGCTGTCATGCCAGGTGCAGTGGCACATGTCTTTAACCTCAATACACCAAAGGCAGAAAACAGGTAGATCTCTGTGAATCTGAGGTCAGCTTAGTCTACATATCACAACAAGTTCCAGGTCAAGAAGAGCTACATAGTGATACCCTGTCTCAGAAAATGAGTAAATAAAAGAATATCTTCATGCTGAGACTGCTAAATAATATATTTTCCCTGAAGATAGAGAAATACCTAGAGGCCTGTCCTTGAAAGGCACTGTTGTGAGTGTATCATGTCAGTAACATAGACAGTGTCAGATTTTGTTGACAATGGATTCACAAGCTATACTGGTTTCATTGGCCACAACTGGCCACATCCTTCTGATTTCCCTTGATAGCCAACTAAGGGCAAACATAAGTTTTAAAAATTCTGATCTTAATGCATATTTACTCTCAGACTATGATACATAATAAATAGTAAATATATGTATATATATTTGTAAATATATGGGTATATATGTATGCATATATATATACATATGTATAATCAATGCATGTTGTATAGGTTACAGAATGGCTACAAAGAATTAAAGAGGCTACAAGGAGTTTCAAAGAGACCTAACTGGAAATAAGCAGAAAACCCAGAGGGACACAAAGAAAGTCTTTTGTATGAGACAACGTTGGTGGCTCAAGGCTTTGCTGCAGGGTCAATCCATGGGGTCAAGTAGAGTTGCAGAAGCAACATACAAGACCAGGGAGGCTATAGAAGTAAAGGACAGGACAGAGTCCAGATGGACAAAGGTACGAGTGATCTGCAGGTCCAGGCAGGCAAGCAGGTGAGTAGATGGATGGGACAGAACCAAGCTGAAGCACCTGAAACAGAAAAGAGTTCTCCATTTATTGACGCGCACACGCAGTGATGAGAAAGGCCATTATAGGCTACTGTCATTACAGTGTTAGATGCCATTCTCTTTATAGGGCACTGGTGAAGCTGTTGTACTCTTTCCTCTGTCCAATGTATTTGAAAAGCACACGGGCCTGGTTTTCCTGATACGATTTTTATGCACCCCTGTGTTGTGTAATAGTTTCCTCCAAGTCTGAGACATTCTATCAACCAGAGAAGCTACTTGAGGAGGAACGCCAACAACTGAAAATAGCTTCAGGGAGTTCCTGAAACCGATGGGATTACAGTAGGCCCATCTCTGCTAGAGTTAACAATAAATGTTGAGAGTCCCTCTCAGACAGAACAAAGCTGAGCCACAAAGACTTTCACACAAGCCAAGCTGCAAAGAAGACTCTGAGACCAGACCAGCTGCCTGGATGAGATTTAAACCAGCTGGGGCACCTGGAAAGGACGATCTCTAACCTGTTGGGCTGCCTGCAAACTGTGCAGTGTGCTCCAGGCTCCCAGCTGTGTGAGCTGTCACCCATGCTGAGGAGGTTTGGGTGATGCAGCTGTCTTTGAGACATTTCTATTCCTGTAAGTAACTCCTCACCCATATTCCAATTAAACTCATGGTCCATCAAGTTAGACTTTATTGATATCTGTTATTTAGTCCATTGAGTACTCCGTATCTGGGGGGAGTATGTGTGTGTATTGTGTCTCCCATGAAAGGTTTTTATCATAGAACGAATACCATGCTCACATGCAGTCCCAAATTACCTTGATAACTTTATAGGCTGGAACTTTTTTTACTGTTAAGAATGAGCTTTTGGGCAGTCTTTGCTAGACAGATGTTAGCTCATGCCTCCAAGATGCAGAGTCATCCTGTCTCTGCACTCAAAATGGAGTCAAATGTTGCTTGGAAAATTGAGTTTCTTATGGCAGGGCACAGTCTGAAAAATCACTATTTTACACATTATAGAGCGACTTTGAGAGGATCCCAACAGGTTCTTCTGTCACTTAACAGACATTATGTTGTGCATGTGCTAGGTTTTAAGGTAGGAACGCCATGGGAGTTGAGGTAGAAGTTTCCTGTGTCAAGGAGCTTGTGTTCCAGTAGTAAAGAGAGGAAGACAGAAAGTGAATAAGGCTGTGGAAACCTTCAGCGTGACCTGACGTTGACGTCCACTACTTGGCCGTGTTACACAGAGAAAAATCTGTATAAAACAAAAGAAGAAAGTTAAATATACAGAGCTGGAAATAAATAAATTCCCTAATGAGAGAATCTGAAAGGAATTTGAAGCCAAAATAATGTTTGAGCTTTAGAGAGGCGATAACGGAAAGACAGGGGGAGGGGAGGGAAGGGCAGGAAGGTGAACAAGGAACCAGGCAGAGCTAAGCTGGACCAGTACCCACTGGGTCAAGAGGCAACCCAGGGGACCTGTTTCCAGCAGCAATTCTGCAGTTGAAAGCTTGCTCCCCTGGAGGAGGGTGATCAGGACAAAAGGTTTGAAAAACATCAAGTTCTGCCCCTGAGCTCTGGGTAAAAGTAAAACCATTTCCTACGACAAATCCAAACCTCTAGGACTGTGTCAAATGCCTGAGTGGGGTGTGAGCTTGTTGGACCCTCCACAGCCTACACACCCCGGAACTCAGAAGTGAATGGAAAAATCTGTTCAAGTCTTGAGATGAATGAAATGATCCAAAAAAAACCCAAACAAACTAACAATACAACAGTGGAAGAATTAAGTTAGAGAACAAAAGCGAACTAGGGAAATGAAGAGACATGCGAGGCAATTACCTGGGGTGAGACACAGTGTGGATGAGAGGTAGTGAGCTAAGAAGTGTAGAATAAGAACTGCGGGACAGCATGAGAACAGGGATGTAAATACAGTGAAGAAAAGGCACAGACTACCCAGAATGCATGGAAGACATGGGCCACTGGCTTAAAGAGGCTACCCCTGAGAAGATGCTCGAGATGTGACAGTTAATGTTAGGTGCCAGCCTGCCTGCATTAAGAACCCCCAAGTAACTTGGTAAATCTGGTTATGTCTGTAGAGTGTCCCAGAGAAGATTACTGTGTGAATCTTAGTGGAGTAGGTGGGAGAGATCTGTTACAGGAGTTTTTAGGGTTGAAGCCTCCCTTGTTTCTGACAGTCCCAACAAGCTAAGACTGACCATCTATCCCCTACATACTAAGTAAAGAAAAAAAAAATCATGCTAAGCAGAGAAATCTTTAACAAGGCCACTTTGGGAAGAGAAAATAAAGGTTCTAATAACCCTATAAGTCTGTCTTCAGGGTTCTTATGTGAGGTTTAGGTTTAAATAGAGGACATAAGATATGTGTAAGTAAATAGTCCTGGTCAAGTTGCTGTCCTGCTCATCCTGACCTGCCACTGTCTTGGCTACGACCTGTCCTGTAATTTGTAGAACTATGTAAAATCTCTTCCTCATGTTCCTCTCTGGCTGATGCCAGGACTTCAGCCTTTCTCTTCCCGCAGTGTGGGGAAATTTTTCTTTGGCATCCTTTGTTTCAATAATCTGATAAACAAAGGGAGGAGGTCAAGGCTCTCCATGTGGAATATCGTCTCTTCTGCCAGGAGGGTTATAGACCCGCCTCAGGGTGACTCAGCCCTTTCCCATTGCCCATGTCAAAGAGAACAGATAGAGAAGTGATTTGGTCTCTTCTCCAAGAGCTTGGATCAAACTTTTGTCTGCTGTCTCGGACATAAGCATTCCAGGCTTACTGGGCCTTGGATTCTAAGACTTAAACCAAAGCTTTTCAACCCAACCTCTGAGTTCTCAGGGTCCTTGGCCTCAGGCCTATAGTCACATCACCAACTTTCCACGCCTTTGAAGCCTTTGGACTTGGACTGAGCCATGATCAAGCATCCCAGTCTCCAGCTTTGGAGGTAGCCTGTCGTAAGACTTCTCAACCCCCATAATCACATGAACCGATTCCCTTAGCAAAAGACTTTCATGTATCTATCCCGTTAATCTTCCTGGAGAATCCTGATTAATACATCAGAACTCTCTCATTTTGTTTATCATACCTAGCCACATGGGTCATTCCTAAACATGGCACAGCAAAATACTAGAGAGAAAAAAAAATAAGAGGAAAACCTTAGTTACACTGAAAAGCCTCAGGATTCTGTGATCAACTAGGTTTGAATAAAGAATGTGATAGTTAATATCATTGTCAACTTAACTGGATTTAGAATCACCATGGAAATTTACCTCTAGGTACGTCTGTGAGTGTTTAGAGAGCAGTTTAACCGAGGGAAGGTTTGCCCTGAGTGTAGACAGCACTAGTCCACGGGCTGGAAGAGTCCTGGACCAAATAAAGGGGAGAAAGCAAGCCTGCACTAGCACTGGGCCCTTGACTACAGACCCAGTGTGACCAGCTGCCCCATGCTTCTGCTGCCCTCCCACCCATGGTAGATTTTAAGAAGAAACAAGCCCTTCCTCCTCAAGCTGATTTTGTCAGGAATTTTGTCCCAGGAACAAGAAAAATAAATAATACCAAGAGTAAAGACAAATTGATGGGTGATGACACACACCTGCAATTGCAACAGTAAAGTCTGAAGCAGTGTTACATACATACTAAGTTCTAGTCTAGGCTAATCCCTGAACTCTATCTATCTCAAAAAAGTTAAATCAGCCACATGGTGGCAGCGTGTGTCTTTAGTCCCAGCACTTGGGAGGCAGAGGCCGGTGGGTCTCCAAGTTCAAGGCCAGCCTGGTTTACAGAGCGAGTTCAGTGGATAACCAGGACTACACAGAGAAACCCTGTCTTTTTTTTGTTTTGTTTTGTTTTTTTTTGTTTTTTTGAGACAGGGTTTCTCTGTGTAGCTTTGTGCCTTTCCTGGAACTCACTTGGTAGCCCAGGCTGGCCTTGAACTCACAGAGATCTGCCTGGCTCTGCCTCCCAAGTGCTGGGATTAAAGGCGTGCGCCACCACCGCCCGGCCGAGAAACCCTGTCTTAAACAACAACAAAAAGTTAAATCTTGTAGTTCGAACATTTAAAGGTAATCCTCAGATAGAAACTGAATATACAACGTTTACAGCAGGTGGAAGGGTATCTTTCTCGGGGCCTGGAATGTTAGTCTGTCAAATGTCATAGATCATGTAGGAGATGAAAAATAAGTAAGGATTTTGTTACAGGGGAGAGTATAGATCACAGCTAATCCTACAAAGAAGCACAAAGACCTAGGCTTGATCCCTAAACCCCAGGTAAAAATCCAGGAGTGATGATGTGTGCTTGTAGTCCCAGTGGTGGGAAGGTGAGTGTAGATGGACCTCTTAGCCAGTCTAATGAGCCAGTGATAGACCTTAAACAAGCTACCACTAACAACAAAAAAACACAAAAACAGCCGGGCCGTGGTGGCACACACTTTTTAATCCCATCAGAGGCAGGCAGATCTCTGTGAGTTCAAGTCTAGCCTGGTCTACAGAGTGAGTTCCAGGACAGCCAGGGCCACACAGAGAAACCCTGTCTCGAAAAACCAAAACCCCAAATCAAAAGCCACCCCAAACTCACAAAGACAAAACAACAACAAAAACTAACAAAATGGACTCCTCTTGAGGAACAGCACCTCAAGGTTAACTTTAGGTCTCTACCACACATGCACATGCAAGAATATGCGCATGTGCAAGGTCCTGGATTTAATCCACATGCACACAAGTGTTGGTCACACGCACGCACGCACGCACGCACGCACGCACGCGCACACACACACACACACACACGAAAGCTAACCCTACCTAATACTCCTCCGATCTACTCTAGGCAGAATTAAATCATTCTGTGTTCCAAAGTACTTTTGGAGCCGGCTCCTTATGCTTTGTAGTCTTCATGTTTATATGTGTTTAGCACATAACCATCTTCCTGCTGTACTGTAAATTCCTAAGAGAAGGAACAAAAGCACATTTAAGTTGACGGCCTTTCAGAAGAGTGTTTTTCTGTCTATTGCGAGATACCCTGATTGTGTTAGTCAGTTCTCTGTCACTGTAATAAAATACCTGAGGCAATTAGCTTACACAGAAAAAGTTTATTTTGTTCCCCAGTTGTGGAAATTCAAGGTCCAGTGGCCTCGTTGCTTTGGGCCTTTGGAAAGGGCAGAACATAAAGAAAGGAAGACATGGAAGAGCAGACCTCTCATATCACGGCCAGGAAGAAAGAGAGGAGGGGGGCTGGAAAGATGGTTCAGTGGTTAAGAACACTGGCTGCTCTTCCAGAGGACCCAGGTTCAAGTCCCAGCACCCACATGACAGCTCACAACTGTCTATAACTCTAGTTCCAGGGGATCAGATACCCTCACACAATATACACAGGCAAACACCAATGCACATAAAATAAAATAAAAAAAATTTTTTTTTTTTTTGAAAAGGAAGGCTGGGGTTGCTCAGTCTCTTTTGTCATATCCCCAATGACCTGACCTCCTACAGGTTTCACTGCTTCCCAATAGTACCGTGCTGGGGACCAGGCCTTCAGCAAACGAGCGTTTGGTACACACTCCATCCAAACCACAGTGGTGGGGGTAGGTCCCTCCGTTCTAATGGCTTGAACCCGTAGCTCTTGGAGCCACTTGTCCGCATTGCTCAGGAAACCCAGAGTGCCTGGCAGCTCCCGTCCTTCCAGGCAGGCCCCACGCTGAGAAGCGAAGCCGTGTTCAATCTAAAGCTCTCCCAAAGTCAGGCGCAGGTAGCGGCTCTGGACTTCACAGTTGCTGACTTTGTTCCCCCTAGTTTCCTACACCCCTCCACCCATCTGCAGTTTCTTCATGGAAGCATGTCCTCCACAGCAAGATGGAGATCAGCAAGTGCCAGTCAGTGCCTCCTCCCTATTGTTTCTCTTATCTTCCTCCTAATTGATGACATGAGTTCCCTAAACCCTAGGCCAGGAGCGGACACTTAACTCTACTATCAGGCTCTTAGTCACTTTTATTCCTCTTGGATTTGTTTTCCCAGTTTTTGTTTTTTTTGTTCTTCCACTTGGTTTTTCGAGACATTGTTTCTCTGTGTAGCCCTGGTTGTCCTTGTTCTTCGATCAGGCAGACCTTGAACTCAGAGATCTGCCTGCCTCTGCTCCCCCTCGCTCACCCCAAGTGTTGGGATTAAAGGCATACAGCACCACCTCCCAGCACGTTTTTTCCCAATTTTTTAATGGGAAAGACAGCATCTATTTCTCCATAAAGCCTAGGTTTTCTGTGACTATTTAAATGAAACAACTGGACACAAATGTATTTTGCAAGGAAGTGTCTACACTTGTGGAGGCTTAGGAGTCCCTTAAGGATTAGAGAAAGCTCTCCAGCCACTTCTCCCTCCCTCTTAGGGGAGCCCTTCCTGCAGCAGGTGTGGATGGCCAGAGCCTGTCATACCAATGCCAGGCTTTGAGAAGCCTCTGGGCTGCATGAGAGGCTGCCTGATTCCTCTGCAGTCTGGGAAGTATTAATAACCGAGGCAGGGAGGATTAGCCATATGCCACTTAATTCCTGTTAATCAGGATTGAGGGGGAGCTTGTGCTTGTAAGTAACAGATGAGCTGGGTGGCTTCCCCACAGGCCTGGCTGGGCTCGCAGACGGCCTGCTCAGCCCTGTGCATATCAGGGCTGGCTCAGCTCCCACGGTTGCTTGCTCTTCCGTCTGCTCTCTCCTCCTTTCTTCCCGCTCCGATGGCGTTCCCTGTCCTGCCTTTATTACTTCCACTCTTACCCCATCCTCCCTCAGGTCCCTCTTTCTAAGTCTGTTTCATCTTACTCTGGGATGGACCTCTTTGGTAACACTGTCTCCACCTTTCTGTACTTTTTTTCTCCTGCTCCCCTGTTCTTCACTGGGTTCGTTTGCTTTTGAGACAGGGTCTCACAATGTAGTCTAGCCTGACCTAGAATTCATGATGCAGCCTAAGCTGGCCTCGAACTTACAGCAACCCTCTTGCCTCAGCCCCCAGACTCCCAGCCCTTGTTGGGATCACAGGTATGATCCTATGGCTGCCTTGTACTGAACTTTTTTTTTTCATTCATTCCTTCAAACACATTGCCTTCTTCCACATATTTTTTCTTCCTTCCATGAGCAAAAACAATGACACCCCCCCACACCCCTCAGTTGCTCCATAAAGGCTAAGCTTAAAGGTCTGAGCAGTCCCTTCCAAGCCGTACTGTGACCAGCTTCTCCTGGCATCTTCCTCATGGCCCCCTGACCTCACATAAAATGACAAATCAGAGTCTCCCTCTTAGAAATGCTTTTGGCTCTCTAGTTAGATAGGACAGGTTACAGCTCGACTCTTCAGAATTTCTTCTCCATTTCTCTGCCCTTCACATTCATCACTGAGCTCAAAATCAGCATGCATAAGAGGAAAACCAACGTCCTGCTCCAAGGTCGAATGTGCTCTGCCCTCAAGCTGCAAGGGATTGTTACTCTCGCCTCTGCAGCATTTGCTGTCTCTAGCCTGGTGTGTGAGCATGTGTGTGTGTTCGTGCTCCTGTGTGTGTGTGTGTGTGTGTGTGTGTGTGTGTGTGTGTGTATACGTGCATGTACAGGCATCTGCTTTCTGTCTGAGACAAATGTGCACATAATTCTGCAGGACCAGTTCGTGAGGAGCCTGGAGAAAGTACACAAGGCTGTTCATGAAATGTGGGCTCTGGAGAGGATGGTTATGTGTGCATCTGTGCATAGACACGCTTCTGACTAGCAATTCGAAGAAAGCCACTGGGAAACATCTAGAAAAGGACGTGTGTAGGACACATGAACTGAAGTGAGAGAAATCTTTTATGTGTGTGGTCCCTGTGTAGGATGGATTTTGGATAGAAACCAGAAGGGAAGCTCTTGTGCTTCCTAGAAGCCTTCAAACCCTGTGCCAGGAAAGCCCTTAAAATAGCCAGTTCTGACCAGTTACAGTGAGTCAGACCTGTAATCTGAGCAACTGGGAGACTGAGGCAGGAATGTTATGAATTTGAGGCCAGCTTGGGCTGCACAATTCCAGACAGTGCGCATGCGTTCGTGTGTGCGTGCATATCTGTGTGTACAGCCACTGTTTAGAGTGTAACTTCTCTAGGAACCGGCCTAGCTTCCAAGAAACTCATTACATGACAAAGATAAAACAGCTTCGACCCTGCTTACCAGTGTCTCCAACATTAAGGTCACATGCACATTAGTTCTGTGACTCACAGAGCCTTTCAGCTCTTGGCATGTGGGAGCTGCTTCCTTTCCCTGGTTTCTTGGGGGCAATATCCAACTGAAGTGGCCCTGGGTGCCCCTGGTCACTCTCCTGGTCACAGACAGTGCACACAAGAAAAGGAGGAAAGCAAAGAGGAAAATCTGCTTCTGCAAGTCTTTCCCCGTATTCCAGAACCCACCTTGGAGCCAGGGCCCTAGCTTTCCCAGCATCCTTTTTGGTAGCCGAAGCCACTGTTGCTGCTGGTGGAAATGGGGATCCCGGTCCTGCTCTGGCCTCCAGTTCCTCCAGCCTCAGTGCTCCACCTTGTGGTCCATTCTAACTATTACAGTTCATTTTTTCCCTCTCCAGTCCCCTTGTCAACCAGCCCTCTTTAATGCCAAATGTTCCCTAAAAATGCTTTGTCATTTGGTGTTCTATATAAAGTGTCCTAGCATTATAAGAGCTTGAAGTTGTAAACAGAGATTCCACATGGATATGAGCCCAGAGCTGAGCATGTACGAGAAACAACAATACTAAAGCCTGTAGGTTAATATGTTTCTATGAAGAAGAAGAAAGCCATAGCCCAGACATTTCAAACTGGAACAAGGAAGACCGTAGGAAAACCCTAAGTTAGTCTTTTAGGCTGAGTTTTCTACCCTCCAAGAGGATTTATGCAGCAGACAATGGAGCAGTCATGAGTGTTTGCTTTGGAATCAGCTTGCTTTGCATCTAGGGACCCTGTGGGGATGTGGCAGCCTCCCGACCCCGAAAGGGCTCCACCAGTAGGGAGGGGAATGTGAGCATCCCAAGAGAAGGAACTTATGTTGCTTGTCCAAGGAGTGCTGAAGTTGAATTCAAAAGAACTAGTCTAACTCTGCTAACTGTGACTTTGAGATGTCTTGCTTTCATCTAGAAGCTGCCCAAGGCTGGCTGGGTAGGGTAGACACTGAAGCAGGAAAATTGTGAACACATGGCTAGCCTGGACTACATAGTAAGACTCCCCAGACTGAGTTGTCTATAGGCCTTGGACTCCCTTCAACCCACATGTGCTATCACTTTTCTCTTGTTAGTGTTTTGGTCAAACTAGTGTATTGGCTCATCAGTTCTAACTTAGTTATTCGGATGCCTTCCCTACCTGACCTGTGCCTCTAAGCCCTCTGTCTTCAGGGTGAACTGAAACTGTGGTTCTTCCACAAAGCCTTTTCTGCTGTTCCTGCCTGGCAATGTTCTCTCACCTTCTCTTTAAAATTCTCCCTGGGGCCAAAATCTTGCTTCTCTTGGGAGTCTTATCAGTGCCTAATAGCATGCCCATAATGCTCCTCTTCAGGTATAAGTCTGTAGGGACTAGTCTGTGCACCAATGACGAGTCTGCCATGGTAATTGCTGAGCAGACCACTCGTTGATGGAAAAACAATGCCCCTCCTTCTCAATAGTTCAATCTAAACATGACTTTTCCCAGTGAGATTCCATGAATGCCTTCTACCACCCCTCGCTGGGGGTATGCCCTGTCAGTGCCTCTAGGACATATGCTCATTCTTTCTGCAGCTGGCTCTTCATGTACTACTCTTCCTAGTGACAGCTCCTTGAGGGAACAGACTATGTCTTAGAACTCTACCTTGGGCCAAAGATAGAAGATCTGATAGCTATTCATGAATCAACAGTTATATAAACGAATAGATAGGTAGATGCATGGAAATCGGAAAAGAGAGAATAGTTAAAGATAAGAGTTCTTTCAGCTCTTCAGATACTTTTTTTGGTGGTTACAGAGCTGTTTGTTTTTTTATCTGGTTTGTTTGAGCCAGGGCCTCACTCTGTCTGACCTTGGAGCTCACTATGCAGCCCAAGCTGATGTCCCATTCTTTGAGATTCTCCTGCCTCAGCCTCCCACGGGTTAGGGTTACAGTTACAAGCCACTACTCTGATTTTCTGCACTTTTGAAGCTATTTGGAAAAACAGTGTTGGTAGGGGTCAAGTGGTGATTTTCCCTTGACTGACGTCATGGATATGC
The DNA here is from genome assembly GCF_949786415.1 of Peromyscus eremicus. Lineage (NCBI taxonomy): Eukaryota > Metazoa > Chordata > Mammalia > Rodentia > Cricetidae > Peromyscus > Peromyscus eremicus. The sequence goes on from NC_081422.1 coordinate 22,808,014, forward strand.
CTTGCTTCTGTGGGAGGGTTGCTCCTTGCCTGTTCTCTGGGCTAAGCCTGGCCCAGAATTTGGCAAGATCTCTGGGGCGTTTGTTTTTGTCACCCAGCCCTGGTAGGAGGGTGGGTGGGAGGGAGGGGAACTGTTTTGGGAAAGAGTGTTGGGGAGTGTTTGTGTGTGTGATGAGTCAGGGCCACAGGGAGCTGGGAGCCTTCCTCCCTGCTTGCCTCTCTGTGGGGGTAGTTCTCACCAGTTGACGGGCAGAGGGTGGAGGATCACCAACTGTCTTTGGAAAGTTGGGGAAGTGTTCTTAGTCACAACTTATACCAAGTCAGCTGGAGCTTTATGTAACTGGGACTGACTTCACTCTGCAGATGAACAAGGGTGTGATGGCATCAGAATGGCCCCTAGACATTGTGTAACAGCTCTTACCTTCCATCCCCTCTAACGGCCGCTGTTGGGAGTTTGGCCTTGTTCTTAGAATATAGTAGTTGGGGGGTGGGCAGGGCTAAAGACCACAGCTGGTTTATTAAGATTAGAAAACAGTTTACATTATCTTAGTGAGTCCTACTGGAATAGCCCCAAATCAACATCAGATAGGGCCAAGCTAGTTCCAAGGAGCACTTGGGTTTGCATAGAGCCAATCTGCATATGATCATCCCCCTGCTAAAGCTCCCTGTAGCGCGGTTGGCCAATGCAGGCCATCTCTGCCTCCCCACTCTCTGGTCAGAGATGTATCGTTGGGTTTCCCATCTCTGTCTGATACTGAGCCAATTTTTCTATCACAATCTGAGTCTTCAGTGAAAACTCCAGGTAGGGCCTGATGCTTGTGTGCATGTGAGATGCTCATACAAGGAAAGAATCATGGGAAAGGAGAGGTATTCAGCCTATCAAGATGGATACTGATGACTTGTTGAGTCTGAGGAGAGCTGCACTGAGTTGGCTGGAAGAAACAACAAAGGCCAGAAGTCGGTGGAGTGTCCCAGGACCTCGTATAGAACCTCTTCAAGGTGGCCAACCTCAAAGAGGTTTGTCTTCATGTGTGACAAACTGGAGCAAAGGGCTTCTCTCTTATGCTTCAAGTCCAAGGAATTGGGGCCATATGGGGGTAAAAAGATAAAATAGAGCATTGATTTTGTTGGGGGTGGGTACTAACATGTACAGTCGTTGACTTGGTGTGCCCACCTCTTTCCTGGAACAAGAAGGAATGGATGCATTTGGGAATCTAAGCTGGAAAATGTAGATGGATTTCCTGGCAGGGAGGTTGACCACCCAAGCCCAGCAGCCTAGAAAGAAGAAAATGCTCCAGGACAGAGCTAGGGTTAGGACTTGGGTCAATGAATATATACCAAACAGGAGAAGGAGCTTAGCAGTGGCTAGAGCAGCGGAAGAGATCCAGGTCTGTGGCTCTTCCAGCCCAGCACTCAGTCCTTCCCCTTTCTCAGCGCCCGGGAGTTCCATGGGGAAGGCATAGGTGAGGATCGCCAGATGCACTTGAGATTGAACAGGACCATCCAAGAACGAGGTTAGCTAAGAAAAACAGTGATGGAGGATGTGGGTGAGACTGGGCACTACCAGGCAGGTTTTATTTTCATCTGCAGGATTCTGAGCCATGCTGGCACATCTTGCAAACTGCTGGGAAATGGGGACAAGGGTGGTGGGGGAGTGAACAAAGCAAGAAAAGACACAATGTCTTCCACAGCTCATGGTCCTGCTGTGTGACATACAACAGGACTTTCTGAGTAAAGAGAGAGAAAGGACAGAAGTTCCCCAGCGCACCAGCAGGTGCCAGGCAGGGACAGCACTGAGCTGGCCACAGGCTGCAGCCCTAGGTAAAGCAGCTTTGTCTGCAGTGAGGTCTTTATCCAGGCCCCTGCTTGCTTCTGGGCTTGTGTGAAGACCGTGACAGGCTCTGTTCCTACCTACCCTCCCGTGCTGAGCTCTAAGTTTCTGGAGATTTGTGCCTTCCTACACCTCCAGTCCCACCCCCCTGTCTTAGCCTATGGTGCTGAGACATTTCCTATTGCTTCTTTATTTAGGGTTTGGGGAAAGTCTCAGTCGTGAGGCACCAGCCAAAGCCCTCAGCACTCACCTGTGATCTATGTCCACCATGACCTACTCTTGCCCTGGATCTGTGCATGTAATTGCTTGCCTAAGGCAGAGGCTTCCTTTCTCAGTCTATAGTTGTCCCCAGCCCCACCTCCCCCCTTCACCCAGACGTCAGAACCCACAGATTGGGCCATAATGTTTCAGCTGCATTGCAGAAACTCCCCACTGCCAGGGTCTAGGAGTGGAGGAGAACACAGAACAGAGAAATTGTACCTGCAACTGTCAGAACCACATTGTGGGACTTAACACTGGGTTCCACTGCCTGCTAGTCCTCTGACCTTGGGAATAAGACAAAGACACTCCAGGGATGGCTTAGGTTCACCCTTGAATGGCTGTTTCCACTTCCTCAGGGAAGGACTCCTCCACTTTGGGAGGAGTCAGGAGTCTTGGAGATGTTACACAGAGCATCATCTTTGTTTTGTGGCGTACCACATGGTGAGCTCTCTCTAAATGTGAGCTCTTGTTTTTATCCATACCCAGCCTTTCATGGCTAATATTAGCCACAGCAAGCCCAGACAGTGCACCCAGCTGGGCTGGCCTCCTCTGTTCTGTACCGAGAGCAGCCCATGCTCAGCTCAGCTCTGTTTTTAACGCACATAAATGTCCTCCTACCTTCCGCCCAGCCTCTCACACTCCCCCATCTCAGGGCCTCACTGAAGTGTTGCCTCTTTCCTTGATCATTCCAACCCACACAGATCTCTACCTCATTGTACTTCCAGCCAGTGCCTGGAAATTTAAGTTAGGTGGTAGAATTACAGAATTTGAGGAAGAGTACTCAGAAGTAAGCCCCATCAGTTGCTCTTAATTAACAATGGTTAATAAATAGCAAGGCTATTGCCAGGACATCCCAATAGCATGCATAGAGGGCATCACCAGTTGTCATAACACTCCTGGTAAAGCTACATGCTGCCTCAGAATCCTTTGCAACACAGGGCTCCAAACAGACATTACCAATCAATCAAGAGTGGCACAGCTATCTACCATTCAGACTGTAGAGAGTTATCTATGATGAAGTTGAAGGTATCTAGAGCTTTTGGAGGTACAGGGACTTGCATTGGGCCCAAGGCACTGGGATAGCGATTTAATTTCTATCCAGTGAGCCTGTACTATCCCTGGAGTCTCTTTGTCTTTTGTCTTTAATTGTCTTTTGATTGTTCGCCACTTGTTAGTCGTGATTTCCCAATTAAAGCTGTAGTATGTGTGAAGGTAGGAACCAGCGTCTCACATGGCTCTCATATCTTCCTCAGCACTAAGCACATGGCAGGGTAATTGCTTGTTCACCTGTTGATATACTGACTACTTGAGGTTTCCCTAGTCTTTCTAACCCATCTTCCAAACTTAGCTCTCAAGGGTAGTTGACACTGGAAAGGGCTCAGTCTCTGCTGATCAAGTCTACCCTGGACTCCCTGAGTTCCTTCTCTCTACCCACATACCATGATTCCTTGAAAGGTGACACATCCTGGTCATCAGGAGTCCAGAGAAGCCACAGCCTGACCTGTGTACTGTCTGTCTGGGGTCTTTGGGAGGCCATCCCTCGTACAAAGCCTCATTGTTACTATTAATTAAACTGTGACTTGTATGGGAAAAGCCATGAGGAGTAATTGGGTGCTCACCTCTTCTGGGAAGCTGTGAGCATGGTGGTGAGTTTCCTGAAGGGGTTTTCTTGCTAAAACTTTGTGGTGATATACTGTGTCCCCCAAAATATTGTGCACCCTAATAAAGTTTATGTGAGGATCAGAGGAAAAAGCCAGCCACTATAGTAAACATAGAAATCAGGCAATGGTAGCACATGCCTTTAATCCTATCATTCGGGAGGCAGAGATCCATTCAGATCTCTATGAATTCAAGGTCACACTGGGAACAGAACCAGGCGTGGTGGCACATGCCTTAAATTCCAACACTGTAGTTAACCACAAAGGTCTGGAGGTCTGTACAGACAGACAGGAAGTGATAGAGCTGGGCGGAGAGAGGAAGTGAGATGGCAGAACAGAAAGGCATATAGGTGTGGGTATATAGGAAGTAGGTCTCTTTGGAGACTGAGGTGTCGGTGAGGTGAGATTGTCTGTGGCTTGTCCTATTCCTCTGATCTCTCGGTTTTTCACCCCAATATCTGACTCCGGGTTTTTTTTTTTTTTTTATTAATAAGACTATTTAGCAATTTGTCTTACAAAATTTAGATTTTTTTTATCATTTTCTGTTTTAAAACGCCATTATCTCCTTTATCTTAATAATATCACACTCTTACACCCAGTTTCTTAACCTCTTGAGCTACTTCTACTAGGGTGGGTGATCTGTAGCTGTGGAATATCCTGTGATGGCAGCATGCTTAACTCCACCCTTACATGCTGGGAGCAGGACACTTCCCACCTCTGCCAGTTTTTATTTCTTCATTTGGTTGGTGGGTTTCTGAGATGTGTGGTACAGGCCAGCCTTGAACTCCTCCTGATGCTCTACTTCCTGGGTGCAGAGATTGCCGGTGTGCACACCACACCCAGCTGTGACTACTTCTGCCACATAGGAGGACCAAAAACTGTTGCTCAGACATGGTCAGATGTTCTCTGGGGAGTTCAATCAGTTGAGAGTCACTGGAATAACCCATGCAATAGGCTACCGATAACCACTAACAGTACACACTCTCTTAGCTCTTGCTACTGGCTTCTCCCCAAATCTCTTATTTAACCCCAGAACACCCCTGTGAGGCAGGCCCTATTATTATTATCCATTTCACAGAGACTTAGAAGGCACCCATTGAGAAGGAAGCCAGGTCTTCCAGGAAGAGCAGACCTTGTCTTTTGATGTGGGGTAAAAAGAGAAACAGATAATTCAAAACTTCTTGAGACAAGAGTCACAAAACCAGAGACTAGTCAATGAAGGACTGGAACCCAGATGTGTCCACTGGTAAGATCTAACTTATCCCCTGACTTCTGTCTACACCTCCCAATATCACACCTGTTGGCAGCTCTGATACCTTACTGGACAAGTTCTCCCTGGATTTGGTGAATCCATTATCCACGGCCCAGGCAAAACCTCTGCCTTGATTCTGATAAAGGCCCTTAGGTTCTATAAAAAGAGGTAATTCTTTCTCCTGAGTGCATGTGCACACAGCCTAGGCACACATTATGTCATGGCTACTCAAGCAGGGGTCTTTCCCTGACCGACTGCATAGGGGCAGGGAATCTGGAACCTGGCTTGCCTTCCTTTGTAACAACTACTCCAAGTACCATAAACAAACAAGCCTTCCAATGGCTTATTATTATTATTATTATTATTATTATTATTATTATTATTTGTTTGTTTTTCAAGACAGGGTTTCTCTGTGTAGTTTTGGTGCCTGTCCTGGATCTCGCTCTGTAGACGAGGCTGGCCTCGAACTCACAGAGATCCACCTGGCTCTGCCTCCCTAGTGCTGGGATTAAAGGTGTGCGCCACTGTCGCCTAGCTATTGTTATTATCATTATTATTATTATCATTATTATTATTACTATGTCTGTGTTGTGCATGTGTGTGCACATGTTTGAGTGTATGTGGGTATATATACATTTACATATGTGTGGAAGCCAGAAGTTAACATGGAGTGTCTTTCTTAATCACTCACCACTTTATTTACAGAGGCAGGGTCCTTCCTGAACCCAGGCATTATCAGTTGGGATAGTCAGGCTGGCCATCTTGGCCCAGGGATTCCCTGTCTGCCTTTAGAGCACTGGGGTTACAGGTGGGCTGCTATGCCCACTCAGACTTTAATGGGTTATAGAGATCTGAACTCTAGTCCTCATACTCAGGCGGTAAATGATTTATACACCGAGCCATCTGTCCTATCGAGTTTTGAGTGGAATGACATGATTGGGTGGATGGATGATGGCTTCTTCAGGTAGCTAATGCTTAGCACCTAGCAGATACCAGGAGTCTTTGCAGATAATGAGACACCAAAGCCCTTCCTCGGCCTCAGTACAACCTCTCAGCAGAGGACACAGGTTAAGGAGCAGTGTACACCTAGTGTTTATTCCCTGAGCTGGGACTTCTAAGCTATGCATTAACTGTTGTCTCAGAGTCTGCTTTGGTACCCATAGTGCCCTCCTGACCAGATTTCTCATTCAGTCTTCTAAGAATGTGTGCATGCAGGTTTATGTCCTTGTGAGTCAATGTACAACATGCAGGCCTCCAGGTAGAGGTGGTGTAAGCCCTCTGCAGCTGTGGTGTACTGAAAGTGTTGGTCATGTGCTGGATACATTTCTGAGCTGTGGCACTAGGATGCATATACTGTCACATCAACGCAGAGTCACGGTCAAAGCATGCAGACAGTCTAGAACCCTGAAGAACGCATCCACAGCCCGCTCCCGGATTGTAACATTGTGCACCAGAGCTTGCTCTCCTTCCTTCCTCTTCCAGGCTTAGGGACATGACACTGATGGGGAGAGCAGCATCAGTCCCCTGGCCACACAGCTGGATGACTTCTGGGTTGGTCGAAGTGGGATAAGTAACAGGAGAAGTCCAGCATAGCTGCTGGCATTTCTTATGCCTCTGTCTACCACCATAGAAAAACTTACCTGACAAACTGGCACAAGTTTTGGGCAAGGAAGAAGCTGGTGGGCAGAGGAGGCTGTAGACATTTAAGGCAGGGTCCTTGATTAAGATGGAGGCCTAAGATGATTGTGTTCCTAAGCACCAGGGTTGGTGTGAGATGAGTATGGGGCATGTTCATGTGCGCCCATCTGGGTGGGTATGAAGTGAGTAGGGCATATACCCATGAACACATAGGAGGTTGGGTTGCATGGTGCAAGGGGATATACTAACCCATGAGGAATGCTTAGCTGTTTCTGTATGTTCCCAGAGTCGTTCTGGCATCATCACACTTACTTGTGTGCATGGTAAGACATGTACATACAGAAGGCGATCATGATCATGTGCCTCATGTCTGCATCAATATGTTCCTGCTCTTGAGCACCCATGTCTGGACCCAACATCTAAATTAGCATGCTTGTACAACATCCATGGCCCCCAAACACCCTTTATATTTAGAGGAAAATGAGGGGGTAAAGGATCAAGAGATAAGAGGAGGTAAAAATAGCTAAATGTAGGCTCTTCAGACCAGAAAGCGCTCTGTTCCTGTGAGTCACCGGTTTTCCAGACTGAATACACGCACACATGCAAACACACTCACGTGCACATACAAACACCACCTCGCTGCCAAGTCACGCTTGCATTGCCTGCCGCTTGGGTACCCTTGATCTCCCACACTCACCCGTGCTCTGTCCTCGTGAAGAAATATTACTCTCTAAAAGGTGAGCCTGTGGCTCTCTTCAGAATGCTGTTTTTGAGCTCCAAAGGCATGAACCTTTGGCCAGCTTCCTACAAGCACAGGTTTATTTCCACTTCCCAGCCTCTTCTGGTTTCTTATACTTCCTTTCCCCTCTTCCTCTGCCATGGGGTTCACAGGACGCTGTCCCACTAAGGCCATGTTGTCTTCTTCAGGAGGCTAGGATGCCTGGAGAAGTCAGCTGACTTTCCATACAGCATCTCCAGAACCGGCTCCTGTGCTCAAGGAGAGGAGACAGCTCTGGACGCCATGCAAGATTTATGACTGTGTTTTGTTAATTGCATTAGAGGCTCTGTGGGAGAATGGCATGTGCTCTGGCCTTAAACAAAGCAGGCCCGGCAGAGGCTTCCGTAGAGAAGGCAAGACTACAGCACTGTGTATTAGCATCCTGCAAGGCCCTGTAATCCCTGGCGCTGCCCCCCCCCTTTCCCCCCACTGCTTGCCAGCACAGGGCTCTGCTTCCAGTCCTGTGTGCTCTGTTTCCGTTTCAGCTCTGCATGGCCTTTCCCTCGGAGACTCTACTAGTTGACAGTAGTTGAGAGGAAGGATGGATTGACAGGTCTCTTTGAGAACACCATTCCACCCTTGTTCTCCTTTTGACTCCTCTTTCCCTTCTCTCTCTCCCCACCTCCCTTTATTTCCCTGCCTCCTTCATCCTGTTCTTATGAAATCCAAATCCAAATCTGCTCCAAGGGCTTAGCAGGACTTGCTGCCTCGTTCCTTTATCTCATGTTTTTTCTTTTCTTTTTTAATGTGCATTGGTGTTTCGGCATGGGTGTCAGGTCCCCTGGAATTGGAGTTATAGATCGTTGTGAGCTGCCATGTGGGTGCTGGGAATTGAACCTGGGTCCTCTGGAAGGGCAGTCAGTGCTCTTAACCACTGACTCATCTCTCCAGCCCGTCTCATGGTTTCTTGACAACCTGGGGCCTCTACGGCCCTGGAGTTGGCTAGTCATCATGTCCCTGCACCCTGGCAGACAATAGGGAAGTACATACATGTAAAATCAAAACAGGACACTGGAGAGAATTTACCTTCCAACTGGGAGTAGCTAGGACATGTGTGTGCCCAACATTACAGGCTCTTCCAGTAAGTAAGCTCTAAGGGGACAAACCCGTTTCTCTTGGTGTTGCTCCCAGCATGGCTCTGGGACTTTGTGTCTCTTTCTCATCTCCTTTGTGGGTCTCTCAGGGCTATGGTTGGGTATGCGGCTCTGGTTGGTCCAGGCTTAGTGCACTAGAATCCAGGCCCACTTCTGGCTCTGTGAGGACATGTTTCTGTCATGGGGTCTTCCTTTCTTCGGCTGTCAGAGGGACTAATAATACCAGTACCCACAACTCTGGGTCCTTGTCACACTTTTTACACAGCAGCTCGTGTGACAGGCACACAACAGTGTTGGATACTAAGGCCTGCCCCAGGCCACCCCCCATTGTCTTGTGCCTCTTTTCTCCTCTGAAATGCAGCCACGAGAAACTCCATCTCTTACGTAATAAAGTTTCTGAAAAGCCCAGGTGAGATGCGGCTCTGAGAAGGTCCCGTCTTTACCTTTGTCTTATCTGGTCTCTGGCCCCACCTTCTGCCCTCCTGCATGAGCCTTCTTCAGAGCTCTGGCCCAGCCAGAGCTAGATAGGAGGCGAGGAGGTTATTTTTAGCTCCAGACAGAGGCAGCAGCTGTCCACCGCCTCTCTGAGCTCATCTCTCCACCGGGGGTTCCAGCTACTGTGGGAGAGGCTGAGGAAGGGGAGAAGGGCTGGCCAGTCAGGCTTTGAGAACCTACATGGCTTCCTCTCTTCTGTCCCAGAGAGGGTCCCTTTTTGTCCCAGGATAAGCCTCTCTCTTGTTTGCTGTCTGTCCCCACTTATTAAGCCCCAGTGGCTTGGCCGCTGAACTGTGAGGATGCAGAGTGGGGTGGGGAGGAAGGGGCAAGTAGAATTTATCCAGAGGGTCCACAGCCTGCATGGAGGTCTAGTGTGGTCCTGGCCAGGTTTAGTGCTCTTTTGTCAAAGCACAGGCTCCAAGACACTGAACTTTGCAGTCCTGTTCTCTTTGGGAACACTGGCTTCCAACACAAGCTCAGCACATCTGTGCCACCGCCAAAGGGGTCCCTCCTCTTTCCTCTGCAGCAGCAGCATGAAGGCTCAACTTGGTTTGGCATGCATTGCCTTGATTTTTTTTTTTCCATGGTGGTAAGTCTTTAACAGAAGGTGAAAGATCCCAAAGCACAATATTAAATTGCAAAGTAATTGTTGCAATATTTTTGTCACAGTCCTCAAATGACAGTAGCTCTTGTGGCTTTTGCACGCTAAGCAGTGGCCAGGGGAAGGGAAATACTCTTCAGATCAATCAATCTATCAATTTTGCATTTGCACACATTATGGAGAGATATTGGTCCAAGCTTTAAGCTACCTTGGTAGGCAAGTAAACACACAAGAACCCTTGTAGAACTTACATTCTAGAGTAAATATATGCAAAACGAATACTCACAAATCAAGAAAACAGCAGTCCAACCATTTTAGGTCTCTGTTTCTAGATGCCTAGCAATTGATTGCTAAGATCAGGTTTCTCTGAAGCCTAGCTTCCTGAATCTGTAAGACAATGATTCTCAATCTTGTCCAGGTGGTACATGGCTTTATAAAACAATTAAAACATAAAGCCCTCTTCCAGATCACATCGAGAGCCCAAACACTCCAAGACCTGCCGGCACTTGGAGGGGCTTGAGTTCCCTTGCTGCAGAGTAGGAGGCTTTTCGTGGCCCTGCATTGGTGCACAATATATACTGCAGTTCCTGCCAAGAGCTGTGCAGCTGAATTTTAATCACAGCCATCTTCCAATGCAGATAAAGGGAATCTGGCTACTGTTGAACCTTTGGAAACATTTCTAAATGGCAGAAAAGAACTACAAATCTCCCGAACAGTTATAATCACATGACCCCAAGTGACCTCTGGGACAGTGGCCACTTCTCTTCTTTTCCTCAGAAGTCTCAGCATTCTTGCGTGCTTGTTTGTGGAGTGGGGAGGAATGCTGGGGTCCCTTCTGGCTCCTCTGTACCCTTAGGCTCTGCCATGTTGTCATGCAGGTTCATCCTCTTTGAAAGTGAAGAGGAGAAACTGAACCCAACCTCAGATGATGTAGTCCTTCTGTATGGGAAGAACCCCAGTCCTGGAGAGGAGAAGTCCCAAATGCCCTCAGTGACCACACTGTCTGCTCCTTGGGCGCCACCACCCTCTACTCTCCTCTTTGCTGACGACTCCTCCCCCTGCAGCTGCGGCTGAGACTGAGGCTGCAGAGGATGCTGCTGGGTTTAGGGAGTTAGCAGCCTATTCTGTGATTAAAGCTGACATTGTCTTGGTTTTGGCAGAGGTTGTAGACTTATAAATTTCAGCCCACAGAGGAAGGATCGGCACAGCCCAAACAACTGAAGACGGAGAACAGGTGGGGCAGTCCTGTAGTGACAGTGGACAGCCTTCCCTGGCAGCTGGCCAGGGATGTGGGACTGCAGCCGTCTCTATTATCCTGAGACTCATGGCACTGTCTGGAGTGAGCCACGTGGCTCTGATTTGGCCTGATCTACCATCTCTCCGATCGAGGCACCTCCTGTGAAGCAGAGAAGGGTAGAGAAGGTAGCCTGGTAGTTCCGTTGTCACTGGGATGGTTTTCTCAGGGCTTTCACAGCTATGGATAGGGACGTTTCCTCCCATCATCCTCAGAGTACCAGACTTGGGACCCAGCCATGGCTTTAATAACACAAGTGAGGGAGTAGGAGTTCAGAGTCCAGCATGGGGTTTCAGGAACCACAGGGGTTCAGGCCAGAAAGTTCAGGTGCCAAACACAAGACCTATTAAGGCTCCATCTCCCCTGGAGACCTTAATTTTTTCCTGGGCATCCTCCCTGCCTCCAGGCTAGAATTTAAATGTTGTTAGCTACAATCGATCTGCCTAGGACTAAGGCTTCTCTTGTGCTCTGCAGAATGGGGAGGGGAGGGAAGGAGGTGCCACAAAGTAGCAGGAGCTCTGCCAGATGTTCTGGGCCCAGATGCTCTTATGGGTGTGTCCATAGATAAGAAAGATATGAAGAATCTTCTAAGAACTCCATTGTGAGGAGAGAAGCACTGGTGAATCTTAGGGAAGCCCTAAGAAACGAAACCCCATGGTTGGTGCTCATGAGGTGCATTCAAACACAAGCCTGTACTCATATACATATTCTTGAACCTGTCTGAAGAAATTCTCCCTTATAATAACCCAGAAAAATGTGCATGGGTCCTGTTCACATCTCCACACAAACATATCCTTCCCTTCCCTTTCTATATCTTACATGCATTTGCCACTATATATGTCTTATAGAGTTTTACCAAAAAAAATGTAAACACCTTCCTAGAACATCTCTATAAGCACACATAGTATGTGTGTGAACGTAACACCAGTGCACACCCCAGTCAGCAGAAACGGCACCCTTAGATGGTCTATGAGATCGCAGCGGGCCATGGTGCCTTTCAGACTACACCTTCTCCTGCCATGCCCACCAGGAAGGCCAGCCCCTCAGTCTCTCGAAGCCTTGCTGCCTCTCTCAAGGCCCACTTGTCAGGTGTTAGCCCACTGCATCACACAATTGCCCCACTTTCTTTTCTCATCCCTTCTTCAGGCATCAGTCTGTGGGTGGAAGCATCTGTTCCCAGTCATTTTGCCGTGTCTCTTCATTTTGAGCTAAGAATATGAAGCAGGGAAATGATTACATATTAGGTGTCCAGGCACCTGGGCCTTCAGCTTGGCTGATTCATAATAAGCTATTTTGCTCACTTATTTTTGTGTGCTTTCATAAACTGTAGGAAGATTTCCATAAATAGACACTCAAATCCTGCCTCAGTTTCCCTACTTATGGGACTAGATGGAAGCAATATTTTACTCATAGGAGCAGACCTAATTATTTCATCTTCATAATGACAGTATCATGGGACTCAAATCTGATGTAATAGAAAGCAGACTGGAGTAATGTATATACTAGTGTGGACGAGTAGGACAATTTGTTTCATCTATAGTGTTCATGAAGATTTTCGCGGTAGGCAAGGGACCTGGGGTCCAGGGCTCAATGAGTCAAAGTTGAAACGTCATTGCCAGATCCTTTTTGCTTTCTGCTAGAAGTCACTTCATCCTCATTGTTGCCACTTTACAACGTAGCATGGCTTCAGATCCAGCACTTAGTGGAGGTAAGAATGCCCTGACATTGATCTGAGCGTCTGCACTGGGCGTATAGGTACATGGAGGCTTGGCTCTAGACTGCCTAAGGCTTACACCTGGGAAAGTTTCTTTCTGCTCCTGGGCACTGGGACTATGCCAAAGCAACTGAGTGCAAACAAGAGACCCTGTATTGCGGTGTTTCCCAGGACAGACTGGGCTGGACATGTGTGCTACCCTGGGCAGGTATAGTGTTGCTGAAGGCAATTCAGCATTTTGATATCTAAGTTAGGCTTAGGAAGACAGAGTTTTGCCAACCTCAAAGACCCAAATGCTCCAAGCAGAGTGGCTAGTTTGGGGTAGGGTAGGAGACAGGGAAGCAGAAAGCTGGAGCCAATGCTAGCTTTGGAAAGACGCCAGCAGCTGGCACAGGGCTGGCTTGTGTCCAGCACGACCTTGGGAGAGGTTAAGGCATCGCTTTTAAGAGTGCTGGTTGGCTTTAGGACTTTAACGGGCTTAGATTCGGCTCAGAATCTTTATTCCTTTAGCTTAGCACTGACAGATTCGCAGTGCTGTTTGTCTCAGTCACTCCTCCCTTGGGACACTTCTTTAAGAAGAAATTCCAGTACTTGGGACACCCGGTACTTGGCAGCACACTGGCGCGCACGCGGTGGGCGGAGAGTAAGGCTGGCCTCCCTAGAAACCTCAGGACTTCCCGAAATGAATATGGGAACAAGCGAGGAAAGGGTGAACGGGGCTCAGGTACAGAAAGCTCATTCCTGTAGAGGTCTGGCTTTCTGCAAGGGTGACTCTAGGTGGCCCTCCTCCCGGCAGCACTGCAGCAAGCAGCATCCGGTTGCTGGCAGGGCTTGCTAGGAAACCTGGCCAAGGGGGGCGAGAAGCAGACTGGGTTGGAGGTGGAGCCTGCAGACTCCGCAAGGCTGCGGCCTGGCTCCGCCCCTTTCCTGCCTGGAGCTCCAAGGGATGACATCACCCAGACTGAGGGCTCTAGCCTCCAAGGGCTTCGCCATCGGGAAGCTGGCACCTGAAGGGCGGAAGGACTTCCTGAGCAGGCACGCAATTCTCTGATTCTCTTGTGGATCATTTCAGACCCCCATGGATCCCTGCTTTGGGGTCTTGGAGATGGCACCTGGCTATTCAAGTCTGGGGCAGTTTCCTCCGCCCCGATTGATCCTGTGGCCACGGGCCTAAGCACTCCCCACCCTGCCAAGTGCGGCTTCCTCTTGCCAGCACTAGCGGCAGTTCCATTTTTCTGAGATTCCACCGAGAGGGATTAGATCACTAATTCTGACCAGGCAACATTCAGCCACAGCAAAAGCCCATGTCCCTCTCCCTGCGGGGCCCATGTCCCCTCCCCCACCCCAAACCCTACTGGGTGCTTGTGTTGCCTGCTTGCAAAGCATATGCTTGGCTGGTTGCTTGGTGTCTGCTGTTTATCCGTCTCTTCCTACTTAACTTCTGTTTCTTCTTGGCCCATCTGGCTCCCTGGTACCTGTCTTTCACTCACACTGTGCCTGCACTGGATGCTGCATCCTAAGCCCTTTCTGTCCCTCTACCTGGTGGAGTCTACCACCTCCCCTCCAGGAGCCTGGAGACTCTTGTCCACTTTGAGGCCCCTTGTGAGAACCTCTGACCTTGGGTTTAGGAGTAGTGAAGAAAGACTGATACAGTTGCAACTGGGAGCCCGGTCTGTGTGTCACTGCGGCATTATCTCAAAGAGGTTCTCTGGGACCGGATGAGGTATGCAGGGAGGGGGCATCGTCAAGAGTTACTTAGGACTGTAAAGAGGGCTAGATCTTGGAGCATCCCTCCCTCCCTAGCTATTCTGAGCCTGCTTCCTACTAGAGGAAATTCTTGGGGGAAAGGTATCATCCACACGGAAACCCACTGATGTTGCTCTCTACCCATTGAAGGGGGCTTGTAGATGGCAGCTGTCTGTGGAGAATGAAGCCAGGGAAATCCCAATTTTCTTTGACCCAGGTCCCACTCAACTCCTTTTTGGTTCAGAAGAGGTTGTGGCAGTCTCGGGGCTGAAGAGCTGCAGCCAGCATGGCAGGGCATCCTTGGGAGAGGGGGGCTTCTGGGAAGACAGCCCAATAGCCCCCCCCCCTTTCTCCAGTAGGACTACACGATAATCTCTGCTCTACAGCTCTTGCTTCTTGGCACCAGCTTTTAGCTGTGGGCTCATGGAGTCATTTCTCTCCTCCCTAGTCCTCCCACCAGAGTACACACCCTTGTGGTGGCTCACACTCACCCCTCCAACACAGCCCACTTCCTTCCTGGCATGTCACGAGGTTGCTGCTCATGACTTTTCTGGGATTCATGAGACCCGGGGATGAAGATGGAATGGGTGGGCGTCGTCTAGAAGAGGGTGGAGGAGAAGAACCGGAGCCCTGATAGGGGCAAGGGTGTTTCTCATCTGCGCCTCTGGACCCAGACTGCACCTCCAGGCTAAGGCTGGCTGCCCAGGAGCCTGCACTGGGCCTGGACTCAACAAGGATGCACATGCTCAGGGACCACCAGCTGCTGCTCCCATCAAAGCATCTGCTTCTCTCGGAAATCCACAGGGCTTGGCTGCCAGGCCTCGCTGCGTGCCCACTCCGTGGCTCTGTTCTCTGTCTCTCTTGTTCCATCTGCCTGCTCTACCGGTTGCCTGGCTCAACTCCTCTCAGCCTCCTTATTGCTCTACCAGAACGCTTTCCCTACTGGTTCCCGTTCATCCTTCTCATGTCTGTCCCACCACATCCAGGCTCCATACCTTAGATCCTGGTTGGGTTTGTTGTTGTTGTTTTTTTGTCCTTATCCATCATTTGCTTCTTTCCAGTTTCCCCCATCTTCATATTCATCTATATTCTCAACTTTCTCTCTCTTTCTCTCTTTCCCCTCTCATACATATTCAGCGCCTCTTTGAAAAGTCACTTCAATGCTTCTACATGTGAAAAGCCCAGATCTGCTTCGTCAATCAAACCTCTTGGTCTCTAACTCTCGGAGCCTGTGTTAGACCGCAGTCTAGACTGACAAGATGTCTGAGAGCCCACCTGTGCTCTCGGAGAGCCTCCAAAGCACAGACTGCTCTGCAGAGCCTCCTCTTCTGACGTGGACAGAGCAGCTGGTCAGTTGTGTTGTGCAGTAGGTGTTGAGGCCCACAGATAAGCCAGGCCACCTTGAGTAAGTGATGTGATGCAGCCATAGCAGATCACCAGCCCTTAAAGGAACCAAGGAGCTCGGGCCTGCCAAGAAACCTAGGACTAAGAGTTTTATCATGGCCAAGTGGCGTTTAATCCCAGCACTGGGGGGGGGGGGGGAGAGGCAGGTAGATCTCTGTTGAGTTAAAGGCTAGCCTGGTCTATAGAATGAGATCCAGGACAGCCATAGATGTTATATAAAGAAACCCTGTCCAAAGAGTTTTATCATTTGGTGCTTTGACAAACCATGTGTATGTGCTCTCCTATTCCTGATAGCTCTCCTGGGAGGGCCATAAACTGAGAAAAGGTGGTTTCAGACCGGAAGACCCTCACCCTCGCCAGTGTTCCCAGCATGGGAGGAGCAGATCTAGAACCAGAATTTCGGCTTCTGGATGCTCTGACTGTGAGAGGCAAATGAATAGAGAGTTTAGAAAGACTCAGAAGGTAGCAGTTCAAGGTTAAGAGGGATGATAAAGCAGTACTAAGCTCAGCCCCCAGAGAAAGAGGCAGCAATGGGGGAGGGAGAGGAAGGGAGAGAGGGAAAGTCAAGTGGGCTAAGGGGCAGGAGCAGGAGGAGAAGTTATGAATGGCGGACTCCTGGTCTCCTGCTCGTTATACCAGCTATGACCTGTGTCAGTAGTTGAGATGGGGCCATGAAAGCCTTCTTTTCCTCACACACTATTGGCTGTCACTCCTCCAGCCCCTGTACCTTCTCAGTTCTCTTCTCTTCCTGGCTATTACCTGCCTTCCTACACCCTTCTTCCTGCTCGGCTTCCTCTTCTTTTCTTCAGATGCTTCCTGTGTTTGCTTCATGTCCTGGAGGTCCAGCCCCCTTTACCTTGCCATCCCTGTACCTTCTTGCTCCCAGATTGCCTCCTCCTAAGCCCAACTCCCCAGCATTACTTTCTCCAAAGGAGCTAGGGTAGGTTCAAGGTGGTTGGCGGTCAGGTGTAGGTCCATGAGACATGGCCTGCATCTGGGATGCTTCGTGCCTTCCCCTGATCTTCTCACTGCTCCAAACCTCCAGGCTCCTGCGCGCCTCTCCTTTAGAAACACTATGGGGTTGTAGGCTCAGGTCTGTGACAGTATTGCTTGCCAATGGCGTAGAATCACTTGTTTCCTTTCTGGGATCCCTGGATAGCAATGAGCTGACAGGTGTTCTTCTCCTGGGAGAGCCCCTTTTACCTCCCCAGTGTATACCAGCTCCTCCTGGCCACAGGTAGCTAGCTGGCCAGCCCTGAGATGCTTTCTGTTACATAACTTGGTTTTTCTTCCACAACCTGAAGTTATTTAGAGACTTCCTAGGCCAACATCCTAATTCTTTTCTGAAAATTTATTTATTTTTTTAATTTCTGTCCAAAAAATAAAATATCAAACTCTTCTCTTAAAAAGATTAATTTTAAAAACTTCTGTGTACCTGTGTGTGTGTCTGTTTGTGGGTATGCACATGTGAGTGTGGGTACCCATGGAGGTCAAAGAGGGGACATTAGTTTCCCTGCAGCTGGAGTTACAAGCTGTATGAACCACCTGTAATGAATTCTGGGAATGGAACCCCAGTCTTCTGTAAGAAGAGCAAGTGTTCTTAGTCATGGAGTCATCTCCCAGTAATCTCTTAAAAATGCATTGTGACTGGACTCTCTGAATGACCCTAACATCTGGTCACTTTGCCTCTTTGCCTAGGCTTGGGGTGGGATAGGGCAACAGAATCTTGTGGCCTCTTGTCTGTTTCAAGAAAATAATATTTTTATTAATTATTTGAGAACTTAATACAATGTATTTTGATCATATTATCCCCTCAACCAAATCATCACAAATACACCCTCACCTTTCTACCCACCCAGCTTCTTGGTATATATATATATATATACCTCATATATATATATGATATATGATACATATATGATATACCATATGCCGGTCTCTGCAGTTAATTGCCATCTACTGGAAAAAGAAGCTTCTCTGATGAGGGTTGAGAGATGAACTAATCTATGAGTAATGTTAAGTCATTTTTATAATATGTCCATGTAGCAGAATAATAGTACTAGGTTCTCCCCCAGGGCCTATGGCCTGTCTAGCCATAGGTTTTTGGCCCCAATAATGGTGCCAGGCATGAGTTCCATCTCGTGGAGTGGTCCTTAAATCTAATTAGAAAAGGCTTAGCTACTCCCATTAACATTCATACCACTACTGCATCATTAGCTATCTCTGCCATGATAGTGGTCACTGTAGCTCACAGGGGTCACAGTTGGGTAAGACTGATGACTGCTTTTCACCTCCGATAGCACGCACAGCTCATTCCAACATAGTGGAAGCTAGTCAGTAGGGATGAAGTTTCCAGTTCAGATCCAGCTGGATTTCTCCACATTTTGGACTTAAGTATGTGGTGTCTTCAGTCTTACCCTCAAGTTCTGGAGGGTCACCAAGACAAATAGAGCAATGGCAATAGCCTCTAATGTTTGAGGGCCAATGTGGCCCCACTGGCCAACAACTCAAAAAGAGGTAACCCATTCCTGATACTGGAGTTTTAATTTGCTAGCATGTGGTATCTAGTAAGGAGATTGTACCCCGTTATAGGGCAATTCCATTTAAACTCGTTATGCTTGTCTATGTGTATTTAGCACAATGTCTATAGTTGTAGGTTTCCATATAACTTTTGCAAAGGGCCTTTAGTGCTAATTATCTCTCTCCACGTTCTCTCCTCTACCCTGCCCTCCCATCCTCACCCCATTTAATCTTTCTTGTTCCATTTTCTCCTTTCCTCCTTTATGTCACTGTATTCTGTCTTCCCTCTTGAAGGAGTCCCTTCTCTCCAATGGCCCCTTAGAAGTTTTCTAACTTTTATGGGTATTCCAGATGAAATACACATATCTAAGATTCAAAGTTAACATCCACATATGAAAGAAAACATGTCCTGTTTGTCTTTCTGGGTCTGGGTTACCTTACTCAGGGTGATTGCTTCCAGCTCCAGCCATTTACATTTGAATTTCATAATTTCATTTTTCTTAGCAGCCAGATAATTTCCTATTGTGCAAATGTATTGTGGTCTCTTTTAAACAGCCATTGTAGTCCTATTGTGTTCATGTCTGGGCCCTGTGAACTTTTATTTGCTATTGGTTTATTTATGTCTTTTTCCAGTCTCTTAAATATAGCTCAGGGCTTTTTCTTTTTAAAGATTTGTTTATTAGGGCTGGGGAGATGGCTCAGTGGTGAGAGCACTGGTCGCTCTTCCTGTGGACTTGGGTTTGATTTCCAGAACTCACAGGATGGCTAACAAACATCTGTAACTACAGTTTCAAGGGATCCAACACCCTCTTCTGGCCTCCGTGGGCACTGAATACACATGGTGCACAGACCCACATGCAGGCAAAAAGCTTTGGGATTTATTTTACTTTTACTTTATGTGGTATTTGTCTACTTAACATTATAATTTGTTTGTTTCAGTTAAAATATAGCTCAGAACTTTGTTTATGATTTTGTTTTTGTTTGTTGTTTTGTTTTTTTGAGACAGGGTTTCTCTGTGTAGCTTTTCGCCTTTCCTGGAACTCACTCTGTAGCCCAGGCTGGCCTCGAACTCACAGAGATCCGCCTGGCTCTGCCTCCCGAGTGCTGGGATTAAAGGCGTGCGCCACCACCGCCCGGCTAGAACTTTGCTTTTTTTTTTAAGATTTACTTTATATATATGAGTGTTTTGTCTGCATATATGCAGATATGAATATGTGTATGTTTACCACAAACCAGCAGAAGCCATAGAGGGTGTTGGATCCCCTGGAATTTGAGTTAGAGATGGTTGTCAACTGCCGTGTGGGTGCTAGGAATTCAACCCAGAGCCACTGTGAGAACAGCAAGTGCTCTTAACCACAGAGTCATCTCTCTAGCCCTATTTCGGTTTTGGGGGACAAGGTCTCAAATGTAGTCAGGGCTGGCCTTGAGTTTCCTTTGTAGCCAGGACTTGCTTTGCACTTCTGAATCTCTCACCTTTACCTCTCCAGTACTGTAATTGCTGGCATGCGCTGCCTTGTCTAGCTACCTTGTGAACTATATAAAGAGGTAGGGTGGGAGCCTGAGGAGAAGCCTCCGTGAGGCTCAGCAGGCCCAAGGGAATGGGTGATGTGACATTTTTAGGGGAGTGGTGAATTCTCTGGAAAGAGCAGAACTTCCCCTAATTTCGTGTAGGAGACTGTACAGGGGGAGAAAACCTGGTGCTTGGAACAGAAGGAGCCCTGTGAAGTCGCTGTTCAACTATGTTCCCACTGTGAGGGCTTGGGCCATTCATGAAATCTCTGTGAGCCCCTGGTTCTTATCTGTCGAGAAAGAGCATAATAATCCCATCTCACAGCTTTGCTGAGAAGATTAGTTGAGAAGCTGTAAGTGCAAGCCCTTCACACATTGTGAAGAGCTCTAGAGAAGCTATTATGGATGGGGCAGATACAAGCGTTCAGGCGTCAGGACCAAAAGAAGAGAGGAGGCAGTGAGCAGCCCTTGCCCTCCCTGAGGCTTAATCAGGGATTCAGAGGAGAATTTAGGAACAGGAGACACCTCAAAGCCTCCGGGCCTTGGGAGCAGAGGAAGGCAGGTTTCCTGTTCTACAAACTCCATCTGCTCAGAGAACCACCATCATGGCCTTCAGACCCTTGCATTGGGCTACAGAGATGCTGAGCTTGATTGACATGTCAGGGTATGAAGGTGAGGCACTGGCTGGGCAGGGCATGAATGGGAGTCTGCAGAGATGGAACCAATGTCTTGGAGCAGCTTAGCTTTTTCCATGAATGAGGAGACAGAAGACAGATACCCTCAAACATGATAGTACTGTAAAATTAACAACCAATCTGGGTAAAAGAAATGCTAAAGCATTAAAGACATTGGAAAATCCTTTATCTGCCTCCCTGCTGTACGAGGGCAGCAGACTGCCTTTAATACCCCAACTATGTTGCATCCTTGTGGGATTTTAAGTTCCTTTTGGACAGGGATCTTGTCATTTTGGATTACATTTCTGCACAGTGCCTTGCAGACAGAGCCACTTAATACGTATGACTTGACTGGAAGTGACTGGGAAAGAGCAGGAAGAAAGGGAGAGGGAAGTAAGAGGTGAGCTGTTTTTCTGTCATCCATTGTGTAGGAGCCCAGAGCAGCTGAGCTTTGGCACTGATTAGGGCGCAATTTAAATTTGACTTCCTGCCTGAAAAGAAAAGAAGCCATAATACCAACAAAGCCACAGCCTTGTACTCCTTAGATCTTGACAGTGTCTGGAGGGGATAGGAACACCATCAGCCCGAGGGGTGGAAGGCATGGTTGGCTGAAGGCAAGGAGATATGGAACAGAACTAAGGTGCTGCAGAGATCATAACAGCATCTGAAAATATTACATTGGGTTAGCTGGTCCAATTACTATGAAGATGAAACTGAGGCCCAGGGCCACAGTTTGTCAGTGACAGATCTAGGACCAGAATGAAGGTCTTGATTTTCAACCCAAGCCCTTCCAGGGACTACACATTAGTACTTAAGATTGATCCTAAAGAGAGACCTGGTCCCCTGAGTTTGCAAGTCCACTTCCTGCCTGGAGACAGAAGGCCAGCCTGAACTGAGCAAGTCTACCCCAGAGAACAAAAATGTCACACTAAAGGCTTTCCTTATTCCTCTTCCTTGTGATCCAGGCAGAGGCTGCAGGTGTGACCATGTTCTCTGTGCTGGCTAGTTTTATGGCAACTTGATACAGTCATTTGAGAGGAGGGAACTGTAATTGAGAAAATGCCTCCATAAGGTTGAGGCCACAGGACATTTTCTTAATTAGTGATCAATGGGGCAGGTGGTGGTGCCCATTGTGGTAGTGCCAACCCTGGCCTAGTAGTCCTGGTAGTTTTGGGTTCCATAAGAAAGCATGTTGATCAAGCCAGGGGAGCAAGCCAGTAAGCAGCACTTCTCTACAGCCTTTGCATCAGCTCCTGCCCTGTTTGAATTCCTGTCCCGAATTCCTTTGATGATGAACTGTGATGTGGAAGCATAAGCCAAATAAACCCGTTCCTCCCCCAAGTTGCTTTTATCACAGCCATAGTCACCCTGACTAAGACATTCCCCAAGGAAGTACAGATCAGAGAAGAAAGTTTATGGTCACAGCTTGCATCCAGGACAGACTGGGGACAGAGGTCCTACATCCAGGTCCCCATCATGACCACCTCCTTCAGTACCAGGACTGTGAAGAAGCCCACCCCATTTCCTCTTCTGCATATGAGAGGAAAAGGAGATAGGCTGAGTGTCCTGTTCTGGCTTCAGTCTCTGTCTCTTGCTCTCCCGCTTGAACTGAGCCAGAGGGGTAAGAAGAATGGGAAAAGAGAAATAAAAATAGCCAGAGGATGAAAGATGCCATCTGTTGTGTGGGCGAGGGGCCCCCCGAGGAAGAAGGTGTGCTGCTTAATGTCCAAGCTCCGAAGCTGATATGGGGAATTTCTGGCTTTTAGCAGGCCACAAGGAACAGCCAAGGTCAGGAAGGACCAGGGATGGAGCAGAAATTGTGCAGCCTCAGGAGCCAGTTAAGTTTGGGCATAAATCCGTTGTGGCCACACATACAAATTACCTGATGTCCCACAGAGAAGGATGTTAATGCTATCAACCTTGTGGAATTATTGTGAAGGTTAAACAAATGCATATGTCAGGATTTCTTGACGATGAAATGCTAGCTCCGTTCTTCTCCATGAGCCCAGTGTTCGGCAC
Source organism: Peromyscus eremicus (assembly GCF_949786415.1). Lineage (NCBI taxonomy): Eukaryota > Metazoa > Chordata > Mammalia > Rodentia > Cricetidae > Peromyscus > Peromyscus eremicus. The sequence goes on from NC_081422.1 coordinate 22,830,501, forward strand.
TTCCTACGATGTGTGATTAACCAGGCAACTTCTTGGAACTCTTCTGAAGATTTCAGTGTGTTCTGCTGAGGGACTTCTCCCTTGTGGGAATTTCCTGAAGTTGCCACCATGCCATTAGAGCTCTGGGGCCACAGATGAGCACCTGACTTTGAAACAACTTCTGGACTAGTAGATGTTGGACTGCTATTCTCAGAGCTGTGTTTCAGGACAGGTGGCTAGAGAGGCACTGAGTGCCTGGACCTGAAGCCCTGTTCTCTGACATAAAAGATGACATTTATTTGGCCTCAGGACACCTGGATGTCTGCTGGTACATCAATGAGAGTGGGATTTGCGAGCAGACAGATGCAAGCCTTTGCTCCCTTGTGACTCTAGGACTCTAGGCAAATAGTTCACCTCTCCAAGACTCAGTTTCTTCATCTATAAAAAGAGAACACTACTTCACTGAAAGGTTTACTTCGGGACTGGGGTGTAGTTGAGCAGTAACATGCATGCTTAGCATGTGCAAGGTCCTGGATTTAATCTACATGCACACAAGTATTGGACACACACACACACACACACACACACACACACACACACACACACGAGTGCAGGAGCACACACACAAAGCTTTGAAGATTCAATTGAGATAGGCACAATGTTTTTACTCACTGCTCAATACAAGCAACATAGATTGTGCTTTTGGAAGAGAGCAATGCTAAATTACACCGACAGACCAGCGAAGTATTGGTCTTGGGACCCTAGTAAGGCCTTAGTTAACCTGCTTCAGGAGCCTCTAACTTCATCTATCTCTTGGTGTAATGTACATTTCAGCCAGTGACCCACCCAGCCTTAACTCTCACCCTGACAACACCTCCCCTACATCTGAGCAAAAACCCCTAACCACTGTGTTTTCTTAACAGCTGTGCTAGAAGTACCCCGTGTCACCTTGGCTGCATGCTCACCTGGGGACAGAGGGGAAAACAAGGAGGTCTTTTCAAGATGGCTCTTGAGCAAGGAGACGGAGCGGCCAGGCAGAGATCTCTGGCAGAAAAATGGGCATCTCCATTTGGGGGCTGCTTCCCCAGCAATTGGAGTCCTCTTCTGGGGAGCTGGTTCAAACTCCACCCCTGGCCTTTCAGCTCCCTGGGGGATCTGCTCGGTGACAATCCTTTGCCCTTAGTGGCCCATTACCAATTCACAACAGACCCTTTCACACCTCAATTAGCCACTTAGGGAAAAGGCAGCACAAGTGCAGGCTGGGGAACCTGTCCAGCCCGAGATGAATAGCTTCCCAAGCCTGCTGTTGCCATGGCAGCCAGCTGGGAACACCGTTTCCAGGGCCTAAGGCTCTCAGACATGCATGGAGGGGAGGGGGTGCTACGCTGCCCTGCTGGGCTGCCCACTCTCTTCTCCCACCCTGGCCTCCTGGCTGGCTTAGCAACAGCTATCCCCATTGCCATCGCAACCAGTGCTACAGCTTCTGCACTGGCCAGGGGCAGTATCCAGAGAAGCAAGGTGGGGGTATGGTGTGCGTGTGTGCGCATGTGTGCGTGTGTGTGTGTGTGTGTGTGTGTGTGTGTGTGTGTGTGTGTGTGTGGTGTTCTGTAACAAGCACAAAGCTGGAGAGGAAAAGGAAAGGGAGAGGTTTGGCTGTCTTAGCCACACTAGATTTTAAGGGAGCTTCCTGATTATATGGAGAAGAGGCTCATCAACTCGGGCTTAGAAGGACCCTCTGTAATATGATTATTATCCTGAACTTCTAAGAACATTCTTGTATATCTGGCTATGTGTGGATTTGGGGGGGGGTGTCAAAAAATGATTTGTCATTTTTTTCAGATTCTCAAACATGACGAAGGTCCCTAGTAAGTAAGGACCTTAATTACAAGGATGTGCTTTGAAGAATGACCTTGGGGACTGGCTAACCATAAGGCTTGGGAGAATGCTTATGAGAAGGAACTAGCCTATGAAGGGTAGAGCATGTGGTACACTGCCCTTCAGGCTGCTCCATTCCACAGAGCTCCCACTACCCAGTGTTTTCCCTGGTATGGACCTCTGGGAGGAGAGAATGGAGGTGCCTTCCTCCCAACAGCCCCTGTCACTGTTCTAGTCTCTTTGTCCCCTTGCCAGGGGATGACTGGATGCCAGGTAATGTGCACTTGGTAACATGACCTCTTTGTCTCCTAAGCACTGGACAGCATCACGGTTTCTTAGAGGATAGCTGTTTAGTAATCACTATTGTGTTTACAAAAGTCAAACAAAAGCCATTCATGGAGCAGTGCCATAGTCCAGAAATGTACTCACTATCTGGTCACTGAGAACCCTGTTTATGCCCTCTAGGGCTGTATGCCCGTCCCTCAGCTGGTGGCTCAAGGCAGGGATCCCAGTGTGGTACTCCTGAGGCAGACAGATGGCGTGGTGCCTTTGGGTACCCATGTGCCTGGGCTAGAAGCCAAAATGAGGATGCTTAGGAATTCCACAGAGGCAGCTGGACCCCAGACTTTGTTGGCAGTAGTGGAAGGGAGGCAGGTGTAAATGGGAGGTCAGAGGGAAGGGCAGAAGGGCGGGTGAAGCCTTGGAACACCCTCCAAGAGGTGTCATAGACCACACTGAGGGGCGTGGCAGTCTGTTCTAGGAGGCTGAGTAATTAGGGAATTGAGAACAAGCTTTATTAGTCACAGCCGAGGAGAAACACAACAGGTATTATCCAATCAGCTAATGGATGGCTTCATGGTCTTCTAGAGGCTGCTGTAAGGAAGGAATTTTGTTCCCTTCTCTTTTAGCCCCCAGAAGACTTCTTGGTGCTGAGAGCAGATGGTGAGGGGGAAGAGGATGGGCCTTATTCTTGAGTCACTTAGCTGCCAGGGTACGTGTTGTAGGATTCTGGGAAGCACAGCACAGTCACTGCCTGTTGGTAGGAGGTGAGGGTCAGAGTAGGGAGGCGATGCTGCCAATGACTGGGGGTCTAGTCAGAAGCCACAAATGAAAGTGACTCAGTGATGGAGGAGAACTATTGGGGACCATAGCTGACTCAGGATTGAAGCTGGCTAGAAGCTCTGCTTTCCCTCCTGCCTCACCTGCTTCTGAAGGAGGGAGGCTGCCTGAAGGAGGAGGTGAGTGATTCAGAGGCTGTTACAGAAGCAACGTTTCTTATGCTGGGAAGCTTCAGAATCAAAGACTCTTTCTTGCTTAGAGATGCAGCTCAATAATAGAATACTTGTCTAGAATGCCCAAGGCCTTGGCTTGGATCTCCAGCATTGAACAAAACCAAACAACCTCCTAAAAAATAAACGAAAACATCCCACACAGGACTTTTTCGCTAACTCTAATTTTCTAGTAGTAATATGGGAAGTTGCAGTCTTCCCTGAGATGTAGGGTCAGGGGATGGGATGAAGATGCTAGGGTCCCAGACACATGAAGCTGTGAAGCATCCCTCAGAAGTAGAGATGAGAACTTCCCTACTGGAGATGCTAGTTAAGGATACCCAGGTTTCAGACAGGCACAGATGCACAGTCACCAGCCCTGGCTCCACTGGTCTGTAAAATGAGTATGAAATATCTAGTTTATAGGGCATGATTGGAAGGGCCTCTGAGCTTTTTTTATGTAGTCATCAGCAGAGCTGGGAGGAGACCCGGGATGGGGTGGCTTTAACTGTTTCCATCCTAGATGAGGCCAAACTGAGCATATGCCTTCAAAGAAGGAGCTTAATTTTCTTCCATTCATCTTTTCTCTGTTCGAAACAGAAGTGAGAAAATCAGACCCATAAAACAGACCAGGCTAGAATAATGTGTGCTTGCCACGATGGAACCGTAAGCACACAATATGCAGATCTAACTCTCAAATAAATAAATGGTTACAACAGAGTTGATAATCATTGCCTCTGCCTTGGGTTGGTACTAAAACTGCATGTAACTTGCAAATGCCCAGTTGGCTTTCGAAGAGACCCAGATGGGATGACTTTGCATTTGGGGCACAGTCATAGAAAGGAGAAGTCAGGAGGATGTGGGGTTTCAGGAGAGCATAATGTGAAGTACTGGAGATGTTCTCTGACTGCTTCCCTGTGGTCCCTGGGGCAGGCCTGTTCTCACAGGACTGGAGCTAGATCTTATATCTAATGTTCAGTCTCAGGCCAGGGCAGTACCATCTCACGCCCTAAGGGACGATCTCACTGTTTTCAACTTCTTTATCTTAAAAAAGAAGGGAACTTGACCAGTAAGAAGAAGGAAGATTAGATCTTGCATAAATACCAGAGTATAAAAAATGTGATAATGGACACGACACAGAAGTAGACAAAATTAGGGATGTCACTTCTTCAGGGACACACAGTCAGGGCCAATTGCATATTTCCAGGGCACAGCCACAGGTGCCCAGAACTCCCATGAAGATCACCGATGAGAGTGACGCTACCTAGGGAGTTGGGCACTTGTGGGGCACATCTTGAGTTGTTGATTCTCTGTTCCCTGCTGTTCACTGTCCCCTGCCTTCATGCCACCATGACCCCCAGATTGGTCTAGGTTCTTCTGATTTGCTGTGAGCTGAACTCTTATTCTTCAGGTCCAAGATGTTCATGCAGAGTCTCCTTTTCATTTCCCATGGTTTATTATGAGATTGGGGATAACTCAAAGATAGTTTGTGTTAGGGGCATTTCCTCAGCAGTGTTGAGTGCAGACTTAACCAGAATTCTTTCCTGCAACTTATACCTGGAGCATCCCAGCCACAAGAACTCTGACAGTCAGGAAGACAGCCATCAGAGTGAGTAGTCCCTGAACCACAAACTTTACTGTGGAAGTCACAGGAAACAAGGCCTTGGTTCTTACCTCTACCTAAAGGCATGCCCTTCCCTGGCAGGGGAGGACTGATGGTTCTTTGAGCATCCTTTTCAGCTCTGGGCAATCCAGTGCTTTTTCTTCCTAAAGTTGCTTCCTCCCATACTGTTCAGTCCCTCTTAGCTGCAGAGCAGTAAACACTTCTATCGTGGAAGCTTCCTATTCACTTAACATTTGTGGTTGCCGTTCATTGCATGGACAACAGCAATCAGCATATAGATTGAGTTGCTAATATAAGAAGTATGCTATAGAGCTGAGTTAGCCTCTTCTGGGGAGAAAGCTAGCTTCTCAAAGGAGGGACTGATTGGCTGTCTCTGTCACTAGGGAAAGGAAATGAGGAGGAGTTTTTATAAGGAGGCCACCTCCCCAGTCCCCTGTACACATAGGAGCAGAAAGGCAGGGGAGAAAGGGCATTGAAGTGGGCTGAGGGATCCATCAGTTTGCATGTGCTGGGGCCTGGTCCTGTCTTTCTTGCTGAAGACATTTCCTGTTATGTCCTCTGTTAGTGATTGTGGATGGCCCTCCTTGAATCTACACACTTTGTATTTCTGTAACAGCTAATGTGGCCAGGTCTCATGTATCTAAGGCAGATAATGTGTGATGTTAGTCTCTAGGGCCACAGGACAGCAAATTCAGGCAAAGATCATATTTAGGCCAGGGGCGTAAGGGGTAGTAACTATAAAAGATTTACAATAGGCAGTTAGAGCTCTGGACAAAATGAACTGAGACCTCAGGTGGTAAAAAGGTTCACCACAGACCTGTTTCCTGGTGGAAGGTCAGGGATAAAACTTGGGCCATGAACTCGTACCTGTCCTTTTGATGGCGGAGCCTTCCCAAACAGGAAGCTATGTGGAAGACATGGTGGTATAGTTCTGGTAAATGAACAGAAATCTTGCCTAACAACCAGTTTCTAAAGCCCTTTGCTGGGCATCTTGTGATTGGCTCTAACAGGCATGAACATTCTAGGGTTTGCCCTGAGCTGATAGTATAGACAAGACTCATAGAGTTGTTGTTATGGCCATGGAGACATGCTTCAGCTTGGAGAGATGCTACCTTGTGTTTCGGGTCACACCAGCCATTACAGAAGTCAAAGCTCTACATGAGGGTCAGAGAGAAGGCTCAGCAGGTGCAGGTGCTTACCACAAAGCCTGACAACCCGGGTTTAATCTCCAGAGCCCACATGGCAGAAGGAGGGAACTGACTCCTCTGAGTTATCCTCTGACTCCCCAAGTGTGTCATGGCACACACACACACTCACTCACACACACTAAATAAATAAATAAAACACAAGTTTTAAAAGTTTTTTTTTTTTAAAGCTCTCAAAAATGTCAAACCAGTCATTTCCTATTCATTTCCTTGACTCTTCCTGCAGCCAGCATGGCTTGTGATTTTTCTGGTAATTTAGTGTTTCCTTGTGTTTGGATTTATCATCATGACTCCTACAACTGATCCTGAGCATGCCTCACCCTCCCTCCCGTCACTGCCTCCACTGAGAACGCCTCCACTCCACCTGTCGCCACTTTCTGGGCACTGCACAGCTGGTCTTGTCCCGTCAGAGGTGCTGTTCTGCCCCCGTGCTGGAGGGTAGCGCAAGAAGGCTCAATGGCACGGGAAGCCTTGGTCTTGCCCAGGAGTGGGGCTGACCTCTCCCAGCAGACCCAGCACTGTCTAGCCGTGTGTATCTATCCAACGAAGTTCACGGCATACCTGTTTTGTGCCAGGCACTGTGATGCTACGTGCTGGTTGTACCTTGTCACCTAAAGCAGAGTCTATGGCCCACAGGAACACTCTGTTGAATGAGGAAACAGGCAAACCAATGGGTTCCTTGCAGTGTAATAGACGGATATCTGGCCATAATACACAGGAATTTTAAGAACCAAATGGAAGGACAGCCTCCGTTTTTCAGAGGAGGTGACCGCACTAGAAAGGGAACAGCAGTGAAGTGGGTGAGCAGAGCTGGAGGAAAGGCACCAAAGAAGGCCACTTCTGTCCCTCTCTGGCAAATGCCAGGGGAAGAGACAGGCAAGTGCCTACAAGTCAGAGATGGTGGTGGAAAGATTCATCTCTGTTGTGAGTAGAGTGAGCTGCCGAGGGAGAGAGATACATATTTCTCTGATAGGATTGGACTCCTCTGCCTGTGAGCTAGAGGGCATTCAGGCCACAAAGTCCGCCAAAGTAAAGCAAAAGAACCTAGATTGAGGGGCCAATCCCTGTCACAATGGTTCATTCCCGTGCTATTCTGCACAGTAGAGAATGATCTATGCTAGCCAGACCTCGTGCCCTCGGTTTGAGTGAGTAAGTTTAACAAGTAATAGCAAGCAAACTTAAGAATGAGTAGCATGATATTTCCCTCTATATATACTCAACCATCATCACATCGGGTGCTCAAAATATCTAACAGAAATGGACTAGGGAAGTCCTGGTGAGGAAGTCAGCTGGAGTTCCCAACAGAAAAAATTGTAGGCAGAGCGGAGCGTCCCCCCTTAGGTAGGGCTTCAACACGAAAGAACAAATAGCAGCTGAAGGTGACATCATCAAATTGGAGGTGTCCTGCTTTCCTCGCCCCTACTGTGGTGAAATCCGCTACCGTGGTGAAATTCGCTGACCAGCAGGAACTCGGGGAAGAAAGGGCTCTATTTTAGCTCACACTCCCAGGCTACAGTTCAACACAGCGAGGAAGTCAGCAGAAACTAGTAGCAACTAGTCATGCCCACAGTTAAGAGCAAAGAGGGGATGAATTCAGGCATGCTTACTTGTGCTCAACCCCTCCTCTGCTTCTACACAGCTCAGGACCCAGACCATGACATGGTGCTGCCCATATGCAAGGTGAGTCTTCTCAACTCAATACCCCAACTAAGAAAAATCCTTTACAAGCATGCTCACAGGCCAACCCAATTTAGACAATTACTGAGACTCTCTTCCCAAGTGATTCTGGATTGTGTCAAGTTGACAATTAAAACAATCACAAGAGATTTACAAATATCCGGTAAAAACTGAATAGGAAAGCCCATTAAGGCAGCAAGCTGGAGTTCTCCATCGAAAGAATCCCCTCGGGTGAAGCTGTCAAATAAAAGAACACATATCAACAGATAGATAACATCGTCAAATTAGGTGCTCCCAACCTCCAAGGGAAGCCAACCAGGCAAGTTGAGGCAGTCAGCTGAAGTTCCCAGGGAAGATAAAGCAGTCAGCTGGAGCTCCCAGGGAAATTGAGGCAGTCAGCTGGAGTTCCCAGGGAAGTTGAGGCAGTCAGCTGGAGTTCCCAATTGAGCTTGGTCTCTACGGATGAGTGCCCCATGGCTGAACCGCTGGGGAAATTCTGGCTTCTCTTTTCCACTGTAGGGCACTTTTACATCATGAGATAAACAAGAGCAACAGCTGTTGGAAATGGTTTACCTTCTAGCTGTTTTCAATGATGGTGTTTTTCCTCTTGGGCTGTTTTGCTCTTCTCTTCCTTCCCTGCTACAGAGTTGGGGGGAAGACCACCCCTATACATGGGCCTTGTAGGATACTTTAAGGTACACATACTTGGGTCTGAAATAGGAAGTTGGGAGCAATCCTGCTTCCCGAGCCAGCTTCTCAGTGAGCTCAAACAAATCTATGACAAGGTTTCCGTATAACGTGCATCACAACTGCCTACAGTTCTTTCATATACCGAGCGATTTATTCCCCAAACATAAACCCAGCAGCAAAAGAAACTATTTTCTAAGGTGGAGGTCTCTGCTTCTCTGTCCCCCTGAACCTATGTCTGGAAAGGAAAGGGAACTCAAGTTACATTTTTCAGTCACTCCAGGCAGCGTGGCTTTCACAGGCAGAGCTTGCTACAGCTTTTCAGTTTACATGCTTGAAACCCAGGCACGTAGCTTTCCCTGCTTTGTGACTTAGTTTTCCTGTCTTTGAAACTGTAAGAAACCTACCTGAGTTTCGTTTTACAAAAACCTTGGGAACTGCAAAGACTCAGATTCTGGCCAGGTACTTGGTGAGACCAAAGTGGTGTCTCCTCTCTGTTTGGTGGCACTCCTGTGGGAACACAGGTGGAGCAAAGCCTTTTCCTCCGTAGGGCCATCTTAAGGCCATTAGGGGAGCTCCTGTTGACACTGCTCTCTGAAGTGTTAGGCTGAACAGCTTGCCTAGGTGAGGCCTGAGATAGCTTGTTACATCTTTTTGGATAAAAAGACTCTCTCTCTCTCTCTCTCTCTCTCTCTCTCTCTCTCTCTCTCTCTCTCTCTCTCTCTCTCTCTGTGTGTGTGTGTGTGTGTGTGTGTGTTTACACATGGGTGGGCTGCATGCACAGCAGGAGTCTGGAGGTCAGAACACCTCTGGTGTCAGTCCATAGGAGTCTTCCACCTTTTACTTGAGACAGATTTTCCCATTGGCCATAACGTCAGCACATGAGTCAGGCTAGCTAAGAACTTCCGGAAACTGCTGGTCTCTACCTCCCATCTTGCCACTGTTAGTGTTCCAGGCACACACTACTGAGCCTCAATTAAAAAAAATTCTTAAAGGTGTGGCGGCACAAGGCTTTACTCATTCATGACTTTTGGTTTGTTCTTTGTGACCCACGTAGTCTAACTAGGGTCTTCTGTGTGACCAATGGATTGGGACTATCCATTGGAGGTTTAGGTAGTGTTCCCTAAACCTCAAAAATGATGCTATAAATGCCCCATTTAGGGCTGAGCATTTAACCATTACTTATTTTCAGCACCCTGTGTGGTCACAAATCTCCCTGTCCACTGGAAAGACTTCTCAGAGACAACCAAACCAAACTAGTAGGAACTCATGAACTGTGGACCAATAGCTGTGGAGTCTCCATGAGACTGGACTAGGCCCTCTGCATAGGTGAGACAGTTGTTTAGCTTGACCTGCTTAAGGGGCCCCTGGCAGTGGGATCAGGACCTGTTCCCACTGCATGAGTGGGCGTTTTGGAGCCTAGTGCCTATGGTGGGACACCTTACACAGCCTTGGTGCAGGGGGAGGCACTTGGACCTGCCTCAGCTCAATGTACCAGGCTCTACTGACTCCCCAGGGGAGACCTTACCTTGGAGGAAGTGGGAATGGGGGGAGGGTTGATGGGTGAAGACTGGGGGGCGGGAGGAGGGAGAAAAGGGGAACCTGTGGTTGGAATGTAAAATGAACAGAAAATTTCTTTCTTTCTTTCTTTCTTTCTTTCTTTCTTTCTTTCTTTCTTTCTTTCTTTTCTTTTCTTTTTTTCCAGAGACAGGGTTTCTCTGTGTAGCTTTGTGCCTTTCCTGGGACTCGCTTGGTAGCCCAGGCTGGCCTCAAACTCACAGAGATCCACCTGGCTCTGCCTCCTGAGTGCTGGGATTAAAGGCGTGTGCCACCACCACCGCCCGGCTAACAGAAAATTTCTTAATAAAAAAAAAAGAAGAAAAGGAAAGACTTCTGTGAATAAGGTGAAGAGCAGAATTTGTCTTTGAGTATACAGCTAAATATAGAAGGCAGTTTGATACTGTGTCAGCTTAGCTGAACAATAGTATTAAGTCAGAGTGCATGACTTCCCCCAAACCTAGCCTTTGTAGGTTCTGGGAATCTGAACTAGGGTTTTCACCTTTGCCAGGCAAGTGCTTTATCTCCTGAGCCCCAACACTTGGAGGTTTTATCCCTCCCAATAGTCCATTTTGCTTGGTTTCTTCTAACTGTAATAGGAATACAAGAGGAGGAGCTCTGAGGCAGTGGGGGATGGGGTGAGCAGTACATGTTTCCATGGCATCTGGAATGGTCACGTCCTCCCTGGGATCCAGAAGGACCTTTTGTTTATTCCATCATTTTTCAATCAGCATGTACGGTCTGTATTTTAGTCACTAAAAAAAAAAAAAATGTAGTTTATTTATATTGTAAGTCTTTCAGGGAAGAGTAGATTGACACATAGTAGGTTTCCAATAAATACTTAGTCTTTCAATTATTGATAATTATAATCCCAATCAGGACTTATGAATCAATGAAAGAGTTAGAATTGTGAACTGCTAGAATAAAAGGAATTTCTGGGTGTGGTGGCTTACCCCTGTAATTCCAGGATTCAGGAGGCAGAGGTAGGAGGATTGCTTCGAGTCTGAGGACAGCCTGCTCTCCATAGCTAACTCTTGCCAGGTCAGCCAGTGCGGCATCCTGAGACCTTTGCTCAAATGATCGAAGAAACAGCCAGGTGGTGGTGGTGGCGGTGGCGGTGGCGGCCCATGCCTTTAATCCCAGCACTCAGGAGACAGAAGCAGGCAGATCTTGAGGCTAGCCTGGTCTACAGAGCGAGTTCCAGGGCAGCTAGGGCTACACAGAGAAACCTTGTCTTTAAAAAAAATTACCAGAAAAGAAATAAGGTGAGGAGTCATTAAGTCCTAGTCCCAACCCAAGGCATCAAGCTTCTCCCCAGATGTGCACGACCTAAGCTGTAAGGTTTAATTTGCAAAACCCAGCTTTATATCCTTAAAGGGAAGCCTCATGCACGTGAACAGGTTGGTTTCTTTTATCGTTCTGTTCCCATTCTAAGGATGAGGACACTGTGGTCTGAGAGGGTAAAGCAACAGTGGGGGCAGCACTAGGATTCAGACCGTCTGATTTCCTGACAACCAAGTCAGGCTGTTTCTTGCCGAGTAGCAGAAGCAGTGATTTCCCAGGAGTTTATAACTCTGCCGTGGATCAGCATACTGAGAAGGAAATCGTTCCCAGTGACACAGCAGGAAGGGGCAGAGCCAGGCACGGGGCCCCCTGGATCGCAATGGTCTGCCAGGCAGCCCGTGTGTCCTTTCTAGTTCCCAAAAAAGAGGTGTGTGTGTGTGTGTGTGTGTGTGTGTGTGTGTGTGTGTGTGTGTGTTCCTGCACCCACGCACACCCACACGCCAAATGCATTGAAAGAATAACCTCACATCTGTACACTCCATGCAACTATTTAGCAAGAATGTGGCTTCTGGGGTGGCCTGGGCTCTGAAGCCACATGGGCACACCCGTTTTCCTATACCCCTGCATCTATTTCTTTCCATCCAGGAAGGAAAAATGCTCACAGACATGCTTATATTGGCAGTTCTGGTTCCATGGATTGCTTCTTGTTGTGTGTGTGTGTGTGTGTGTGTGTGTGTGTGTGTGTGTGTGTGTGTTCTATACATAAGAGTCAGGGAGTTATGAGATTAAAGGTCCTTCTTTATTTCTCCCAAAGGGACCTCCCTGCAAGGTGGTTAAACTATGATGAGGTTTAGGAGGGCTTTCTAACCATGCAGAAGCCACCCCTCGATTTCAATACAATGCCATTCAGCATAGCTCCTTTCCCACCAACTGTCTGCTATGACACCATGGAGCTAAACTGAAGAGCTGGAATAGCAGTTAGGGAGAGAGAAATTAGGCAGCATTAGCAAAGGAACGGACTTTTCCCTCTCCTCACTCCTCCCCCTCCTCTTCTTCTTCAAAGATAGGATTTTATTACTTAGCTCTTGCTGGCCCCATCCATCCTCTGTCTCAGCCTCCCTGTTGATGGGCAGACACATGCCCAGTGCCCAGCTTAAAAAATGACTTTCTTGCAGGGTGGTGGTGGCTCATGCCTTTAATCCCAGAACTTGGGAGGCAGAGGCAGGCAGATCTCTATGAGTTCAAGGCCAGCCTGGTCTACATAGTCAGTTTCAGCACAGCCAAGGCTACACAGAGAAACTCTGTCTTGAAAAAAATCAAAAACAAAAATAATTTTTTTGCATGTATGTGTGTGTGGTGTGCACAGATATGCACATGTATGTTCATGTGCATGTGGATGCCTGAGGTTGATCTTTGAAGTTTAATTGATTTCTGTCTACCCTAGTTATTGAGGCAGGTCTTTGAACTGAATTTGGGGTTTGCCAATGTGGCTTGTCTAGCCAGCCAGCTTGCTTCATGGATCTCCTGTCTCTACCTCCGGAGTGCTGGGACTAAAGGTAGGTTGCCACACCCACTCAGCATTTACATGGGTTCTGGAGAGCTAAATTTTGGTCATCATACTGGTGGTGTGCTGGATAGTTTTATGTCAACTTGACACAAGCTAGTCATCTGAGAGGAGGCAACTTCAATTGAGAAAATCCATAAGACCGGATTGTAGGCAAACTTGTAGGGCATTTTCTTAATTAGTTATTGATGGGTAGGGCCCAGCCCATTGTGGCTGGTACTATGCCTGGCTTGGTGGTCCTGGGTTCTATAAGAAAGCAGGCCAAGCAAGCCTTAAGGAGCAATCCATTAAGCAGCACCCCTCCATGGCCTCTGCACCAGCTCCTGCCTCTATGCTCCTGCCCTGTTTGAGTTCCTGCTCCAACTTCATTCAATGATGAACAGTGATGTGGAAGTATAAGCCTAATAAACCTGTTTCTCCCTAACTTGCTTTTTGGTCATGGTGTTTCATCGCAGCTATAGAAACCCTAACTAAGACAAGTGGCAAGCACCATATCCACTGAGCCATTTCCCCAACTCCCCCCTCCAAAAGGCTTAAAACACACACAGACACAGACATGCACACACACACACACACACACACACAGAGACACAGACACAGACACACACACACACACACACACACACACACACACACATACAGAGACACAGACACAGGCACAGACACACACACACACACACACAGACACACACACACACACACACACACACACACACACACACACACACAAGGGAACGAGACAGCAGCTATTAAAACTGACAGGAACAAGATGCATTTGCCAGGTGGCAGAGATGTCCTGTGTGGCAGACGGGTCTAAGACGACAGCCATGCAAGTCAACAGAGGGCAGTGATGACAACACTCTGTGTCACCACAGAGTCTGACGCGTGTCAGGACTTCTCAGAAATACACGTTTATTTGATCATGTTGCGGCTCTACAAGATGAGTCAGAATTAACATCGTTTCATATGTAAGGAAAGCGGCATGTTTGTATGGGGAAGTCAGGGGAGCATGCATCGGGTGTCAGTCTCAGGGCTTTGGACCACCGTGGTGCTCAGGCCAGTGCTGACAAGACTTGCTAGAAGGATGCGGCAGTGAGCTCTCCAGATCCTGGAGGGCAAGGCTGAACAGGTAGTTGGCACCTGATGCTCTTACCATGCTTCCAGCCAAGTGATCACCATTCTGTAACAAAATTAGCATCTGTCACTGGAGGGAGCCGATGATCTTCCCTCCCAGTCATCTGTCCTGGACCTAAGTGGGACACTAAAGACCTGGGAGTGAGGATTGTCATAGGGCCAGTGTCTCCCAGGACACCTTGCGACTTATCAGTTACATAAGTAAGCACAAAGATGGTCACGTGTGCCTAACGGCATACTCTCTTCCTTGGCCAGGCAAATCTTCAAATCTCTCTGCACCCAAGCCCTCAAACTGTGGCAGTGTCTCAGTGAAGGGCTTGCTTCTGCAGTCATATTTTCTCGTCTTCCTCCAGCTCCACCCTCTACTCATTCCACTGTGTGAAAAGCGCTCCATATTAGTTATAGCAGGGGGGTTTCTGTGAACACACGTTCCGCTTAGATCACAGTCTCTTCTTGTGGCACATAGGAATCCAAGGTGCCACCGGCAAGAGACTGAAAAACGACCTAACCAGATACTAGAGGTGTAGTTAGCACTGATGCTAAGTCCAGGGGCTTGCAATTTGGAATCTAGGTCTTCTTTGGCTTGATGAGATCTGCTTGTGTTAGAGTCGGGTGGCATCTTAAAGACATTCACTCCAGCTCACTGTTTAATAGGAGGCGAAACTGAAGGTTTAGAGTGTTGAGTAACTAGGTGTTTACAGTCACTCCTCAGTGCTGCTCCCATGATTCTAACTCCCTTTTGGCCAGCCCCACCCCTATTTTTAAATGTGTTGACTCTCCTTTTTAAACATCTTATAGGGAACGTGCCTTTAAGCCTAGTGTGGAGAGCATGACTGAATTGTCTATTGAGCCCATCAGAGTGGACATGTCATCCTAACATCATGGGTAGTCTTTCCTCTAGCCAGCTATGATTTCCTATTCTGTGCCATTTCTTAAGCTTCTTAAGTGAAGAGAGAGAAAGAGGGTTTCCACTCAGGTCTGTTTCCCCACAGACACCAAACAGGCAAGGTTGACTCCTCTCCCACGGCCTCCCCTCCCTTCCTCCGATCTAGCCTTCTCTTGTTAAGGTGACAGAAATACAACTTCTAAGTTTATAAATTAGATGAACCCCAGCATAAAGGTCACCTGTCTTAATGACCCCCAAAGTAATATCTTTAAAAGCTTTCTTTTTCATTTCAAGCCAAAGTTCAGTTTGATTTATTAGACTCGAGCCAGCTTTGGCTCCAGGCATTCAAGCACATCAAAAAATAGAGATGAGACAGAGAACAAGATGGGGACCTTCCTATGTGGGGTCTGGAGGATAAAGGTACAGTGGGTGAGTTTAAGGGGAATTCCCAATGTTTTTATCATGGAGTCCTCAATATGTGCACATAAACGTTTTGGAAAACCCAGAAAACTTCCAGGCTAAAAATAGTGATGGAACAGCCTTGCTCAAGGAGAATGCAGAGATTAGTGTGAGGTCTTCATCGAATGTGTGAGACTCAACACAGGAGCTAGACTTGGTGCATAGCTTAGGATCCTGTGCCAGGCAACAGAGCCATATCAACTGGGTGTAGCCAGGAGAAGTGTGCCAGTCCAGTGCAGTAGTGCAGGAAGGGTAGCCAATGGACACCTGCCACCCATCACGTGGTTTAGCAATGCAAGTGTAAGGACACAATCACTGTCTGGAAAAGTGAATGCTGCTGGGCAGCTTTTTTTCATGCTATTTCAATGAAAGTTCATGTCCTAAAAAGGAACCAGTGGAGTGCCATTTATCGCATTACTCAGTGTTATATTAGCCATTAAGAATGAATACTTCTAGCTGGGTCTGGTGACACGTGGCTATAGATTCCAGCACTCTAGAGACTGAAGCAGGAAGACCGCAGGTTTAGAGCCAGCTTAGGCTATATGGTAAGAAAAACAAACAAATGAAAGTAAATAATAAGGTAAGTAAGAATAATAAATTCTGTCTCCAAAGAATAAATACTTCTTTAAATATTCTGTACACTTTCTTTTTATAATTTATTTGTTCACTTTCAAAAGCTGAAAGACACAAATTATATATACTTATGGCATGCCAGCATGTTTGGATACACGTATACATTGTAGAATGACCACACTGAGCTAATTCACAAACATTTCCTCATATTTATTATCTTGGAATAGGAACACAAACTCCACTCTCTCTTAGCAATCAGCAAGCACAAAATACATTATTAGTAATCATAGTCACCATGTCATAAAGGAGAACTTCAAACCCCTTCCTCCTAGCTGAAATTTTGCAGCCATGGCCCAGCCTCCCCTCATTTGCCCTCTGTGAGTTGTGACAACATTGTATTTGCTCCCCATTGCCCTTCCTACAGTTGTAAATGGGCTCTATCAGCTTCCTGTTCACTGTCTACTCCAACTCCAGAGTCTTTTTGCTAATTCTTTTTTAGATTTATTTTTATTATTTTTAATTATGTGTATGTGTGTAGGTATGTGCACATGTGTGTATGGGTCCTTGGAGGACAGAGGCATTAGATATCCTGGAGCTGGAGTTATAAGACATTGTGAGCCATCCTACATGAGTGCTGGGAGCTAAACTATGCTCCTCTCCAAGAGCAGTGCATACTCCTAACCATGGAGCCATCTCCCCATCCCATCTTCTGTTAATTATTAACTCCATGCTCCTGATAAAGACAGCCTCTAACCTGCATCTTCCAGTTATGAAACTTCCCTTCTTCATTGCTGGGAAGGTTTTACCAGCAGAGCATTTCCTGACTCTTTTTCAGGGTCCCGGAGGCGTTTCCAATAGTGACCAGGCTCTTGGACTCCAGGTAGAAGCGCCATACATAACTCCAACCTTCTGTGTAGATGTTTTTAAATTTTATACAACCTTCCAAACTGAGGAACAAAAGAGAAAGGAACACTGAAGGGGGGAACAGTCTTTTTTCTTGAGTCCAAGGTCATGTTCTGTGCATTGGTGAAAAACAGGCAGAATCTCCTGTTTTTTTTTAAAAAACTATTTTTTTTAAAAAAACTATTCATTTTTAAAAACTACCTGCTATGCACTTTGTTGCATGTACTTATACCACAGAACATGTGGCTTTGACATATATGTGTAATGTGTAATGATCAAGTCAACCTAATTAGCATGTCTATCCTCTAAAATATTTATCATTTCTTTGTGTCAGTAACATTTAAAATCTTTTCTTCTTACTACTTTGAAATCCATGTTACTGTTAACTGTGGTCACCTTACTGTGCTACACAACTCTTGAATTCCGTCCTAATGGGATTTCCATAACCAATCACCAGCCCTTCTTTTCCTCCCTCTTCACACCCTTCCCAGCCTCTGGGAACCACTTCTCTCTGTGTCCGTGACATTTTTAGCTCCTTCATTTCAGTGAGAATATACAGGATTTGATTTTCTGGCTCTGGCTTGTTTCACTTTGTTCATGTTTTTAAATAAAAATTATAGTTTGAGGAAGAGACTTGTTTTTGAGGAATCAAGTCAAAGACAGTATGATATAAGCAACCGCCCACAGGACACAGCGAAGGAAGTTCCAGAAAGTAGATGTAACATTATGCATTTAAATTATGCACAGATCAAGGTAAATGTGTTTGTCACCCTGATGTAATTTGGTTAATCTGTCCCTGGCTGTTCCCTCCAGAATCTTCTCTTCTCCTTAAATTATTTCCAAAGTCTGTTCCTTCTAGAGGACGAAAGTCAGATCTCCATGACCTTTCAATTGTGCAGTCCTGTGGCCAGCTGTGATTTCCTGAGAGCTGGATTAAATCAGAGGTCATCAGGTGGCTCAAAAGGACTGAGTGCTATTGGCGGACTTTTGGGCAGTTTGTCAAAAAATTTAAATACCTGCTTTCTTTTGTTCAGATTTGACCTCCTGCATAAGTTTCATTTTGAGTGCTCCATGGAAAAACACTGTATATACCACCCAGGTTGTCTTACAAAAAAAATGAACACACGAGTGTGCTGAGGGGCACGTAAGCTTTGCTTTACCCAAGAGTTCTGCAGAGCTTCCTGTTCTATGGCAGAAAAAGGCAAGTTGGCTGGTGGGTGGAAGGTGGGGGATCAGCATGGCTCTACACTCCTCAGATCCAGAAGCCATTTTCTCTTATAGCTCTCAGTGTCCGATTCTCTCCTGGGGTTAGTGGTCAGAGGTGGTGCATGTCTCCATCCTGCTGTTCTCTATAAATCCAGAAGAGTCTGTCTTGGTCGGTCCAACTTCACATTGCTACAGCCCACGTTCCACCCAGCCCAGGTAACACAGCCCACACTGCACCCAGATCAGTAACTGTGTCCATTCTCTACATACTCCATTCACTGCCCCATGCCCTACTCAGGCCAGTTATCTTATCCCAGATTCCCCACCAGAGCCTCCACCAGAACTGACCCTATGCCATCTGTCCTCCATCCGGGCCATGGAGGAGTGCTGTATCTTCTGGAACTCCTTCCGGGGAAGGAGCTGTTGACCCTTTGGGAGGCAATGGTGACCCTCCACTAGAAAATAAAGGAAGGCAGGAAACAGTTTTAGCTATTTTCTGCATAGAAGGTGATTGATAAGGCTCTTTCACAGATGAATAAATGACAGAATGAATACAGTAGAGAATAGAAAAGGCAGAGGCTGAGAGATCTTTGATACAAAGCAGCCATGGAAAAGGAAGTTGCTATGGTTTGGATATGGTCTGTCCCCTTGAAATCCATGGTGAAATTTCACTTTTGGTATAATAGTGCTAAGAGCTAGTGGCTATTTAAGGACTTTTGTGTCCTTAAGAGGGATTAAAGGCTTTCTGTCTGGAGGGACTGCATTAGTTGCAGAGAGTGGGGGGCTTGCCTTTGTCTCGTCCACACATGTCCACTTGCCTCCAGTGTTCTACCATATTATGAGATAGCATGAGGCCCTTGACAGAGGTCACTGCCCAGTCTTATACTTCCAGCCTCCAAAGTAAATGTCTATTCTTTATAAATTACCCAGTCTCAGATACTCAAGGACAGCAATAGAAAAGACGTGGGAGGGGGATGTAGCTCAGAAGCAGAGTCTTTGCTTGGCATGCACAAGACCCTGGGTTCCATCTCTAGCACTCAAGAGGGGCGGGGGGGGGGGGAGGAGAAAAACAAAGTAGTAAACAGATAAGAAAGCATATAACCTGCTCCTGAGACAGTTGAGAGGTATCATCTGTCCCCATGGCACTGGGTAGGTGTCAATCATTGTTGAAACACTGTTAAATTCCTGCTAGCCACAGTGGCTCATGTTTGTGATCCCAGAGAGGCTGAAGTAAGTAAGATCGCTGTGAGTTTAAGGCCAGCCTCAGCTATAAAGTGAGTTCCTGATCAGATGGGGCTAGACTGAGACCTTGTCTCCCAAACAAAACAAAACAAAAAACCAGTTAAGCAAAAGGACAGTTGGACAAACAGCCAGACAGACTGCCCTTAGGCCAATATGTCCATTTGAACATCCCATAGACACCTGAGAGAGCTACCCCAGGACTGAAGGTGATTGTTTTGGCTCCTGGAGGTTCATGCTCTGACAGAGCTTTTGCTGTCGCAAGCCTCTGTGAACTCTAGGTGACGCGCAACCAGTTGTCCCAACTGCCAGTCGGGGAGTCAAATTGCCCCACCCCAACTTCTTAATACGGGAAAGTGAAGATCAGGAGCACTTACACTAAGAACTTCAGAAACATTGACACTATTAGGTAACTTAACTGGTTTGCTTTCTTCTGAAAACTAAATATCAACAAAAATATCAAGTACCTGTGACGTGCAGGGACTTGCTAACAGCTGCTCCCATCAATGCTTTCCCAGCCCCGTGGCCAAAGAGTTCCACTTCTTCCTTGTTTAGATGAGAAAGCTACACCCTGGAGGATTAGCAACTTATCCCACTCTCCTCAGGCAACAGGAAGATTCAGGAGTTGGACTCAGGAATGTCTGAGTTACAATTCCAGTTCTTTCCCTAATATAAGTATCTGATGCCATATTGCTTAGAAGTAGGCAGAGGCCCCAGATCCATAGGTCATAGGAGAGAGGATAGTCAGTCCAAGAAGTGTAGAGGTCTGCAAATATTAGGAACAATATAACCAGAGGCTGAGACCAGAGGACTGGATATAATTCTGGATAGAAAAAAAATTGCCAAAGGCTACCCAATCACTGAGCTTGTTCACTGTGGATAACACCTTCCTTGCAATGGGGGCCCAGTGAGGGTGGTGCTATAGCTCTCTCAAGTTTAAAAGTCCTGCAGAGAGGTTGAGTAGCTCATGAAGGCCATACAGCCAATGAGAGGCAGAGGCAGAGGGAGAATTTGAACTGAGACAGAACTCTTTCACTATGCAAGGCTGCCCTTAAGGTTAGAGAAAAAGTTCCCAGATCTTAGTGTTAACAGGTAGATTGAACACTAAAAGATGGCTACAGATACTTTGCCCCCAGTCCTTTCAACTTTGCAAGTGTGACTAACAAGTCGTGGAAATCAGTAAGAGGTGACTTCCAGGGCTGGATCTTAAAAGCCAATCAGCTTTGCCTTTCTCTGCTGAAACCCTCAGTTTTGGATGCCCAGAATGACTATGCTCTAAGGAAGCCCAGACCAAGAGCAGGTCACCTACAGGTGCTCAGCAAGAGTCAGTACTTCTGAAGCGAGGTCAAATCCAAAGGCAGGGGTGATTAATAGGCCTGTAAGGACTGTGGATGTAAGCCTTCAAGGGACTGCAATTCAGTGAACATCTCAATGCAAACACGCAAGAGACCACAAGACAGAACTGATCAGCTGAGCCCCCACCCACTCTTTCTCTGATCCACAGAATTGTGAGAAAAAGACTGAAGTGACAATTAATGAGGCAATTCCATGTAGTATATCTGATAGGTAAAAGAGGTTTATTTTGAGACGACTTACCACCAGTAAAGGGATTGGTTACAGGATCCGGGAGAGGTGAGGTGCAGTCCAACGTGGTTATCTGGAGAACTCTGGCTTGGTCTGCAATCCAGCATCCAGGATCATGAAGAGCCAAGAGAGCCAGCACATACACATCTCCTGTCTTAAGGGTCCAAAGAGGCCATGCCCCAGGGGCAGGTCATAGGCAGGTATAGCAGTCACCTGCTGCCTCACTAGGGGTAGTGCTTCAAGGTCAAAGCTGGAAACAGCTACCCATGACAAAAGACAGTGGTTTTTTTGAGCCAGTGAGTTGTAGGATCCTATGACTGTTAACTACAAAGCAAGCCTCAGTTTTCTGGTCCAGCCTTCCTTCCTGTGAAGTGCTGGTACTTTCTAACAACTTCTTCCATCAATGCTTCCTAATCTCTTTGTTCAAGGAGTTTGAATTCTTCTTTTACAGATGAGCAGGCCACATCTCAGAGAATCTTAGCATTCCTTCACAGATGTCCTAAGTCAACAACTGTCACTACCTCTTCTACCTCCGCCCCTGCCCCTGGAGAAACAAACACTGGTAATTGAGTTCACACCACACATTGTCATGATAGTTGAACAGATCCTCCAAAGAACTCTTTGAGTAGGTAATGTGCATTGCATTTGAAAGACAGGATACCCAAGCACCAAAGAAGACATCTCTTTCACCCAGGGTTCTTCCCGCTTTAGCACCATTTAAGTGACCACGATGTCTTGGATCTGGGATGTCTTCCCAAGGCTCAAATGTTAGAGGCTTGGTCCTTGATTGACACTGTTAGGTGTCAGCTGTGGTTCTAGAGGGTGCTAAGTTTCAGGAATTTTTAAGAGATGGAGTCTAAGCCTGGTGGCGGTGGCAGCAGCGGCTCACACCTTTTATCCCAATACTCAGGAGTCCAAGTGGATCTCGGTTAGTTTAAGGCCAGCCTGGTCTACAGACCTAGTTCCAGGACAGCCAGTGCTACACAGAGAAACCCTGTCTTGAATGAATGAATAAATAAATAAATAAATAAATGAATGAATGGATAAATAAATAAATAAATAAATAAATAAATAAATAAATAAATAAATAAATAAATAAAAGATGGGTCTAGTCAGAAGTTTAGCTCTCTCGGGTGGTAGTGGGGGTATAGGACACTGATCTCCTCTCTGTTTTCACACACAGTCCTCAGGTGAGAAGCTTCCTTTGCCACACTCTCCATCTTGCCACCATAGAGCTAAAGTATCTGGGCCAGTCATGGCTTGAACTCTCCTGAACTGAACCAAAATAAACGGTTACTTCTTATAAATTGATTTATTTCAGATTTTTTTTTTTTTATAGGAACAGAAAGCTGACTCACACAGAAAAGTAGATTAGAGTAAACGTAAGGCAGAACAAGACGTTCTGGCTGCTACTCTGACTCCTCCTCTACCGTCTAATCTATTCTAGGATTGTGCTGGGCTCTCAGCTTACTGCAGGGCATCCATGCCTTCCATTGCTTCAGTTTACAAACCATCGTCATCTCTAACGTTTCAAAGGAAGCTGAGGCATGGAGAGGTGAAGTGACTTACCCAGGTCGCCTAGGTGGTAAAATTAGAGCCAAGATTGAATCCTGTATGCTAAACCCGTGTCCTTAGCTCAACTCTTATAGGATAGATGTAGGTCAGAAAAATCACTTAAAAAAAAAGTTACTGTTTTTAATTGTTAAATGTACATGCTAATAGAAGAACTCTGAGAACAAAAATGCACAGGTCGATGAAGTGTTACAAACCAAACACCTGTTTTCTACCAACGAAAGTCAAGTAAGCTGCATTACCGTACCCTCCCATCCCCCTCTTCACAGGGGCCCCAGATGTCACCTCTCCCACTCCCCCCAAGGTCCTCATTATCTTTTCTCTTAGGAAGCTGCCATGATTTTACCATTTAGTCTTTCATCTGCAAAAACTGGCAGTAGTAGCTATCTATAAAGTTTCATAAATATTACTCCATATTACATGTGTTTGTGTGTCTCTTATTAAAGATGATGCTTAAAGATCTTGTAGGGTTCGTTCATATTGTTCTGCGTAGCTGGTGCGTTGGTCTACGTAACTTTTTACTCCTTTTGTTGTTGGTGGATATTTGGCTTGTCAGTGTTTGTTACAAATCCTGTGCCTAGCATTCCAGTGTGGGTCTGGTGTGGCTGTGACAGGGGATTGCTGACTCAGAATGGAAGTGCTGACAGGTTTCCCATACTGATGTACATTTGGAACTAGGACCAGCAGCACATGACAACTCTTTTTCTACAGTCTTGTGGGAATTTTACATTCTTCGTCTTTTTCATTTTAATTTCCCCAGTGGGTGTGTAGTGGTATCTTTGCTGTAGTTTCAGCTTGCATTTTCTTGAACACTGAGATAATGCGGTGTGTCTCGTGGCCGTTCAGATATTGTCTGGTATGAATTGTCTATTCAGTGTCCAGGCTTCTTGCTTTTCTTTTGGAATAACTGCCCTTTTCCCTTTTCTAAATTCTCATCTATATTTATTTTCTTTAGTGTACGTGTGATCCTGCACAGAGGTCAGAGAACAACTTAGGGGAGTTGGGTCCTGGGGATTGAATTCAGGTTATCAGGCGTGTGGACAAGTGTCTTTACCCACTGAGCCGCATCTCTAGCCTCTACATACGTGAGATAGGGAAGGAGAGAGGGAGAGGGAGAGGGAGAGAGAGAGGGAGAGGGAGAGAGAGAAACAGACAGACAGAGACAGAGACACTGCGTAAGTCCTTCAGAAGGCAAGGGTCCTTTGCTAAGCCATCAGGGAGGGGCTTAGAGATCAGATTTCTTGCTTCTCCCATTAAAGGAGAAAATGTGCAGATTCCTCTCTTTAGTGACATGATGGTACAAGAAGGGAAAGAATGTGTACTGGGGACAAATAGTCTCCACAACAGATTAAGATGGGGCTCCACATGTGACAGAATGTACACAAAATAGCGGGATGGAAGTCGACCAGGTCTTCTCTCCCGCAGGAGAGAGAGTAAGCTGACTAAACGTGTATCTGTCTTCTGCCACAGCTTTTGTGGAAGGGGAAGGGCCCAGGGGTCAAGACCCCCACAAGTCTCGCTGCAGGCTTCCTCACTTGGTAAAGTGGAGCAGCTCTAGGCTGCTGTGGAAGGCAGACTGTCTTTCAGTGAAGCAAGGGCCCATGAGAAAGGAATGCTGTCCTCTTGCCCTTGGCATTTGCCTCTCAGCTCACTCTGGGCAGCTCTGCGGCTTGCATAATGTGCTTTATTGGATTTGCCTCATCCTTGCCCACACCTGCCACCTACCTCGAGTACGGGAGACTGCGAAACACGTTTGCTGACAGGCGCGCTGAGGTCTAGCTCTCTGAAGGCCCCTTTTTTTTGTTGGATGATGCCATTTTCATGGGCGTCAAGGTCCAGGCTGCTCTTCCATCCCGTGGCCACTGAGTCTCTGTTCTATATTTTCCCTGGAGGGATGCAGCCAGGTGGTTCTGAGCAGAAAGGCCCTGACTGTATTATTTACCAGAGCAAACAGCATCAGCACAAACCGCCAGCCTGTGAGATCAGATCCGCTTCTGCATGGTGCCGAGGACCCTTGGGGACTGGATCAGCTCTGTGCTGTCAGCTTTGAGAGAGAGCAACACAGCAATACGTAGTCTTTCGTCTGGCTTCCTTCCCTTCCTTCCATTTGGGAAGCTTCAGGGGATGAAGGAGAAAGGAGAGAAACAGCCTGCGTGGGCTTTGTTACTACTCAGCCCCTTGAAGGGTCAGCCACGGGATCAGCACCTCTGTTCATGCGGTTGGGTGAAGTCAGATGCACCAGAGGCAGAGGCCAGAGTGTGCCACTCAGCACCCACAAACAGCTTGCAGAAAGGCAAGAAGCACTCTGCCAGGGATATACCTCAGGCAAGGACATAGGACCTAAGAAAAGAGACACAAGGAGCCTTGAATTGGTGACTTCAGAACAACACTGTAAACACAGGCTGGGTCTATTCTCTGTTAATTTTGATTTATGATACCAATAGCATAGTTTTCTTAAGGTAAATGATCCCAATCACAACCTCACAGAAAATGATATCTAAATGAAAACATTTAACTAAAGTATGTGGGTCTTGGGTAACCAGTACCTGTATGTCCCCATGATCCCACTGAATCTTTGAATGTTGGAGTAGAATGCTGTCTTAGAGATGACTAATCTGCTCACGTCCCGGCTCAGCATCTCCCATACGGTATCTTCGTCTGTTTTCTATTGCTATAGCAAAATACTTGATGCAGAGTAATTTATAATGAATGGTGGTTTATTTAGCTTACTGTCCTGGAGACTGAGATGTCTAAGAGCATGTCTCTAGTGTCTACTTGACAGTCTTCTTGCTGTGTTATAGCCTGACAGGAGATATCATGCGATAAGACATAGTGCCAGTTTGGGTGTCTATTCCTTTACTTAGCCACTAACGCCATCATGTAGGATCCACCTTCAAGACTTCATCTAATCCTAATCACTTCCTGAAGACCTCATTCCCATTAACACAAATTTGGATATTAATTTAAATCGCCTGAAACCTTGGGGGCCATATAGGCAGTATCAGCCCTCCCAGCATCTTGCTGCTGCAGCCCCCTCTTAGTTTCTTTCCTGGTTTTTTGTTTGTTTTGTTTTTTGAGACAGGGTTTCTCTGTGTAGCTTTGGAGCCTGTCCTGGAACTCACTCTGTAGCCCAGGCTGGCCTTGAACTCACAGAGATCCATCTGGCTCTGCCTCCTGAGTGCTGGGATTAAAGGCGTGCACCACCACTGCCTGGCAGTTTCTTTCCTCTTTTACTCCAAGAGGCTAATCTGCTGACCTTTCTAACAGAGGTGAAACATAGTGGATAGTTTTTGCTTCTCTGCAATTTAACCTAGTGGCTTGATGTTGCTTGGATTCTAATGGCTCCCTTGGGGGAGGAGGTGAGAAGGCGTGGTATCAGCGGCACAGACACCGGGAGTCCATTGAAGGCAAATAATGAACTCATTTATTCAATAACAAGGAAGGCCTTATACATGCTCCTCCCAGTACCCAGCCTGTGTGGTCATCCCTCATTGGCTAGGCACGATCAGGAACTCTGACAGTGACTGTTGCTAGGCCCTCAGGCAGCTAACTCCAGGTTGGCTCATAAGGAGTACGTTAATGTGCATGCCTTGGCAACTGGTCTGAGCCAATTTCCTCGACCCTATGGGCCTGTCCTGTTACAGCTTCCCCCCTCTCTCTCTTTGTCTTTGGTTGGAGTTCATGCCTCAGTGAATCCTCTAATGTCAGAATTTTCTTTGCGTCCAGTCATACATGCAATCCATAGTCTCCACAGCTCCAAATCCTTGCCTCCTCACATCCACATCTTTTGTAAATCCTCATTCACTAAACACATGCAGCTGGATGATATCTGGGCGTGTTCTGAAGTGCTGCAGGCAACGACTGAGTACAAGTCAGAAAGTGCCCTGAATGGTCTTTCAGTTTAGCAAACAGCTCCATGGACTAATGGATCTGAATCTAGATGTCTGGATTGCCGTCTGAGCGCTGGAATACAGCATCGATGAAGTCAATGTGGCTGCTATCTCAGCTACTCTCTGCCGCTCTCATTGTGGTTTATCTAGTTGTATTTTGTAGCTTTTGTCATAAAGGAAAGTAAATTATGAAAAGAAAAAATGAAACCAGGGTTTCCTTTATGTCAAACCAGTATCTTTGCATTTTACTTATTTATTTATTTAATAGCAAGTCTTTGTGACAGGGCTCATGATATCCTCTTATCCCCTAGATGAGAGGCCAGGGCTCCAAGACCTTAGGCAAACTGCCCAAGTTTATAAAACTAATAAAAAATGAAGCTATAATAAAACTCAGCTGTTAATGGTCCAACCCAGACTGATTTTGGACTTGTGGTATATGTTTCTTGTTATATCCCCACCTGAAAGAAGAGGGTTTTGTTTATTCCTTCATTGCTTCAGACAAGCTCAAAGTCTGATGATTTGCCGATGATTGCTTGGGAAGATTTTAACCCAGGTAGTTGGAAAACACACACACACACACACACACACACACACACACACACACACACACACACACTGTGCAGTGGGAAATAGGATGAGAAGAGTTCACCGACTTCTCTGCTGCATCCTTTCATGGCTCTTTGTGCTGGCAGGTGCTTTGATCAGGCTGATTGCTAGCTTCACCCCTGCTAACACAGCTGTGTCCTCCTGCAGGTAGGTGCTGGTGACTCGGTGATGATTCTTGAGGAGATCTTTGTGGTAAATCAGGGCCCATGCCATGCTCTCCTTCAATGATAACACTAGTGTAATTATAATCCAGAAGTGTAAATTCCAGTTTGCTTACATCTCTGGTATGTTTCTTTTCAAATGTGACTTTCCAGCTCTTTCTCTTTTTTTTTCTCTCTGCATGCCATAAAATATTTGCATATTTGAATGTCAGATTTTCCAAGTGCTGGAAGCAACAGGCTCTGGTATGTTCTTGAGTTATTTTGTATAGCAGCATCTGTCTCATTTCAGCAGCCATCAGAGCTGTGAAGTGACCCAGGAGCAGCCTGGCAGGAAGAAAGAACGTGGGATCCATGGGAAGTTCCTTGTAACACGGAGCCAGCAGAGGCCTTGGGGGGCCTTTTAGTTCATGGCAGCTTCAGGACATGTTTTCTACCAGTTGACTTTTTATTTTTTTTAAAAGGCAGATTAGCAAAGGAAACAAATACTGAGTGATGACTACAGAATGTATCTTTGGAACTTGCTAGACTAATTACTGAGGCTCCAAAATCACTTGAAAAGCAACACATTTTGTTTTGCAATATACATTCTTGTTGCCAATTTTTTTTTCTAATTTCAATCAGAATCTACCTCACACTGGAGAGTTGATTATGGTAGAACTGGAGCTTGGTGGAAAATACTCTTATTAAGACATCATAGTTCCAAATACTCCTTGACTTTCCTGTATATAGAATGATGTCAGGAACATCCCCCTAGAAAATGTTCTCAGAGTTTTAAACAGCTTCCTTCTGAAACGATACCTTCTGGTTAAGTGACTATAATAATAGATGTTTGTTGTATGCCAGGTAATATGTAGCTAAATCCTCATAATTCCCTTCAGAGTTGGGTGTTTCAGTGATCTCTATTTACAGAGGAACAACCTGACACTTTTCTAAAGCAAGTTGCTATAAAGGGTGGACATTGGGTCTAAGTGGTGATTTTGGTACCTATGGTATGCATCATGTTGCTACTATTTATAGAGAGATGGTGACAGCAAGCTCTCCTAACTCAGTGTTACAGTTAGTATTGTCAACATGACAAGATCTAGAATCACCCAGAAGACAGACCTCCAGGCATGTCAATGGAAGATTATCTTGGTTAACAGGAGTGGAAGGACTCATCCACCGTGGGTGACACTAGTCCCTTGGCTGAGATCCTGGACTACGTAAGTAGAGAAGGAGAGCTGAGCAGTAGTGTGCATTCAACTCTCTCTGCTTCCTGACTGTGTATGTGATGCAACCAGCTGCTGTATTCTCCCACTGCCTTGGATTCCTTGCCCTGATGGACCGTACCCTTCAACAGTCAGCCAGAACAAACCCTTTCTCCCTGAAATTGCTTTTCCCATGGCATTTTTACCACAACAACGGAAAAGAAGCTAAGATACCTAGTATTTTGATGTTTGAATGCTCAGGCTTTGGCCTATGTACATATCACATTTTCTAAGGAGCTTCCTGGTAATTTCCAGATAATATATTACCAACTAATATTTGATAAAAGAGATGGGATTGTAGCTTAAACACAGCAGTGTGGCTGCTTTGAGACAGTATCAACTGGAAACATTTATTAATTTCACAAAATTTATCCTGTGCTGATGTGGGTCAGGGCAATTGCTAAGGATCTCATGATTACAGAGAGCACATCTTTATTCTTTACACTGAGGTGGTGACAATTATTTTTGAAGTACCATGTGATACTGAACAATCTAAGCAGATACAAGTCTTTTGGTAGCTACAACTCTTTCATAGGTATCTCCAGAGATATTTTTCCACCCTTGATCAATAGTTTTCTCAGATTCCAAACAGGGAACCTAGTTAATTTAGTTATACTGCTTTTCATTCATTCATTCATTCATTCATTCATTCATTTTCCATTCATTCATCCAGCTGGTCACAGAATTCATATTTATTTTGTATCTAGTATGTGCCAATGAGCTCCATAAGTCAGGTACAATTTCTATTCACATTGGGACCAAATGGAGTGGCGGATATCGACAAATATAATCATGATTATTATGAATGACAGCAGGACAGAATGAGAGCAAAGGGAGGGACAGTATACAAGAGGCTTGGCTCCTGGTAGGTTATCACTGTGTGCCTGTGTGCTGTAGTCTGGATCTTAGTCGTCCTCTAAATGTACATGTGCTTGATGCCTTGGGACAATCACAGTAAAGACTCGAAGAGGTTGAACTTAGTGGGAGGACTTGGGCAGGTTGGCAACAGTCTCACAGGGTTTGGGTAAACCTATTTCTTCCTCTCTAACACTCAGGTATGGGGCTAATAGTCTTCCTTTATCATGTGCTCCCAACATGATGTACCATGGCCAACTGGACATGGAGTGAAATCTCCAAAGCTGTGAGCTTTTATCTTTTGAAGTTGATTTATTGCTTATATTTGTTACAGTATTGGAAAGATGTGACAGCATGCCTGGATGAATTACTGGTAAAAGACACACGGCTTTCTAAAGTTCAGTCCGAGGCTCTGGAATGGCGTCTGTCTCCTGGGTACCACGTGCTCACTATGGTCTTGAAATCAGGACAGCTGCAATTTCCACATGAGATCCTTGTGAGATTGGGCCCACTAACATCCTTTCTTGAGGAAGATAGAACACTCACGAGGTACACAAGGGAGTACATAAAGGGCCCAGAGGCAGCTCATGAGCAGCTCACAAGGCTGTGTGTGAGGCTCATACCCGCTGTGAAAATGTCCATGTGGCTGATGATCACGGCAAGAGAACATGTACTCTCAACATGGTGTGCTACTATGCTATGGACTTCTGCTGGTGTAGCTGACTATAAATTATCCATATGTCTGTAAGTATCATACATACTTCCATAAGTTATTCTAATTAAACACACTAGCTCACCAAGATAGACATGGGGGTTCATTACAATTTTTAAAAATATTTTATTTGTTTTGTATATGGTGGTTGGAGCATGTGGAAATCAGAGGACAGCTTGTGGGTGTTGATTCTTATCTTCTACCCTGTGGATCCTGAAGATGAAACTCAGGTCATAAGGTTTGGCTCTAAGTCCTTTCCCACTCGGAGCCACCTCACTGGCCTGGTAAATCACTCCTTTGGTCTATCATTGGCACCCTATCTGGAGTAAATGTTTATTCACGTCTTTGCAAAGAAATATTAATGCAGTATCTGTTCTGGTTGTCCAGGCTGAGTGCTGGCTCCATCAAAGTGAATTTTCCTAATTTGCATAGGCCTCCATCAAGGTACCAGAAAGTGAACAGCAGGGTGAGGAGCTCTGGGGGAAGAAGAGCATGACCTGTGAAGTCATGGACAAAGAAAGAGCTGTAACATGAAAAAGGTCCTAAAAGGGCCAGGCAAAGCAGATGATACTTGGATCAGGGCCTTGCAGTCACCCAGGCATTGGGCTTTCCATTTCAGTGCTGGGAAAAGCCATCAGAGGCTTCATCATGGTCAGTGGCTTCCAAGTGACCCCTTGGGCTCTTAATATCCTCATCTTTGCCTCTCTAGCTGTACCTGGATCCAACCCTGGTCACCCCAGCGTCTCATCCATAAACAGGGATCAATAGCATCTCTCTCAAGGCTTTAGACATTTCTTTCATTTAACCATCAGGCAGGGTGTCACAGCTAAAAGTCCATCTGAGAATTCTTTCTCCACGCTCTCTGAGCACAGAAGTAATATTAGCCAAGATTGATAGGGCATTTCCGAGAGCCTGACTTTGTAAGAGGCTGTCTTGTTTCTACACATCTAATCTGTGTGAGATTCTGTGTATACTCTCTCACTGTCTCTTGTTTTTGTGATGCTGAAGCTGAGGTATGAAGTTGAGTGTTATGGTCCTCCAGCTAGTGAAAGGAGGGAGGAAGAAAAACCACAGGTCTCAGCCTGTGTGGACAGTTACCAACACTCTCCATCAAGGGCTGAACTTTATGTTCCAAACTAGAGCTGTCCCATATTCTTCACAGTTGCAGGATTTGGAGGAGAGTTCACACTCCTACAGCTTGCCTCCACCTCACTCCCCTCCCCACCCTTGAGTGGTAGCATCTTGGAGACAGGGTGTCGTTTCCATTCCTAACACTGGGGTTACCTACCCTTCTCATATGCTGCTGAAAGCTTCCTTGACTCGGAAATAGTATAGAAAATGCAGCTTTAAAAGAGCTGACACCTCCATTATATTTTGGTATCTGTCGGAAGGAGCGCCGGTATTTAGAGACCCGCTGAGCTCATGCCCACAGCTCTGCAGGTAAAGTCTGTCTTGAAAGGCATTTCTTCCAGCTTCAGGCTGGGTTTAGAAGTCAAAAGTGAGGGCCTGCGAGGTGGCGACATCTGGGCCACATCCCAGGTCCTTGCTACCTGCAGCTTGGTGTTTATCTGAACACGTGTGACACTTTCCTTATCTGTCCAGATGATCCAAAGCCTGCCAGCCCCTGTTGGATGATGCTGTTTTTATGAGTGAAATGGAATAGGCCAGAGGGAAGAGAGAGCAGAGAGCTTGGGTCTAAGTGTGCTTCGGCTGTGACCTTGATCGAATCAGGCTCCTAGGAACTCACCAGGTTGATGGGAGGATCAAAAGAGAAGATTCAAGGATGAGCACTTAGCAAAGCTTAGGAGGCTCTCAAAGTAGGAAACAGTGCGATTTCTGAGGTATCATTTCTGACCTAGCAGTTGCCTCTGCCCCTGGTTCAGAGTCCCCAGAGGGAGGAGGGAAGGAGTCCTCCACAGGGTTAATGTTGTCCCCAGAGGCACAAGGGATGGCAGACCTAGGAAGGGGTGTCTGCCTTGCTTTTGTGTCTAAATTAAATGTGTTTCTGTCAAAGCTGTCATCAGGATGTCATTTCCTCCACAAGTACAGTGAGGGAGAGAGGAATATGCAGAGCCCCAAGGGTATGGTAGAGTTTGGGAGGTAGGGCCCAGCTTTGTCAAAAAGTGGGTGGTATTTCATTAATGAAATGGCTCAAGGGCTTTGTCTGGTTTTCCTCTACATCTGGATTCTGCCTTCATTGCTTATCCCAGCTTAGAGTCTGGAAATGCTAGCCCTGTCACAGCATATACCTTTCTAGGTCCCACTTCTTTCTATGATGTCAGGGTAGTGTGGGCTTGCCAATAGGAGGACAGGGGGGAGGGATTTGAGACCAGAAGCTGGTTTTGAACAAGGTTGCCTGCCTTCTTGCCGAGTGCACCCATACTGGGAGAGATTCAGAAATCATCCCAGTGTGCTCAGTCCTGGGTTTAGCACTACTAGTCCTGGGTCTACAGAACCCTTGATCCTTGGAAACCAAGCTGGTTTATCACCTTAGAGAAACCCTTGCAAGGAGCTGGAGATGTGTCTCAGTTGATAGAATGCTTTCCTAGCATGCCTAAAGCCCTGAGTTTAATCCTCATTACTAAACCAACCACCTGTGGTGGTGCATGTCTGTATTCTAGCACCTAGGAGCTGTGGGTGGGAGAATCAGAAGTTCAAGATCATCCTGGATACATATTGTATTTGAGATCAACCTAGGATACACAAGACCCTGTTTCAAAAAAGAAGGGGGAGGGGGAGGAGGAGCCTTAGTGATAAAGAAGAACCTTAGTGGTGGTACAATAGGTGGGTCCCGTCCAGCAGACCACTTGATCATGAAGCTGCTGTGGGATGTCTTTCTGTATGCTGTGAATATGTGTGGCTCCCATTAGATAATAAATAAAGCTGCTTAGGCCTATGGCAAGGCAGCTGAGAGACAGATGGGAAACCCAAGCAGAGATACAGAGAGAAGGTCCAGAGCACAGGGAGTCACAGCCAGCTCTTGTATTTGGGTAAGTAGCCAATGTCTGCCTGTTGTATGATATTTTGTTTGTGTTCTGACAAATAAAGCTTGCCCAGAGATCAGAGGCTGGAGCTAGCCTCTAGCTAACCATAGAGGCCAGGCAGTGGTGGCACACACCTTTAATCCCAGCATGTGGGAGGAGGAAGCAGGAAGATCAGAAGTTCAAGGTCATTCTTGCCTACACAGTGGGTTTGAAGCCAGTATGGATACATGACATCCTCTCTTTCTTTCTTTCTTTTATGGTTTTTTGAGACAGGGTTTCTCTGTGTAACAGTCCTGGCTGTCCTGGTACTTGCTCAGTAGACCAGACTGGCCTCAAACTCACAGTGTAGACAAGGATGACCTTGAACTCCTGATCTTCCTGCTTTCTCTTCTCAAGTGCTGGGATTGAAGGTGTGTGCCACCATTGCCTGACCTCTATGGTTAACTAGTGGCTAGCTCCGAACTCTCCAGGCAAGCTTTATTTGTCAGAATACAAACAAAATATCATACAACATCTGGCTCTTTTCCCTGGCTGCCTCCCTGGGGGACTTGCTAGCACCTTCTTTTCCTCTGTGGGAGGAAGGAAGCCTTCACCCCCCCCCCCCCCATGCAGCAGCAAGTGCTGTTTCCCAGGTTCTTCCTCAGTGGCCTTCAAGGTGATGTGGTTGGTGAAGGCACTCAGTGGGTTGATGGCAGAGCTGACAGTGGAATAGGTCTTCTGTTCTTTTTCCCAAAGACCACGGAGCCCTTTGACGCTTTGGCAACATCTGCACCTTGGTGATCTCTAGGGAGAGACTAAGTGGCTCTCTTGGCCACCCATCCCCGAGGCTGGTCTCCACACCTCTGCTCTTCCTAGTTTGATCACGAGCCTGAGGGGGTGGGGTGGGATGGCGGGGGGACATTCGTGCTTCTCTGTCGGTGTTGTGCACCAGGGAGTGGGGCTTCTCCATCTGCTCATCAGGTGTCCCATCTGTTGCCGCTGTCACCTTTCACAGTCCCTTCCTCGGGGACTGGCAACATAATAGCAGTTCTCCACTTTTGAAAAGAGGTTTCAATCCGGCATTTAGAGATCCCAGTCAGCAGCAAACGGTCTGAAAAAGACTCTAATCATATACTTTTCAGAGCTCCAAAGGCAGCTTTGTCTGATCCATTGTTTAAGGTCTCCTTGCAGGACTTACATCACCCGGAGACAGGTCACAAGAAGGCTGCTGGCAGATGACTTGGGGCTACCTCAGAGGGTCACCATGCTTCTCTTGGAGTTCCAGAGTAGAAACTTGAGCTTTGACACAAGACTGGCCATCATTTATTACCCATTCATTCACAATGTATGTAAGCGTCTACATACAGGCAGCTTTTCTGAGGCCACTCTTCAAAAATTTTATTTATTTATATGTATGTATGTATGTATGTATGTATGTATCTATGATTTTTTAAGACAGGCTTTCACTGTGTAGCCTATGCTGTCCTGGAACTTGCTCTATAGGCCAGGCTGGCCTCGAACTCACAGAAGTCTACCTGCCTCTGCTTCCCGAGTGCTGGGATTAAAGGTGTGTGCCACCACCACCCAGCGAACTCTCTGCTGTTATGCTAACTAGGAGCCTTGTCTTTCCTTGTGGCACATAACAGGACCAACAGGGAGAAGGTGTTGTGAGGCAGAGGGACAGTTATGCGGAAAGGCCCAGAAGGAACCAGGAAACAGGATGAAGTGGCATTCCCTGCTACATTTCCCCTTGTGAGGGGTGCTGGCATCTGGAGCTAGGAGTGCAGAGAGTATTTCCCACCTTTGTTCCCTAAGACAAACCTCCACCTGACATCCTTTTCTGCTCTCCCCAGAAGGGCTCTGCAATATTTAGCAGATCCAGGCCCTGCAAAGCAGCGCTGAGTCAACATATGGAAGATGAGAGCTGTAGCCTGAAGCAGGGATGAGGAAGGAGGGCAGGAAGAAGATGGATTAGAAGAGTCCCCTTGACTCCTTTGCACCCTCTGACCCCTTCCTCCCATCATACACCCTCATTTGTTCATTTAGCAACTTAATGTGCAAGCAAGGGACAGTGGGAAAGAAGGTCCCTACCCTCATGGAGTTTCATTCCTGGTGGGAAAGATGGATGGTAAATAGATAACTAAACTGTTAAGTGGAGGTGAAGGAAATGGGTGGGATGAGTGTGTGTGTGTGTGTGTGTGTGTGTGTATGCTTGCATTTAAGGTGGCTTCCCTTAAGGGCTTCCTGGGAGAAGTGTATTATTTTAAAGTATTTTAGTAGAGACTGGAATGAAATGAGTGAAGAAGCCAGGTGGGGCTGGCCGGAAGAGGATTGCAAAGGGAATGAGCAGGAGCATAGCCCTTGTATGAAATCAATACTCTGCTTGTTGAAGGGAGGCTGGGTTTCTTTAGAAGTACCAAGGGAGGCAGATGAGGAAGTCACCAGACCCCAGGGAACCTTGGGAACTAACAAAGCCTTTCCCCTGTAGACAGAGGCTGGTGGCCAGTCTTGGAGGATTACAAAGCCTAAGCTGGTTTTGGCTGGTATGTATTTCAAGCACTCATTGGATCTGTAACATTCTCTATTTCTTCCTTCCAGAGGCCATTATTTCCCAGTAAGGGCAACAGTTTGCATCAGTGTCCTGCAAAGGCCCATGTGTAAATGGCCTTGTCCTGGCCCACAGCACTGCTAGAAGGTATGAAGTCTTTAGGAGATGGGACCTAGTGAGAACTTTCACGTCACTGCGGGGAGCCTTCAAATGGGTTATTGTGACTCCCGTTGCTTCCTTTTTTGCATTCTGGCTAGGAGGTGAGTGACTGCTTGGCCATACTTCCCTTGCATGACGTGTTGTCTCACCAGTGGCCCCAGCCAACCATAGGCTGAAAGCCAAACCGTTTCTCGGTCTAAGTTGATCTCTGGTGTTTGTTAGAGTAATGGTGGGCTGGCTAGCAGTAAGTGCTGTCAGGAGACAATGCTTATGAATGATTTTAGAGGGATTTGCAAGGTAAGTCACTGTGTCCCCAGGAGCCACCTCCATGCTAGACCTGTAACCTTTAATGTCCAACCAGAAGGTAGTGCTTGCTGCAGCCTGCCCGTCGCTCCTCTGCTACTCTGTGGTCACCTTTTGTCACACTCTTATTTCAGGGACGGGATCTAGCTCCGTCGGTAGATGCTCCATCTCTCACAAAATTGGGTGTGGTGGCACATGCATGTAATACCAGTTCTCCAGGGCTGGAAGATAGGAGGTCAAACGTTCAAGGTCATCTTTGGCCAGCCTGGGCTACATGAGACCCTGTCTCAAACAAAATAAACAACAACAACAAAACCCAACCATTTCAAAAGGCGGGGTGGTTTCTTGTTTTCTGCCAAGATCCTGACCAATAGAGATTCCAAAGGAATACAAACTGATTCCATAGCTGAATATCATGCTGAGGATGCCCAGGCTGAATCATTGTTCCTTCTCTCCTTCCTTCCTCCTCCTCTCTCCCTCTGCCTCCTCCTCCTCTGCCTTTAGTGTGGAGAGTGAACCCAGGGCCATGTACCTGTTGCATAAGCACCCTACCATTGAGCTGTGGTCTCGGCCCTACTTTTCTCCTTTAAACTTTTATTTTCTTTATTACTGTTTGCATGTGTGTGACTGTGGGCCATGCGTCTAGCAAGGCATCACATATGGAGGTCAGAGGACAACTTTTGGAAGTTGGTTGTCTTCTTCCGCCATGGGTTTGGGGATGGAGCTGAGGTCTTCCGACTTGTGCAGCAATCACCTTTGCCTGCTGAGACGGCTTCTTGATACTTCTTTTCGCTTTTCAAAGGGCCAGATTGATGTTGTGAGTTTGTCCTCCGGGGGTCTCTAAGCAGAGACACAAGCTCCCACTCCCCATAGTCTTATCTAGGATATTTGGATAAGGTCTCCTCCCTTCAGAGTAAAGGACAAATTTGTTGTGGTCCAATATAATAATGACAATGTCTTTTCCAGACCAATGTCAGGTAAATGGACACCCATTCATTATGAAGGATCTGAGTTTCCTGTGCTTCCCAGCCAGTGCAGCCCAGCCTTTCCCATTGTCTTATAGGGATTGGGGTTTAGGAGATGTTGACTTTTGGTCACTCTTCTTCATTCTGACCCTGGAGTCATGAATGCTGTCAGCATCCATATAGCTAACGCTATGGCTGGTTCCATGCTAGCTCATAATTGGAGTAAAACCTCAGATTTTTCATGATTCTTAACTGGAGACTTCCATGTTTATGACAGGTTCTTTATATTATTGTTATTAATTGTTTTTTTTTTTTTCAAGACAGGGTTTCTTTGTGTAGTCCTGGCTGTCCTGGAACTCACTCTGTAGACCAGGCTGGCCTTGAACTCACAGAGATCTGCCTGTGTCTGTCTTCTGAGTGCTGGGATTAAAGGTATGCACCACCACTGCAGGTTCTTACATTATGTTTTTATGTTCTTTATGTTTATGTTATGGCAGGTTCTTTAACTACCCTGCTACAATCTTTTTTTTTTTCATACAATATATTCTGATCATGGTTTCCCCTCCCTTAACTCCTCCCAGATCCTCCCCACCCTTTCTTTCTTTCTTTCCCCCTTCCTTCCTTCCTTCCTTCCTTCCTTCCTTCCTTCCTTCCTTCCTTCCTTCCTTCCTTCCTTCCTTCCTTCCTTCCTTCCTTCCCCCCTCTCTTTTTCTCTCTTTAGAAAACAAACAGGGAAACAAAAAAGAAAACCAAACAAACCAAAATTAAATAAAACAAAACAAACCCCCCAAACAAACAAAGCTGAGAAAAAATACCAGACACACACACATAAACAAAACCCATAAAAACACAAAATGAGAAACCATAATATACAAGCCAAAGACCAATAAAACAACCACAAAAATGCCCAAACAAAACAACATGAGACAAAATGTCTACAAAAATCTCATTGAGTTTGTTTTGTTTTCACTATCTACTGCTAGGCACGGGGTCTACGCTTAAGTGTGGTTAACACACCCAGGGAGACTCCACTGGAGAAAACTCAGTGTTCCTTGCACTGCTACCATCTTCAACGCTACATGTTCAAAACCAAAACCATCACCTCACTCCCCTTGCTTCCTTCTATGACAACATCCTGTTTGCATCAAAGATACTTTGTTGCATTGAAGGACACTGCACCCTTCAGTCTCACTCCTTACCATGTCCAATTCCTTAGCAAATTCAGCAGTCACTTTCAAGATGTCAGCCACATCCTCTGCTGTCCCAGGCCATACAAAGTCTATTCTGTGCCCAAGTCTATAGTGTGTCCCATTTTGCTTACCAAACTTACTGGGCTCTACCTTCCCTACTCAGTTCTCTAGATCATATACCTTATATTCTTTATGAATCTTTCCTTTTAAAAGAATTCATTTTAGGGTTGATGAAATGGCTCAGTGGGTAAAACAGCCTGTCACCTCGTGATGTAAGCTTGAAAACCTAAGTTTGATTCCTGGATCCCACATTGTAAATGGAGGTGGAGTTTCTGTCTGGATTGCTAGGTCCCAAATAACCAGCAGTCACTTCCCAAATTACCACACACAGGCTTATATTAATTATAAATGCTTGGCCAATGGCTCAGGCTTCTTACTAGCTAACCCTTATATTTAAATTAACCCAATACCATTAATCTGTGTATTACCACACGGCCCATGGCTTACCAGTTCTCTGGCATCTTCCTCCACACTGCCTTTCTTCATTCCAGTCCTCAGTTTAATTGTACTGCCTAACCTTATCTTGTCTTGCCATAGGCCAAAACAGCTTTATTATCAACCAATGAGAGCAACACACATTCACAGTGTACAGATGAATTATCCCACAGCAC
Source organism: Peromyscus eremicus (assembly GCF_949786415.1). NCBI lineage: Eukaryota > Metazoa > Chordata > Mammalia > Rodentia > Cricetidae > Peromyscus > Peromyscus eremicus. The sequence continues at coordinate 22,869,047 of NC_081422.1, forward strand.
ACATGATGAAAGGTGAGAACTGGCCTGTGCTGGTTGTCTTCTGACTGCCACACACACATATGTGCATGCTCACAGAGCACACACTTATAGACACACACACATACATGTATACACACACATACATTACACCTGCACACATACACATACATATACACGTACATGCACATACATATATACACACAAAATAAAAAATAAATACATGTAAAAATGAATGAAAATGAACATGTGTAGATGAAATAAAAGCTTATCAGAAAATGTAACTCTAATCTACAGTATGATTTATTTGTGTTATTAGAGTTACTGCTTTTGCACCTGTAAGTTACACCATAACATAATAAAACAACAGGAGTTTGACAACTGTTTTTAAAAAAATTAGATGTGTTTGTTTTATGTATATGAGTGTATTACTCAGTTGTATGTCTGTGCATCACATGTGTTCCTGCTGCCCACAGAGACAAGCAGAGGCCATTAATTCCGTTGGAACTGGAGTTATAGACATTTGTGAACTGCTATGTGGGTGCTGGGAATCGACCCAGTATTTCCTGAAAGAACAAATACTCTTAACTGCTGAGCCATCTCTCTATGCCCTTGACAAACTTTTCATTGAATACAAGCCTTAAATCTTGTGGACACCTATAAAGTATTTCAGTGAGCAGAGCCACGTCTCCCTGTAGAAGATGCCTATACAGTCAACCCCGACATCTGCACCTGGAACTTCAATTGACTATTGCTAGAAAGTTTTACCTGTATTGAACAATGTGGTGTAGCAACTGCGTTTATAGTGTGTGTGTGTGTGTGTGTGTGTGTGTGTGTGTGTGTGTGTGTGTAGTTGTGTTTAGAGACCATTAAAATCTATAGGAGGGTTGGGTAAGTTACCTCCAAATACCATACCTTTTTATAGACGAAGCTCGAGCGTGCGTGGTCTTGGCACCACAGGACTCTTGCAGCCAGTTCTCCATAGATACTGAGGATGGCTGTTTGTGGCTTCTCATTGTGTCCTTTGCCCCTTTTATTTTGAGAATTCTCTTTGCATAATTTCAGCTGTGTGTCATCAGATCGGAGACAAAAGCAATAGTTCACACTTTGCAGAGTTTAATGATCAGATTAGCCTCCCTAAGGGGAGGGGGTAGTGGCCCTTGGGTTCCCTCCCTCTGAGAGAGGTAGGGCAAGGATGCAGCTTCCTGTGAAGGCAACCAGCTAAGACTAACATTTGGTGATCCCTTCCTGCCTGGGGTGTTCTCTTCCAGAAAGAATATCATATAGGTGTGACTTGAGGTGAAACTCTGAAACAAAAACCTTGGTTTCTGATACTTTTTTTTCCTCTTTCTAACCCTCTGCTCCGGTTCCCATCTCCTCAGGTGTCTGATCTCTTCCTGTGATAAAACGCTGCTGTGGCAACACTGAGACTCCACCCCTCCTCAGCTGCATATTAATAAGAGCATTTACATTTTGAACGAACAGCTTCTGAAGATGGTGTCAGAATTAAAGGGGAGGGCTGTAGATATGGCTCAGTGGTAAAGAACGTGCTTAGCATATGCAAAACACTGGGCTCAACCTCTGTGCTGAAAGATGATATAAAATCAAAGAACAATAAAACAGAAAATAAAAGCAAGGAGTAGAGACCACAGGTTGAAGTAAAGGTTTCTTACATATGGTACTGATTGGCCCGTCACTGACATTTCTGAGTGTATCTTCTCACACGACTGTGGTTTCACTGTGCTCTGCAGACAGCTGTAAAACTCACTTTCCAGATGTGCGTGCCATCAAATAAAAGACTTGTTGGTGAGCTCCAGAGGCCGGGCTGACCATAGAGCAAGCATGCTGGTTAGCTTTTGTCACCTTGAGATACACTAGAGATACCTGGAAAGAGGGAACCTCAACCGAGGAATTATCTCTGTCATATTGGTCTGGGACCTTGGCTTGATTGATGATTGATGTGAGAGGGTCTAGTCCACTGTGGGCGGTGCTACCCCTGGCTACGTGGTCCTGAGCTATAAAAGAAAGCAAACTGAGCCATGGAAATCAGGCTAGTAAGTGGCATCTCTCTATGGTGCTTGCCTCTAGGCTCCTGTCTTGAGTTCCTGCCTTGGTTTTCCTCTGTGATGAACTGTAACCTATAAGCACCTTTTCTTGCCTGAGCTGCGTTTGGTTAGTGTTTTATTCACAGCAAGAGAGAAGCTAACTAGAACAGCCAGTAAGGAGATGGCGTCTGGGGTCAAGGTGAACATCAGTCCATTTGGGAGACACTTTTCCTATGCCAAATCCTGGGGCGAGGCTAGTCAGCCCATCCTCAGCTAAGAGTCTGAGGACCAGGCAGGCTGGTTCTGGAGACCTCACTTGTGGGAGGAGAGAGAGAGAGATAGACAGAGCGGGGGTGGGGAGAGGGAGAGAGGGGGGGTCTAGAGAACATGCTCTGTTTAGTGCAACTGAGAGGTAGAACAGACCCAAGTTGCTCTGGAGTGATGGATTTGGGCTGGTGGGACCGACAGGTGCCTGCTGTGGTCACCAGCATAGCAGCATTTGTCACAGTTCTGGAGACAAGCGGGGTCCAAGGGGGACAGGATTCAGTCCCATGGGAATGAGCTGGTGACACAAGAGCAGATGGAGAACTGTGTTTCTGCTGTGAAGGCTGGAGATGGAGAGCGGCCTCTAGTACTGCTTTGAACAGAGGCAGGGCCTGTCATAGAGTGTTCCTCAGAGACGGTGTAGGGACCCAGTGCTCTTTCCTAGCAATGCCGGGCCTGAAACAGACTGATAAATGCATCCTAGAGTCTTCCTCTCCCCTAAAGTGGGGGTGGGTATTATTCAGCTTTGCATCTTTTGATGCCCAGAACAGCACAAGGTACATTATAGCTCCTCAATTTAGGTTTCATGCACAATTGCAGGGTTTCCTCTGGGAATACAGAAATGATGACATGATGCCCATCCTCACAAGATTTACATTCTAGGGTTGCAGATAATAATGAGGTAGAAACCAGAGAACACTCACTTTCTGAATCATCCAATGTTCTGTGAAAGGTAAAAAGAGATGGATGAATTGATTCTGTGATGGAGGACGACTTTGAATCGAGTAGGCCAGGTGGTGCTATTGGACCTGAGATGTGATTGTTAAGAGAGAACCAACTGCTGAACTTAGCTATCAGGGGTAGAGGGATGGGAAAGACCGCCCCGCCCCAAGCAGTAAGTACAAAACCCTAGGCAGCAACTACTCAGGAGCGTTTAGAAGGAGAGAAGGGATCAGGATTGCTGTGTGGCTCTGGTAAAGTATGCCACGGCGTGAGTGGAGGCCTGCACTTGGAGAAACTGGCAGAGGCTCCAGCCACACTGTTTTAATGGAGCCCTGCTGGCATTTTGGGTGAGGCAGACATGGATATTAGGTAACATTTAAGCATCTTTAGCCCTCGCCTACTAAATGTTACTAGCACCTCCTCTCCCAATTCATTCTGACAACCAAGAAAAATCCCCAGAACCATTTCCATTCCCACACATTGCCTCACGAGGACCCCTGGAAAATCACTGTATTAGTCATGGCTCTCTAGAGAAATAGAGCCAACAGTGTGTGTGTTTACTTACAGACCAAACACACACACACACACACACACACACACACACACACACACGCACGCTTCACAGTCACAGCTTCCATAGTCTGACTTTATAATGGTGCAAAAGCCATATGCATTTAGTAGGACTGTGCTAGAATTCTGAATTTTAATCTTTTTCAGGGCTAGTGATATGCAGTAGAATACTCTCTTGAGATAACTCCTAGTCAGCTACACAGTTGTGAGGGCACTGTTGCCGAGCTACAGTGTGGAGCAGGTTAGGTGTGCTAAATATATTTTCAACATACTGCTTTTTACTTCACAATAAATTTATGAGACCTAAGCCCATCTTAAGTTGAGAAACACCCTCATACCGTGTGTGTGTGTGTGTGTGTGTGTGTGTGTGTGTGTGTGTGTGTACAGATTTATTAGCAGAATGAGTTAGTGCAGTTCTGCAAGCTGAGACATCCAAAGATTTGCAGTCAGTGAGCTGGAGAGCCAATGGATTAGTTCCCATTCTGAAGGTCAATGGTGGGCAGGCCGGAGACACAGAAATGGCTGCTGTTTCATTTCAAGTGTAAACCCAGGAAAAAGCCTGTGTCTTGATTTGAAGAAAATCAGGCAGAGGAATTCTTTCCTATTTAGTGAGAGTCAGCCTAGTTGCTTTGTCCAGTCTGGTAGAGGCTAACCACACCAGGGAATGCAACCTCCTGTACCCAGCCTGCTAGTTCACACTGTAAGCCCCACTGGGGATTGCAACCTCCTATACCCAGCCTGCCAGTTCACACTGTAACTGAGAGTTACAGTCAGAGTCGGTTCAAGAACAATGCTTGACCAAATGCAAGGTTTTTAAAAAATCATTACACTTATTGATTTAGTGTATTAGCGTGTGTGTGTGTGTGTGTGTGTGTGTGTGTGTGTGTGTGTGTGTGTACTCCATAGTGGAGAGTGGAGATCAGAGGACAACTTACAGAAGCAGGTTCTCTCCTTCCACCATGTGGGGTCCAGGGACATCCTGCTTGTGCTACAAGTGATCTTACCTGTAAGCCACATTACTAGCCCCAAGCCAATAAAGTTTAAGCATAAATTCAACCATCATGATTACGGGAGGCCTCAATGTCACTCCTGTGGGGAGCTTTGGGGTAATCGGGGAGTGACTCAGTAGAATCTCATGGCTGAAGGAAGAAGTCAGTCCTTGGCTATCAAAACTCCTTCCATCTCAGCTTTATCACGGTCAGTTTAGGGGTAGGTTGCAATCTGAGTAGTGACAACGGTAACATTATCTTAGAACCTATTAGTACTGTTCTGTTTGCAAAGCTGACAGTTGTCACACACAAGGACCCATTTCACCTCCACGGCTGTCTTGCGGGTAGCCAAGTTGATTGCTCTTCTAGAGAAGAGAGGAGCTGCTTGGAATGGGCAAGAGATCCACCGAGGTTCTCCTCGTGTCTGTGGGGGAAGAGGGGCTGGAGCGAACTGGGTTTCCGAGGTGGTGGGGATCTTGCAGCAGAGGACACCGGAGCACTGAGGGTGAACCGAGCTGCAGCAGGTGGGACAATACAGCCTGCACGGCAGGCAGGTGAAGCTCAAGGACGTTGGGTGCTGCCTGGCTACAGGGTTACAGCAGAGCTGTCACTTAGCGAGGAAATGGTGTGGCTGACAGGGCCTGCTGTGAGTGGCAGCTGGGGTCAGGGTGACTCAGAGGGAGCCAAGACCCAGTGCTGGCAGGGAGACAGCCAGACGGTGGGTTGGGAGTAGTCCAATCTGTCACCAAGTCAGGGGCAGGCTTTGACTCAGTGGGAGGCTGAAGTGACACACAGGCTGATCTCTCTGTCTCTTCAGCCTTTTCCTAGAGACCCCGCCGGCTTCTGCCTGCACCTGCTCTCCTGCTAGGTTGCCTGGGCTGTCTGCTATTGAGAGAGAAGGAGCAGAGAAGTCATGTGGGCTACAGTCCATGCATCTCTTGCTGAAGCAATCCATTAGCTAGGATATGAATAGTTCACTCTGGAATTCCTAGAACCTATTGTTATGCCTAGGCAATGGAGACCCCTGGGGGGGTTCTCTGTGGAGGGAACAATAGCACCTGGAGGACAGACTAGTGTTTCCCTGGGACTGGTGGTTTTCACTGTGTGTGGAATGAGGGGATTTAGGATTCCCAGGAGAAGGAAGATAAGGCCTGGGGGAGACACAGGTTATTGGAAAATAAGGATACAAAGACAGGAAGAAACATGTGGAATGGGCAGGCGTGCTCTCAAGGCCACTCGAGAGATGGGCAGCTGGGTGCAACCTGTGGATGTGGTGAGGTGAGGTATATAGGCCACAGAGCTGAGGGCAGCAGCTTTGCAGTATAGCCCACCTTCTCTCAAGAAAAATAGTCAAATTAGGTGTGGTAGCACATGCTAGTAATTCCAGCTTGGGGGAGGCTGAGGCAGGAGGCTTGTGAGATTGAGGCTAGCCTGGGCAACATAGCAAGACCATGCCCCCCCCCCCAACCCTGCAAAACAACAACAAAAAACCCTCAGGGGATCTGAGAATGGCGGAAATAACAGCCCATTTTTCTTTGTAGATGCTTTTAAGTGGCCCAATGTTCTGGGGGCTTCGGAATCAAACCTAGACAGGAGCCAGGATTCTGTTTGGATCTGTTCCCACCATAGGAACCGATGGGCTTCCTGGGAACAGTGTGCTGGCAGGGTAGTTCTTCCTTGCTCTGTCCCTCCTATTCCTATCCTGGGGTCTCTCTCACTCTCGTCTGAGCCTCTGCATTGACCCTTCATGTATTCCTGGTTTTCTGTTCACAGATGGCCATCCTGGTCTTCTAGTCTCCCTGCCGCCATGTCCTGGGTGTTTACTCTTCTGTCCACTCCGGCTGCTCCGATAGCCTTGGCCCACCTTCCTCCTACTCATCTCAAAAGCACTCACAATTGGGTTGTGACTGACTTCGGACTCTTGGGGGTTGCGGGAGAGTGTTTACTGTTGGATAAATGCTTCACTTTTAAATACTTAAAAGGATAAGCTTGCAGGAAATCTCGAGTATATAATATCTGAGTTATGATGACAGTCCATTTTGTGAAAGCTCATGGTCAAAAATGGAAGGGTTACCATGCCTTTGAAAGAAATGTAGAGCAGGAAGAGGGGGAAATACATGTGTGTGTACATATTTGTATGTGCATATGTGTGTGCATATATGTATATACACACAGTTCATAGAGGGTTCTACATGGACTTCAACATTAAATTTTGAGTAACTTTCAGCAATAAATTAAATATTCCCCTTTTAAAGCAAGAATAAAATTTTATTGTTATTATTATTATTATTATTGACAGGGTTTCTCTGCATAGGCCTGTCTGTCCTATAACTTGCTTTGTAGATCAGGCTTACCTTGAACTCACAAAGATCTGCCTGCCTCTGCCTCCTAAGTGCTGATATTAAAGGCGTGTGCCACCACCTAGCATAAGAACAGAATTTTAAAAGGACAAAAACATATTCAGACTTTTAAAAAGCAAAATCTTCTTTTGTTTTCAGATTCATTGTAGTATAACTGGTAAATAGATACGTATATATTTAATTTTTGCCTCATGATGGGAAATTCACTTATTAATCGTGAAGTATTGGCCACAACCAAACTGATGGGCATGAAACATTCTTTGAGTTTCTGACAATGAAACCGGATGAAATATGTTCAGATGGTTTTTCCCTCCATGGATTCCAGTCCCTGCTCACTGTGTGTCCTGTAGATGGAAACTGTGACTCAGACTGACTGAAAGCCTATGGGTCAGTGCAGGCCTTCTTGTCAGTTGATTCTTGCTTCCTGAGTCTTGGAGGTGAGTCAGTTTATTAGAGGTCTCAGGAAACATAAGCCATGTATGACAAATGTGTGAAAGAGACCTATTAGGAGGTCTTGGCTCACCGGGAGTCCCACTAATGTCCACTCTTATCTGGAGACTCAGGAAAGTCCATGGTGTAGTTCTCCTCTAAACAGGACCAGCTGGGAAAGCAGGGAGTGAATCCCAGCCCTAGGGCAGGAGATGAGATGCAATGGCCCAACCCAGGGCAGGCAGGCAGAAGAGGCCACATTTACTTTTCTCTACTTTGTATTCTGTTCACGTCTTCAGTGACCTAGAGGAGGCCTGCTCATATTGGAGAGGCATCTACATTCCTGAATCCACTTACTCAGTGCTAGTCTCACCCAGCAACACCCTCCTTCTCCCCAGGCCAGGGTGGAGGGTCTCAGTCCCCTTGTCATCTGAGGGAGACCCATCCTTGCAAGCGGTCCTTGCAAGACCACCACTGTCAAAGGGCCGGTGCTGGGCCTGGCGAGCTGGAGCCCCACTGCCTCCATCCTGCTCCTCTTTAGGAACCCTCAGGCTTGCAGACGGGCTTCCCTGGGGAAGCAGATGCCTATTGCTGGCGACACAGCCTGTTCTGCAAAGTAGGTGGATTAATTGTATACACCACTCATCAGGGGGTACTTAAGGCTATTTCCTTTGATTCTCCTGTTCAGCTTTTTTGTTTTTCTGTGTTTTTGAGACAGAGTGTCTTTATGTAGCCTTGGGTGGCCTGGAACTTGCTGTGTAGACCAGCTTGGCCTTAAACTAACAGAGATCCTCCTGTCTCTGCCTCCCAAGTGCTGCTAGGATTGAAGGTATCACCACACCCAGCTATCAGGTTCAGTTTTTGTTTTCTAAATAAGCATTTATCTTCCCCCTCTCTGTGTCATTTGTTTGATGAACGTTGACTTGGAGCACGTCTGAACTCTGATACCTTCAGAAGTAACAGAGACAGTTCCTAAAAAGGGGCTTCCAGGCTTGGGCATAGCTTGGCGCTAGAGCATTGACCTAATGTGTACAGGGATCAGCAAGGTCTCTCTTTGCAGAGTGGGAAAAATCAAAGCAGTAGATTGGGGTTTTCCCAGCTCCTGAAGCCATTCAGTGCTTCAGTCTGTCAAGGACCTGGAGAGTCCTAAGAACTGGAGAGGAGCCAACTGGTTCTCAGCTCCCTGGGAGAACACTCCAGGAGGCTGCAGCCCCTGCAGTAACCCTGTTCTCACTCTACTCTGTCCCTGACATCTCCTCTGTGTTTGAGCTCTGTGACTCCTTGCTCCTTTGGGACTGGAAACAGTCTTCTATGGAGCTGCCCAGCCTCTGAGTTGGCACAAAGGCTCGATTGGTACAGGTGTTTGTAGTAAAGTTTGAAGACCTGAGATCCCCAGAACCCTGCAAGACCTCCACATGTGTGCTGAGGTGCACACACACACACACACACACACACACACACACACACACACACACACACACACGTATATATATGGACTCCCTGGCCTCCAAAATCCCAAAGTACAAAGCAATTCCCAGTCCCTTCCCCAATGGCCTAGCATTCTCTCTCTCTCTCTCTCTCTCTCTCTCTCTCTCTCTCTCTCTCTCTCTCTCTCTCTCTCTCTCTCAAAAGTCTTTAGGGATAACAAATAGCTCAGTGGTAAAAGCATGTGCTAATAAGCCTGACAACCTGATTTCAGTCTCCAGGACACCAGGACACCCCACCCACCCACCCCCACACACATGCACATGGGCACACACACCAGAAAAAGGAGAAGGAATAAAGGAAGGAATGAGGGAAAAAAGGAGAAGAAAGAGGAAGAGGAGGAGGAAGGAGAAGGAAGAAGAAGAAGAGGAGGAGGAGAAGGAGGAGGAGGAGGAGGAGGAGGAGGAAGAAGAAGAAGAAGAAGAAGAAGAAGAAGAAGAAGAAGAAGAAGAAGAAGAAGAAGAAGAAGAAAAAGAAGAAGAAGAAGTTCCTAGTCTTAGAAATCCTCAAGCACAAAGAGGCTGCTAACAGGGCTCTTCAGTCCTCACAGGGAAGTGGACAGACTATACTTTTAGGCTGCATACACTGGCTTACAGTGCTAGCTCCCCTTGTCCCCTTTACTCAGTGGCTTGTTTTTCCCTGAACATTAGTAACTAGGGGGAGAGGAAAGATGCTCTGGAAAGAGCCCAAAGTGTCCATTAGGTGATTGTTATTATGTTGGTGCCTGTTACAAATGATATAAGTCTGAAGTCTTAATAAAATCCAACATTTTCCAATTAGCTTTTGCTTAATTAGCATCATGAATATTCAAAGTCCTTGTGCCTTTTTTGCATCTTTCCTTCCAGTCTCTCCTCACACTGGCTGCTACATCAGACCAAGTCAGTGACACTCCTCAGGAGTGGGGATATGGAGGCCTCTATGTGCACAGGACCCAAGGTATCTCTCCCTGCTTCCCCTCTCCTTCTTGGAGCAAGAAGCTCAGGCTGTGAGATTTTCTCATCATCAAAAATGCAAGACACACTGGTTCCCTATTGCCATGAGTCTATGAGAATGATCACTCTGGAAAGGACTCGTCCTGAGCAGTGCAGGATGGGGTTCTCTCAGTAGAGACTATAAGAGCAATTAGAAGTCTGGTGGCTTCCTCACTCCTTTCTAACTGCTGTCATCTGATCCCTCCTCCCTTTGTCTTCTTTTTCTCTCTCCTCTCTTCTTCCTCCTTCATGCTCCCTCCCTCCTTATTCTCCTTCTCCTTGAGAAGAAAAAAAAGTCTTTGGTGTGTGTGTGTGTGTGTGTGTGTTAGAGAGAGAGAGAGAGAGACAGAGAGAGAGAGAGACAGACAGAGAGAGAGAGACAGAGAGACAGAGAGACAGAGAGAGAATGCAGACTTGCACATGCCGATGTGTGCATGTGTGTATGCGTGCGTGCATGTGTGTGTGTGTGTGTGTGTGTGTGAGAGAGAGAGAGAGAGAGAGAGAGAGAGAGAGAGAGAGAGAGAGAGAGAGAGAGAGGAATGCAGACATGCACATGCTGATGTGAGTGTGTGTGTGTGTGTAAATGCAAATGTACACATGCTATAACACACATGCCGTAGCATGTGTATGGAGGTCAAGGACAAGCTCAGGTGTAGCTTCTTTCCTTTTTCTTTGTGTGAGGTAGTGTCTCTTATTTTCCTGCTAACTGGCCCTTGAGCTTCTGGGGATTCTCCCACCTGTATCTCCCCTGTCCCCAAAGAAAATGCTGGGATGGATTACAGGCATATGCTACCACTGCTTCTGACCTTGCACCAGTTTTGGAGATCTGCACTCAGGTCTTCACACTTGCCTGCCAAACACTGGTGGTTTGAAAGAAAATGGTCTTCATAGGGAGTGGCACTACGAGGAGGTATGGCCTTGTTGGAGGAAGTGTGTCACTGTGGGGGTGGGCTTTGAGGTTTCCTATGCTCAAGTTACACGCAGTGACACAGTTCACTTCCTGTTGCCTGCAGATCAAGATGTCGAACTCTCAGCTCCTTCTCCAGCACCACGTCTGCCTGCATGCTGCTATGATGATAATGGACTAAACCTCTGAAACTGTAAACTACCCCAACTAAACGTTTTTCTTTATAAGTGTTGCCATGGTCATGGTGTCTCTTCACAGCAATGGAAACTCTAACTAAGACAAACACTTGACCCGCTGAACTGTCTCTACAACCTTCCTCTTCTTTGAGCAAAAGTACCCTTCCTTCAAAGACTTTTCCCTACAGCCTTGGTCATGTAACACGAAAACAGCACAGCTCCAGTGTCTCTGGGCTTGGCACATGATGCCTCCCACCCCTCAACATGTCATCGCTGGGATGGCATCTGCAAACCTAGGCACACAGCTTGTACGACATTGACTCTAGTTCTTTGTTCCTTAGGAAAGAAAGTAGAGAGCCACGGATGGGGAGAAGTTGCCCAGGATGGAAGACCTCATTAGAGCCAGAAGGAGGGATTTGAATTCAGACTTACTGCCCCTATCTGAGACATTTCCCAAGCCGCTAGACTTTCAGCCCTAGAGAAAAGCTAGCCTCAGGTTGGAACAGGAAGGCTCTCTAATTGTATGAACATCCATTTTTATGTTCCCACCAGGCAGTAGTACCTTGCTCCACTCTGAGTGAAGGAAGAGAAGAAGGAAAATAGCTATTATTTGCCCTCCAAGCTTCCCCTGGCTGCCTCTCACCCGACCGAGGCTGGAATATGTGGTACTGGCTGTAATTTAGGCTTCGTTTGGAGGATTTCCCAGTAGTGCCTGCAGCTTCGTAATGCAGGCTGTCAAAATGATGCAGAATTGTGCTCTGCCAGCTGCCCGGCTGACTTCATTCAGATACATCTAATGTGACAATTTTGTCAAAGCTTGTTTTAAGGACTTGTTTTGACTGGGTGTTAATGTGGCCTTCTTAACCAGCCAATTGCTGCATCTGAGCCCTCCACACCAGCAACCAGAGGATAAAGTTTCTCTGTGGTTCAGTCTGGCCTGGTCTCCTCTGGGCCAAGGGTGACCCAGCCCATTGGGAGGCCAGTGGCCTCCCTGTCCTTGGCTGGCTGTGACAGTGACAATGCTAGGTCCCAGGCTCAGGAGCTGAGCAGAGAAAGGCAAGCCTAAAGTAGAGAATACACACACTTAAAAAACAAACAAACAAACAAACAAACAGCAACAACTCAGGGGTTTTATGCTAACAAGGAAGTGTTGTGATCTCAGAAAGGCTTGGCAAGATTGAGTTCCATGAGAAGAGGCTTGGGGAACTCCAGAGTGCAGTGAGTTGGCAGGAATAAACGTTCTGAGCTGATGCCTTTTTAGAACCCTTAAGAATTCCCTGGCCTGGTCAACTTACCTTATCTAAATTCTGATTGGTCCATCTGACAGTGAGAACACTAATCCTTCGAGGTAGCTGTAAGGATTAAACACAGCATCCTAGATGGAGATGCCTAGTCTCTGGCAGCTGCTTCTTCCTCTCCCATTTGTGGTGGCTTCCAGGCAGGACAGGATACAAGCAAGACAGCAATATCTACCAGGAAGTGGTCCATGCAGTCTCCAGGGGCCACTTACTTCCCTCATGCTCAATGGATCATTTATAAACACTCCTACTAGATTTTTAAAATCTGTGTAGACAGGAGTTGAAGTTCATTATTTCATATCCAGCGATGTATGACTTACTGCTGGGGACGGCTGTGCTGTTCAGTAATTCTGTCACTTTGTAAACTTGAGGACACTGACACAAGCAGATGGCATAGGTTACTGCATGGTCTCCCGGTGCCATCACAAGACACAGTAAAACCGAGGTTCATGGGGACGATGCTGGTCTATCATAGTTTACTGTGAACTTTTGAAAAATGACACTGGAAACTATAACACAGGGGAGCTGGGGAGATGGCTCAGTTGGTAAAGTGCTTGTTAGACAAGCATGAAGACCTGAGTTCGAATCCCTAGCACCCATGTAAAAAGTCAGGCATGGTGGTGCATGCCTGTGATATCAGTGCTTTGGAAGCAGAGACAACAGCTTGCTGGTCAGGTAGTCTTGTTGAGTTGACCAGCTCCCAGTTCAATGAGAGACTCTGAAAAACAACAACAACAACAACAACAACAACAACAACAAAACCCAGAAAGAAAGAGGTGGAGAGAGATAGAAGAGAACACCTGATATCAACCTGTGACCTATGCACTTGCACACACACACACACACACACACACACACACCCCAATATGTTTGTACACACATACCCTCCCACCAAAAAAATGAACAAAGTATGTAAATACATAAGCCAGCAACATGTTGTTTCTTATCATTGTCAAGCATTATGTGCTGTACATAATTATATATGTTATATGGTTTTATTTTATTCTGTTTTCTTGGATAAGGTCATACAATGTAGCCCAGGCTGGCTTTGAACTCCTGATCCTCCTGCCTCAACTACCTGTGTGCTGGGATTATAGGTATATGCCACCCCTTTCAGCCTCATGCTTTGATTTTAAACAGCTGGACATGCACTAATCTCATAAATGTGTGAAGGACATCCTGTACATGACATTACAACAGCTGCATTACTAGGCAAGGGGAGATTTTTTTTTTTTTTACCCTATCATAATTTTATGGGTTCAACATTGTATTACACAGCCTGAGATGAACTAAAACGCAGCTGTGTATGTTAAGGCTTTTGTATATACCTGTAGAATTCTTGATGCCTGCGGGGTACCTTTTCCCGGGGTGGCGTAAACAAACATCTAGGCACCCCAGAAAGGGGACTGACGACAGTCCAAAGAAGTTTTCCTGCCCAAGTGTAGTTGCTGAACTAATGAACTTATTGGGGTCACTTTTAGGAACCTCAGTGTTCCATGGGTGGCTGCATCATGGAAAGGGGCCAATCTCAAAATGGTGATGACTCAAAATCTGCACTCCTGCTCCTGCTCCACTGCAAAGACTCCCCAGCAACGGTCCACTGCTTTTGTAGTTTGGGGTGGGGGAGCAGTGGGAATCGACTTTCTAAGCCCCCGAATCATGTAAACTTCATCAGCTTTCCTGAATCCCATGAATCCCATATGCTTCCAAACCCTTCCCTCCAGGAGGGGATGTTTTGATTTGGAAGAAATAACCAGACAATATGCCTATTATATAGTATGCTAAACTTATCCTACTTGATGTTTAGTCAAGAATTGCACCTTCTGTGATTTGAATTAATTGATGTCAATATTGGAGTTTGTGTTCTGAGGAAAATAGAAAGTGGATACCAGAAAATGACTTGCTGAGCAATACTACGTACGTGCCAGGTGTCACTCGGCGTTGATGTGACTTCATCATGCCACCTCGTTGAGGTTCAGGAGGCGAGAAGTGGAAGAGTGTAGATTTAAACTCCTGTCTTCTATTCCCGATGTCCATATTTGTCCTTGTAACCATTGCTAACTGTAGAGGTCCCAGGTGTAATAAGTCATTGCAGCTCCTGGCCTGGAAAATGAGCAGCTGCCATTACATACCTGGTCCCAAGAAGTGTGGGGTCTGGGTGTGATCTAAAAATTATCTGCAGGCCATGCATTCTGTGGGGCACTGGGATTAGTGAGTCTTCCTGTCTGGCTTTGGGACTTCCTAGTTCATTTGCATTTCAAAATGTCACTCCTTCCTCCATGCTGCTGGTTATTGATGTTTATTTTTAACTTGCATGTGATTAAGATGAATCAGAGTTCTTTCCACCAGCTGCAGATGGGTCTAATTGGGGTGTTGGGGTTCAGGTTTCTGTGTCATTTTTTAGGGGTTCTCCCTGCTCATGATTGGATGAATATCTTGGATATGTCTCACTTCCTATTCTGTTTCTGGAACCTGCTGGTGGAGACAGGGGAGATTCTTGATCCTGTCTGAACGCCCTGCCCCCTGCTTCCTCTCCACCCCTGGGGACATCTATGCTGCTCCAGACACTTTATTTGTCTTCATGAAACAAGAGTTAAAAATAAAAATCAATAACCACCAGATTACCCAGAGAAGATTAATTCCACTTTTGTAAATGCTAATGAGATTTGGAAGTCTTGCCTGTGGGACAGGAGAGGCTTAGCGCCTTCTGCCTGGCTCTAGGAAGGCTTTAGGAGAGCGCTCCTGGAGGACTTGGTGGACCTATCTCTTCAGCCTGTGCATCCCAGCCTCCATCCTCTTCTGGGCCTCCACTGAGAGTCAAGGAAGAGAGGATGATCCTGAGTTCTTTGCAGCAGCTGGGGAGAATGGGAGAGGCACCGTGACCTGGTGGCTGGCACACTTAGTGACAGGTGCTGAATACTTCATTTTGTCCATTTGTCTCCAGCAGAAGCTGTAGCTTTGCCCTTCTGCCAGGTGGGCTGCTCTTCCTTTGAATACCAACCATGTTCACTTGCTCTTCTGTAAGGGTTTTCTCTAATGTCCCCTTCTCTAGGAGACCTTAACCTGCTGTTCCATTGCTAAACCACAGACCTGTCTCATACCCTGCTCTATCCCCTCCATGGCCTCCTAATATGACATGCTACTTGCATAGTATAGATGCCTGGTTTTTCCCACTAGACCTGAAGCTTCACAAATAACACAAGTGACTGTTTCCTGCTTTGGTTCACATGTTCATCTTCAGTCATGAAGTTGGTGTCCAGTGTAAGGAAGGTGCCCCATAAACACTAACTTAGTGCAAGAAGGGGAAAAGCCGAAGTGCAGAGAAGAGGGGTGTCAGTGCATGGCCGTGTGAGATGGGCCAAAGGGCAGGAGAGAAAACTGAGGTCCATCTGTAACACAGGATACTGCTGAGCCGTAGAGCTGTGGTGGGGCACGGATGATAAAGGCAACTGCTTGCGGGGAATGAAGCCAGCTTCAAAAGATCATAGACTGCAGAGTTCTACTTATTTTCTATTCTAAAAAAGACAGAATTATTCAGATGACAAACAAGTCAGCAGCTGTGGGAATTATGGGTTGTGTGAAGGCTTGAGGATACAGTAGTAGTAGTTTTTTAGACTACATTAGAAGGAGGGTTTTTCGGTTTTTTTTTTGTGTGTGGAACTGTTGCATACTCTGATCTTAGGGGTACTTTCATGACCCTGTGGAGGTGTAAAATCCATAGAACTAGAGAGAAAAGGACAGTTAATTGTGCTGTATAATTTCAAAATCCAGTGTAAAAATGTACCTTCAAAATTAATAAAAATCTTTTAATTAAAATTCCTCTCACCCCAGACAAAATGGCTGTTATCAAGAAATCCAATGCTGAAGGATGAGGAAGAGAAAAAAATCCTTCTACACTATTGGTAGGAATGTGAATTAGTACAACCACTATGAAAATCATTTCAAAACACTAAAAATAGATCTACCATATGATCCAAATATACCATTCACGGGTATGTGCCACAAGGAATAGAGTTCAGGATGCCACAGAGACACTGTACGCCATGTTTATTGCAACACTGTTCATAATGGCCAAAATATAGACTCAACCTAGATAACCTTCAACAGACAAATGGATACAAAAATGGGAGGACTGGAGAGATGGCTCCGTGG
Source organism: Peromyscus eremicus (assembly GCF_949786415.1). NCBI lineage: Eukaryota > Metazoa > Chordata > Mammalia > Rodentia > Cricetidae > Peromyscus > Peromyscus eremicus. The sequence goes on from NC_081422.1 coordinate 22,885,392, forward strand.
CTAGGAATGCTTGCTCTTCAAGCTTGAGGCTGGGGGATCCCAGCACTCAGGTAAAGGCTGCTCCTTGTCCTGTGTGCACCTGCAATCCCAGTGCTGACGGAAAGGAAGACAGGAAGGCTGCTGGGGCTTGCTGGCTGCCAGCCTAGCTGAAAATAAACGAGTTTCAGGTTAAGCTAGAAACCTTGCCTCAAAGGAACAAGAGAGTGACAGAGGAGGACTAGATACCCTCTTCTGGCCTTTGCAGGTGTGCATGTGTGTGACTGAACACTCACACACATGCACACATACAATACACACACATACAATGATATATGCTGCAATAGTGCTTTACTCCTTCCAAAGAATAATGAAATTATATCACTTGTAGGAAAATGGATGGGACTGGAGATCCTCATGAAGGTTGAGAAAAACCAGATTCAGATAAATATCACATGTTTTCTATCATATGCAGAATCTATATTTAAAAACATAAATGAAAACGAAAGGAAGGAGATGAGGATCAGTGGGGAATACTCACTGTGATCGAAGTGATCGAAGCCTTAATAATGTTGTCATGGTAAAATCTATTATCTTGTAGAATGAATATACACTAATAAGAAAATTAAAATTAAAAATAAATCTTTTAAAAAGAAAGAGGCTGAGTTTGTCAAGAATCAAACATCCCAGGATGGCCTTTAAGTGGGAAATTGGCCCCATGTAGGAGAGAGGCTGTCCCTGGGACTCACTGCCCCACACCTGAGAGTGCGAGGCCCTACATTCTGGATGGGAGTGATGGATGTGTTCCCCTGTGTTCCACACGGCAGATGCGACTCGTGGGGTCTGCTCAATTGTGAAAGGACAGCAGGTTTCTACCACAGCACTGCTCCTCTGCAGACCATTTATTGTGATAAGAAGGAAATATGCTCCGAATAAAATTTCTTCTTGCAAATCCCTTTTCTTGGCCTCATACCCAGTTATGGATTTCCTGCTGTTAATAGATTTCAGCCCGTCCACTGTCCCCCTCTTGGTGCTCAGCTGCTGCCTCCTGACGGCCCTCATTCCACTGTAGGGTCTGCCCTTCTCACTCACCCTCTCATCACTGGGCCCCGCCTCCCATTTAGCTGGAAAGCAAGACAGAGCAGGCGTCAATGGCAAGACCTCTACAACGAAACGTTTTCCAGGCACCCGTCAGCAGCCGGGTCTTCCTGTGTGTTCGGTGAGATGCTGCTGCCGCTAGAAGGGTAAATCACAGGGACGGTGATGTCACCTGAAGCAGGATAACACATTGGGCCCTATTCCTTTTCCTTCTCTGCCATTGTGTTAGTAAGCTTTGGGTGACTGTGACAATACCAGACACCAACGCCATTAAGAAAGAAAAATTTCTTTTGTTCGTGGTCTTCGATCATGGTTATTTGACTGTATTGTTTCTGGGTCTGTGGTGGGACAGAACATCATGGTAAGATGGCCTGGTGAAGCACAGCTGCTGACCTCATGGCAATCCAGAGGTAGGAAGAGTGAGATGAGAAGGGACCAGGAATAAGATACCCTTCAAAGGCACATATCCTTTGACTTACTTCCTTTGGGCAAGTGCCAATCCCTGTTGCCTCCTAATACTGCTACCAGGCCATAAACTCATCAATAGATTGGCTCATTGGTGAAGACAGAGCCCTCATGACCCAGTCACTTCTCAATAATTGATCCAATAGGTGGGAACCAAAGCTTTCACACATGAAAGGAATAATGTATGATGCAGACTTCATATCCAAACCGTAGTAAACACTTCGCATTTCTTAATCTGATCACGTGGTTCAGAGACGATCTCAAGCATCTTCTGTGTGGCCCACTGTGAAAGGTGAGGATGAGACCGACATAGCCACTGCCTTCCCATGAGTAATGTTCTGAGCTTTCTCCTCCAAACATGCTTCTTCTACCCTCCAAGTCAGACGGATGCCTGAGCGGTCTACCTCCACATCCACCCTATCCGGTTACCCTCAGTCATTGATATTCCATCAGAAACTTTGTTCCTATCTGCACACTCATCCCAAGCCTTGCTGCATGGCCTCTGTGGGGACTGGCAACACTTTGCAGCCTGCACCCTTGATCTGGACTCCAAATGTCTGAGTTCCCTCTTCCTAGTCGTTCTCTGCTAGAATCTCCCCTCACCCCATACTCTGCTGTATTAGTTGCTTTTCTTGTTGTTATGAAAAACATACCAGACAAAAACAGCCTAAGGAAGGAATGGTGTAGTTCGGGTCCCAGTTAGAAGGTACAGTACATCATGGTGGAGAAGCCACAGTGGCAAGAGTGTGAGGCAGCTGCTGGCATTGCAGCCATCCGGGAAACTGAAAGAGGGGAACTGTGGTGCTTAGGTTATTTTCCTCTTTTTATTGTATCCCTTTTATTTACTCCCAGAACCCACCCCATGAGATGGTGCACATGCATGGTGGATCTTCCCTTCTCAGTAGAATTCAAAGGTATGTTTCCATGGTGATTCTAAATCTATAATGAAGACTGACTGTTCCACCTGCCGATGCCAGTGTTGTTTTTCTCAGAATTCATAGGTATATGACCCTGCTTATGAATTTTTAAAGCAGGGCATGTATGAGGTCTAAGCTCTAGGGCCAAGAAAGAAGGAAGAAAGTGAGAGGCCGGGGGTGGAAGAGGTTTTAAGGAGTCACAGGCAGATGAGAAATACTTTATTCTCTTTGGGCAGAGGCCATTAGGCAGGAAGCCGCTGGCAGGCACCAAGACACACACTGGCACATGGACTCAAGGCACAGGCACTCATTAAGATCAGCACAGGGACCACACAGAGGTAAACACACAGACCTACAGACAAACACATATAAGCAGGCTGGTGAAGTCAAAGGACTCTGCCTGCTGACCTCAAAGCCATATTTGTACAAAACCCACACAAAAGTGGCGTTATTCTAGGAATAGCTACGTAACAGACCACATTACTGTTTACTTTTGGCATTCCTGGACTTCTGGTGTCAGCCATTTTGTGCTGACTCAGCACCTCTGGAAGTCCAGAGTCAGTCATGTTTTAGCTGACTCATACTGGATGTTCATATCAGCACATGTTGTCTAAACATCAACTGACCCTCATAACTTTCTGTTTCCAACAGTATGATGCTACACAGCCATAATCCCAGCACTTGAGAAGGAGAGGCAGGGGGATCAAGAGTTTGAGGTCAGTCTGGGTTACTTGAGAGCCTGCCTCAAAGGGGGAAAAAAGCCTTTCAAGTTTAAAAATTACTTATGGAATGAGATGCAAGCTTCTCTATACAGTCTTCAGAATGGAAGCATGAGCCCAATTCCTACCTCGTTTGAAGCCAGTTTTCTCACCATGGCCTGCCTTCTGGCCAGCACCAGGAACCATCCTTGGAACACACATTGTGTATCCTACTGTGCCTGCTCTCCTGTGCACCCTCCGCAGCTCTGTATTAGTTACTTTTTATGGCTGTGAAGAGACACCATAACCAAGGAGACTTATAAAATACAGCATTTAATTGGGGACTGGCTTACAGTTTCAGAGGGTGAGTCCACGATCAAGAGGATTAAAGTGAGTCAAGGCCTGGGACTGCTGTGTGTGTGTGTGTGTGTGTGTGTGTGTGTGTGTGTGTATGTGTACATGGCATGTGCCATGGACGTGTGATGATGGGGAGCATGGCAGCAGAAAGGCAAACATGGTGCTGGAGCAGTAGCTGAGAGCTTATATCCTAATCCAAAAGTTGGAGGTAGAGAGAGAAAGACTAGATCTGGTATGGGTTTTTGAAACCTACCATGACCTCATATTTCTCAGAGACTGGCTTCTAGAAGCCTCCCTGTTGGCCTCCATGGTTCCAAATACAGGCTTAGGGTCAGGGTACAGTAGGGGGAGCACCAGGAGGGGAGTTCTTGGCCCATTTTCTGATTCTGTGAGGGGACAAGCGTTCCCTTGCCTTCTCCACTCTGATTTGCCAACCCAGTTTGGATTGTTTGGGGAAGAGAAAGGCTTATGGTTGAGGGGAGAAGTTTCCTAGTTTTTGTCGGGAAATGAATATATTGTCCTAAGTCAGGAAGTTCTGAAAATAAGGTGTTTTCTACTTCCCCTCTGTCATTCTTTTTTCTCACCACTCAAATCTGTCTGAAGACCCTCCACCTTGGGAATGGAGAGTGCCCTTTCTGAGGCTTTGTGCATTTCTGGAAAACTAACTCTTCTGCAGAATCCATCAGACCTTCCTTCTGTGTCCACCTGTTTACAGAGATGAGACTTGTATGGCCCCAAAGAAGTGGCCTGCAGACAGACTTCCTGCCTGCCTTTGTTTCTGAAATCTCTTTGGAGGGCTGAAGATGGGGTTGGAAAAGGTGGAAGGAAAACTTCACAGAAGGGGGTGATGCCCTAATGAGGAATGAGATGGCCTGGGAGGAGAGCCAGAGCCTCGACCATCTCTTGAACAGTCTTTGCACTTGTTCAGCCTCAAATGTTTCTCCTTGGGATATTCATGTGACTTTCTTCTTTGATACATTCAGCTCTCAGCTCCACGGATGTTATTTTCTCAATCTGCCACTAGTCAACTTATATAAAATAGGGGCCTTCATTACTTTCTTTTTATTATTGTGGGGGGGGGCATACATGAGCTTCAGAGATGGTGCTGAGAGGAAGTTAGACAAATGGAGCCCAAATTGTTTATGCTGAGATTAGATACAAATGGTGCCGAGAGGAAGTTAGCCCAAGTTGTTTACTGAGATTAGATACAAAAATCAGGAGATGATGTCAGTACACAAACAGCTTGCAAACAAAGAAATAAGTATAGGGTGACCTTTAAATGATTGGTTGGTTCGTTCCATCCCTTCCTAGGGTTCTGAAGTTTTCTGCTATAAAGGAGGCTTACTGCCTAATAATAAATGAGTCCTTGCTTGACTTGACTCCCCGCTGCGTCTGATTGTCTCCGGGTACGAGGAAGGTTGGGAAACCGGCTACCTTTCCTTGGTTCCAGGCCACCTCTTCAGAGGTGACCTAAGTTCCCAGTGGGGCAAGACCCCACGTGTGTGTGTGTGTGTGTGTGTGTGTGTGTGTGTGTGTGTGTGTTGTGTGTGTGTTCATACACACACTGGCTCATGCTGTTGAAACAGCAAGTTCAAAGTCTTTAGCACAGACCAGAGACCTAGGGAAGATACGATGCTACAAATCGAGTCTTTCAGCAGAATTCCCTCTTCTTTGGAGAAAGTATGAGACCAGTTTTCATTATGGAAGGTGTAACAGTTTGGATCTTGAATGTCCCCAAAAGGCACATGTGTGCCGTGCCTTGCATGTGGAAGTTACAGGACAATCTTGGGTGCCAGTGTTCACCTCCTACCTTCTTTGAAGCAGGATCTCTCCTTGTTTGCTATTGCATCACCAGGATAGCTGACCTGTGATTTCCAGGCATTCTCTTGTCTCTGCCTCTCATCTCTCCTACAGAGACCTGGTCTTACAGATGTGTACCACTGCTGGATTTACGTGGGTTCTGGAGATTCAAACTCAGGTTGTTGCCTTTGTATGATGAGTGTTTTACCCTCCTAAAGCACCTCTCCAGCCTTTATTACTTTCTTTTATTTTGTATGATTTATATTTTATCTCCTCCTTAGTACTAGCAACATATTATGTATGCATTTGGTTGTGTGTAATTGTTTCCCCTCTCCTAGACTGTAGAAGCTCCAGTAGATCAAAGGTTTTCATGCATCTATGTTTACTCTTGAATCTCAATGTCTGGGATTGATCAATGACATTTAAAGTAGCTGATTTTGTGTAACAACTTGGATAGGCCACAGTGCATAGATTTTGCTAAAAAACTAAAATAGATGTTACCTACAAGCTATTTTTTAGACAAGATCAATATTTAAATGAGTAGGCTTTGGATAAAGCTGTTACTCCCTTGTTACTCAGCTTTCCAGCACTGTAACAAAACACCTGAGACAATCAACTTTCAAAATAGGAAATATTTTCATTGGCTCTGAAACCACCATTGGCTTCACACTGTGGTCATTTGGTCTTGCTGCTTTGGGCCTGTGACAATACAGTATTTCATGACAGGAAGGTGTCAAATGGGAGGTGGCTCATCTCATGGCAACTAGGAAGGAGAGAGGGTCAGGGAAGACGGGATCCAGATAGCCTCTCTGAGGGTGTGCTCTCAATGACATAACTTCTCTCCAGACTCCTTAAGACTTTCCAGAACATTAAGACCACAACTCCTAAAGGTTCTACCATATTTCAATAATACCACAGCCTGATGACAGAGCCTTTCAGTACATGGGCTTTGGGGGGGGGACATTCAAGACCTAAACTGTAGCATCCATGATGTGGGTCTCATCTAATCAAGTGGATATTTTAAGAGAAAAAGAGACAGGCAGGCATGGTAGCCCATTCCTTCAATCATAGCACTTCACTCTAGAGGTAGAGATAGGTGGATCTGTGTGAGTTCAAGGTCAGCCTGGTCTACAAAGTGAGTTCTAGGACAACCAGGGCTATGTAGAGAGACCCTGTCAAAACTAACTAACTAACTAACTAACTAACTAACTAACTAACTAGGAATGAAGACTTCTGTGAGCCCTGAGGTGCAGCATGATGTCTTCCCTGGGTCTCTAGTCAGTTAGGCCATGCTGCAGACTTTGGACTTGCTGTTTTGATTGCATGAGCCAGTTCAATAAAAATCAGTCAGTCAACCAGCTAATCAATCTCTCCTTCCTTTCCTTCCTCCCTTTTTTCATCCCCCCCACATATTATTTAGTTTGTTTAGTGAGCCCTTTCTAATACTTTATACACATTTACTAAAGGAACAAATGAAATTTCTTGTATACTGAAGTTTTTAGGCTAGGTTTGGTTTCTTCTAGGTTTTGAGTGTTGGTTTCCCTGGCTATGGTCATGCTCACTCTCTCATCAGTAGTCAGAACATTTGATTCATAGTCCTGCTGGAAATCCTACCCATTCACCATTCGTCCAGCATTTTCTGAATATATCCTGTGTTCCAGAAACTGTTATTGCTAGGTACATGTGTTAGTTATCTCTGCTGTATAACATATTATCTCAAACCTAGTAGTTTTAAACTATCATACCATTGCTCTCCTTTAAAACAACCATACCATTTATTACTTCCTAGTATCTATGGATCAGAAATCCAAGAGTGGCGACAGCAGACAGTCCTGGTCTGGGGGTGCCTCATGACACTATAATCAGATGTCAGCCTGGACCACCATCATCTAAAAGCCTGATTGGGGCTAAGGATGCTGTTTCCAGCATTGTGTGCTCATATGGCTAGGGGCATGGCTTCCAATACCAGCCACTCATACCCTGATGAGTTGGTTCTGACTCTTGGTGGTAGATCTCAGTCTCCAAGTTCACAGACCCTTCTAGAGTTCTACTTTAGTGTCTTCATGACATGGCAATGGCTTTTCCTCATATGAGCAATCCAGGAGACTAAGGCAGAAGCCACGATGCCTTTGTGATCTAGTACTGTGAGTGACACTCCATTGCTTAGCTGTTGTTTAGCCTTGGGGAAGGGGACTCTTTAAAAGCCATGTACACCAGTAACCACATTATAGACTGGCTGGGGGCACAAAGATGAGTAGGGCAAACAAAATCCTGATGTGCTCATACCTTGCAAATAAACTGGCATGGCCTGAGCTCAGTATATAACCAGTGACCCATTCTCCTACCTTGAAGCTTCTTGTCTCCAGCATCGTCATCACCAGTGTCTGCTTCTTCTTTTCACAGAAGCACAGGACATTATATATACCACATATAGGGGCATTTTCTATGGCCTGGTTGGACTGTGAGTTTGTGGCATAGAAGGGTTCTTGAAAAAATGTCCAGGCCTTCAAAGACAAAACACATCACAGATGAGGGTTTGACCCCTTGGAAAGATGCAGGCACACCCAGAGACTCTCCCCTGACTCTGTGAGTCCCTCTGCAATGCACACTCCTTGCTGGTCAGTTGGAGTTCATCTCTATGCATTTCCTATGAGACCCTACCTTCCTTAGGACCAGGGAGGAGCTTTCTCTTTCAAGGCTGCTGTTTTTTCCTTTGAAGTAATTCCCCATCAGGGTCTCAGATCTTCCCTTCAGTTTTATGACCCTGAAGCCTGACATTAAGTTAGAGACTTTGTCTGCTTTGTTCATGTTGTCCGACATAGTATTGGCTAAGTAAAGTCTTAACAAATATTGATTAAGTGAATAAATACCTGACCCCAAGTCACATTAAACCAGAATATGTGGTTTAACAAGCCCGAGATGACCAGCTTGTGCAAGCTTCACTTTCCTCTTCCGGATACCATCAAAATTATTTCCCACTCATTCTGGATGTTTTTGCTCCACCTCCTTTTTTGATATAGGATCTCATTATAGAGCCTAAGTTAGTCTGGGACTTGCCGTAGAGGACTCAGTATTATGATCATCCAACCCTCTCTTCTCAAGTACTAGGATTAAAGGGATGTGCCCCCACCCTTTCTGGACTTCGTTTTACCTCCTAGACCTTACTTCCTCATAGACCGAGGAAGAAGACTAAGGAATATCAAGGATTTGTATTCACAAGCCTGGGGAACTCTATATCCTATTCTTGGAAACAAGATAATGACCCTCTTATATAAAAGGGATGCTGAAGATTGGGCTGGTCACCGAGAGTGGGATTGGGTACAGGTATAAGAACAAGCAGGTGCAGTAGGATCTAGGTGGAAACTTGCTCAGACTAAGGAGAGAAAGAGGGTGAGTGTGTATCATTAGCCCATGATTAATATATAATAATATAGTAATCACCAGGCAGAGCTATGTTCATACAACATTAGTCTGAGAATAATACCCACAGGAAACACCATTTTCAGCCTCCCACGGCGGCAGCAATTTGGCCCTCTTTTATTGTTAGCTCAGGTGAGAGTAAGGGGACCCTGAGGATGAGAATCCAGGCGCTCTACCACATTTAGACCCAGCTGGACCCAGCTCTATAATGCAAGGGAGCCTCAAGATCTCATTGCTCCCTTATTCTTCCCCTCATTTCACAAATGTGTGGAACATAGATGAGTTTCTGTAGGACAATGGCAAGGAGGATTTAAACTAAAGCATGGTAACTGTCCTTGAGAATTTGGTGGCCTAGAATATTTTTCTTTCCTATTGGTAAGTTGCCCTGACCTATGGGTTCATAACAGGGGCTCTAGGCTCTGGGCTTGAAAAAGAAATGGTTCTGTTTCCCTGTGGTACTTCGGTATGGATTTCCTCTGCTCTTGGCTCAAATGGGTGTAGAACTTGAGAGAAGGATGGATAGACACCTGTGTCTAGTCAGTCCTAGCAGAAAAAAACCCTGCTCATCAGGGACCATTGTGGGTTGGCAACACAAACGTTCAGAGTATGTCATGGCCTGGCGTTGTAAGCCTGAATATATGTCTGCAGGAACAATGCAAGGGCTGAATGCAGCTTGAGAGCGAGCGGTCATGGTGCAATGATTTAGGCATACAGGGCTTTTGGTCTTTGGCCAGCAATATCTTCTATGCTAACATGACTAAAGCATAGGAAAAGGAGGCAGCTTGCAGCCTGGATGTGTAAGTCTCTGGAGATAAGGGCATGGGCATCTTGATTTCTATAAAACCCCAGATGTAATCAAGGTTTTAAAACAGCACTTCTGAAGTCTTCGGAGTAGGGCCGAAGGGTCTTTTGTGAGAGGAGCAATGTCCTAAAGGAACTTCCTGGAACACACGAGGAACGTGAGAGGGAATCAAGGCAGAGTTTTACCCTGAGCTTTATCAGGGACAATCACTTGAGCCAGGCAGACTACCTGTTTGTATCTGCTCCATACACCTCCCTTCTTCTTGGCAACCTTCCTGCTGTCCATGTCTCTGGTCCCTGGCACCTGAGACCCATTTTCCCAGCAAGAAGGAACAATACCACAGTGACCCGCTGCCCTGGATTCTCTCCTCCCCTTTTCTCCTGACTTTGAGTCTTCACTTTTTAGTGGCTACTCTGTGAGTCTACTCCTCATTCTTTTATAACCCTTTCTTACTGATCCAGCTCAGCAGTCACCATGTAAAGAACAGCCAATTTAGCTGTGGTTTATGCAGCAAATTAAGACAATGTATAATGCCAGCCAGTTGAGCAGGAAGCCACCAGTGTCTTGTCTTCTCAGGACAGGAGCGGGACACCTGCCAGGACAGGGGACAATGGCACCAGACATTTGTTTCACTGATCTGGTCCAATGTATCCAAAACCAGACAGATTCTCTGGACCCTATTACTGTCCCTACTCTTCTTGGCCAGAGGAGATGCTTTTGTGGGCCCAATACCACTCTGAGACGAATCCTCACCTGCTCATTTCTGGCATGGTAGAAAATGTAGGGATAGCAAACTGAGGAGAGAGAAACTAAGACTTCTGCAGAATGGCCCAAATGTCTGCTTTCCTGGTGCGACAGCTCTGGTGTCTCAGAGGTATGCTGGGACTGGAGAGCTGAGACGCAGGATTTCTGCCTCAGAGATGATTTTCAAAGAGACAAGATTGGTGCTTCATAACCAGGCAGGCAGCACATGACTGCGACGTCATTTCCCTGGAAAGACAATCCAGAGCAGCAGTCTCTGTGGTGCTGTTCTCCCTGGCTGGAGTGCAGGGTACCCAGGTCTCCCTGAAAGTGGTCAGCCTGTTCTTTTGCTTCTGGCTCCGGGTCTTCTTAGGCTGCCCTGCACGAAGCTGTTCTTCTGAGAGGAAGACAGTGCTACCTCCCAGAATGGGATACAGAAGGCCTCCTTAGAGGCTGGTCAAAAAGAGGGAATGGAGGCTGGAAATGTAGTGCAGAGGTATAGCTCTTGCCTAGCACATACAAGGGCCTAAGTTCAATTCCCCTCCCCAATAAACAAACAAATGAACAGAAAGGAAGAGAAAGAAAGAAAAGAAAAGGTGCCAAGCACTTGCTGGCTCCTGGGAATGCTAAATAGACACAACCCGGGGCCTTTTGGATGCCGTGATCATACATTGTGAACATAACTCCAGATGTCTTCTCTCTACCACGCTCCCTTGTGTGTCAATAACAGGCCTGTCAGTGGCTCATAGGTCCCGTGCCTGGTTCAGAATTCACGCTGCCTAAATAACATCTCTGTGGCACATGATAACACACACACACACACACACACACACACACACACACCCTGCAGCTATATGTTGCTTAATTAATAAGCTTATTATTAATCCCCAAACACCTGCACACATAACAGACTCTGTTGTGGCCATGTGGCATGCTGATGGGAATCTGCTCACCCTCAGCTCTGGCTCAGCTAATGGAGGAGAAAGGCAGCCACATTAGGAACCTGCTCTTTCCCTTGACCCCATTCTGTCCAGTTCTCATTGCCCAGCAATCCTGTACTGCATTTGCTATTTTATACTTCTGGCAGTCAGGCTTCCCCCCCCCCCCCAGGCTTCTTTATTGGGTCCCTTTCCCCTCCCCCAGTGGCTCTGAGAGTACAGTGCTACTGTTCACAGCTGTGGTCTTCCCTGAGGGAAATGCCTAGGAACGGACGCCCACCCAAGTGACCCATTGCACAGCCATGACTGAATGCTGAGGTTACTAAAGACCCTTTCTTCAGCTTGGGCCATGTCTGTGGGGCTGTTCATGCTTCAGAACTCCGAAGGAGAGCAGAACGGAGACATCCCTTGCCTTCCCCCTTTCCACCCTGCTTTCCTTACTTCTGTAAGTGCTTCCTGAGATCAGCCCACATGCTGACTCTGGATTCTGCATTTGTGAAAAGTGACCAGAGACAAATGCAAACAGTCCCCAGCAGCAGTGGTTCAATGGATGACTTTTCTTGATCTTCCGATGATGCAAAAGCTATATACTGTGGGTAGCAATGGTATTTTGCATTTGGGACTTTGATCTTTTCCCAGGATAGCAGTATACAGTGTGATCATGTTTAGAGATGCTGGGAGTGACAAGGGTATAAACCTATGTTTGCAACGTGTTGCAAAGCTATACAACTTGGTAGCTTCCGTGTATTAAATGCAATTGTTTGGAGACAGTCTTGTTATATGGCCCAGACTGGCTTTGAACTCAGGATCTTCCTACTCAGCCTCCCGAGTCCCAGGATTGTAGCAATGCACTGCCATGCTGGGATAGATACAGGTTTGACTTACGATATTATTATTATTTTTCAACAGATTTATTGAAATTAACTATGGTAAATGGGGGACTATCTGCAGTTTATTCTGGTATTCGTGCTTCTCTCTCTCTCTCTCTCTCTCTCTCTCTCTCTCTCTCTCTCTCTCTCTCTCTCCCTCTGTCTTTATCTTCCTCTCCAAACCATGTGAGGACATCAATTATCTGCCACAGAGATGGCTTCTCTGCGCTGTCACTATAGCTACAACGCCCAGTGAAATGTTTAGCACTCACTAAATATCTGCTGAGTGGGGCTGACACCGTAAACTGTTCTTAGCTCAGTTTGCACCTTGTATGTCAGGGTTCAGTGAAGGAGAAGACTCTTCTCTAGGTAGCTGTGGCAAAAAGGGGTTTAATACAGAATTGTCAGACTTAAGCCATCATCATTGGGACAGAAGTAGGTCAAGGGTTGAGATGATAAGGATGCCTTCCAAAACAGCAGAGAATTGGGGAAACTGTAACTCAGCATGCCACTGGGTTATGTCCATTTGGATTAGAGCTGCTACCGGCCATTGAGAAGCCTTTCCTGGAGCCATGGAGGTGGGAGAAGAGACAGTAGAATTCAAGGGTTAGCCAGTTAGATTCAGAGGCTGCTATAAGCTTGTTCTGAAACTTAGAAAATACACAGTGAGCACTGCATTGTCCTAAAAGACTGTCCCAATCTCAAAAGCCGCCATCAGCTGCTCAAGCTTCAGGAGCTTTTCTCCACCTCTCACTTGACTTTTAGATATTGTGGGAGTGTATGCAATTAGTCGAATTAGGTGGTTTGGGAATGCTTTCTAGCCTTTCTGTACAGGTGATGGGGTAGTGGTGATGACAGAGCCCCGTGTCTCTTCTCCATGAGAACTCTCAATTGCTTTGGTCCTCGAAGAATTGATGAATGGCAAGAAACCTAATTCTAAGCACTGACACCTAGTAGGGCCCAAGAATTTCCATTAGGCTGTCTGATGGTCCTCAGCTTTCAAGGATGGGTTGCAAAATTCTGTGTGAATGAGGGGTGAGATTACAAGGCCAGAGATCTTCGCTTTCTCTGTGGGTGCCAAGGTTTAGGGATGTTCCTGGGGCAGTGGTTCTCAACCTCCCAAAGACTGTGACCCTTTAATAGAGTTCCTCCTGTTGTGGTGACCCTCAACCTGAAATTATTTTGTTGCTACTTCATAACTGTAATTTTGCTACTGTTGTGAACTGTAACGTAAATATCTGACATGCAGATATCTGATATGCAACCCCCAAAGGCGTCATGAATCACAGGTTGAGAACCACTGACTGTCCTAGGGCCTATCCAGCACTGAGAATGTTCTCTGCAAACATATTGTCTTCTGGAATCCTATTAACTTATTTTATTTGGGAGAGGGGAGGTGAGGCCTAGTGAGACCTATGAATTTCCTTACTGCTACTCAGACAAATTAAGAGGGATAATTGGACATGAAACATAAATGGGGCTCTTTTGTAGCCTGAAAGACATCTCAGACTTTTTCAAGATCTTTCTTATATGTACAGAAGGCTAAAATCACCTACATAACACCATGCCTCCCCACCCCCAACACACACACCTCGATGCAGTCACATTTGGAAAATAGGGTAGTGTAAAAAAAATAAAATAAAAAAGGCCTTTTCTTTAGGCAGTTTCAATAAGATGACCCACCATTTAGATTTACAGTGACTCTCTATTTCATGACAACTGGTATACCCCAAGCAAAGGAAACTGACTCTGTTTTGAGAGATTTCTGAACCTGCTCATCCTCAAGACTAACTGCTTGACAAACATCTCCAGTCTTGGGGCTGGAGAGATGGCTCAGTGGTTAAGAGTGCTTACTGTTCTTGCAGAAGAAGGGGTTCGGTCCCCAGCATCCACATGATAGCTTAGAACTTCCTATATATCCAATTCCAGGCGATTTGATGCCCTCTTCTGGCCCCTGTGAGCTTCTTCATTCAAATAGTGACTATAAACTCATGCAGGTTCACACACATACAGACAAATTTTAAAATTGAAAAAAAAAATCACCGTTCTCCATGATGTCTGTGTTCATTAAGATAGACAATTGTTTTTGGAGAGCGTCATTAAGGAAACTTAGACATTGAGGGTGTGTGAGTGGGAAGGACTTGATAATCTCCAAGGGATTTTCCATTTATGATGTTCTATGCTTCTGATCATGGACTAAAGGAAGCCATTGGTATGTGCACGTGCACCTATAAGAGTAACAAAACTGACCACAGGGCCAAAGCAATTTAGTCAGAAGCCACAGGCAACCACCTGGGCACTATTGAATAGGCTTCCAGCCTGCTTTCTCTTTATACTTGAGTTCCATATCTATGCTGGGTAGGAGTGGGCTGGTGGTTGTTGACCCAGATTGGTACTGTAAGGTTTGCTACTCATTTATAATTATTTGAGGTGTTTTTCAAGGATCTCTTATCTTGGAATTTATAATGTTTCTGCCTGGTGGAGAATGGCTGGGCATGTGTCCCACCGTACCTCAAATCCTAGTTGGTCTTAATAAAAACCTGGAGCCAGATATTGGGGTAAATGTTGAAAGATCAGAAAGACAAAGGAACAAGCCATAGCCACCTCTCACCTTGCCAACTCCTCAGCCAAAAAGACTGGGCTCCTGTCTCCTCCCGCCTTATATTCCTTTCTCCACCCAGCCATATCACTTCCTGTCTCAACTTCCCTAGCACTGGGATTAAAGGCGTGTGTGACTCCCAAGTATTGGTAGCAAAGGCATGAGATCCCAAGTGCTGGGATTAAAGATGTGTGCCCCCACTGCCTGGCCTCTATGGCTAACTAGTGGCTGGCTTTGCACTCTGATCTTTAGGCAAGCTTTATTTGTTAGATCATACCCAAAATATCACCACTTCAATGCCCACAGAGAGATGAGCAGGCAAGGTACATTCCAGAAGAGGAAGACCAGAGTCTACCACAACTTGCAGAAAAGCTTCTGCTCAGAGGTAGGCCTGGAATGCTGGGCTCACCCTACCCATGACTGACAAATAGTGTGTGCTCCTGAGCATGAAGCTATGAGGGTAGCTGGAAAGAAGGCTAGGATGTGATCGAATTCTGTGCATCACTTGGTGAGAGCATGCTTCCTGTGGCCCCCAAAATGCCCCTTCTCCCAGTTAAAAAACATGTGTATGTGTGCTTTTTGGACATATATGTAGGTAGACATGAGAGTGCTTAGGTGTATATTGAACCATGTATCTGTTTGCATGTGGATAACATGTACATGGAGGTCCAGAGCTGTTGGTGTACATAATCATTCTTGCATTTCTTAGGCAAGTGAGTGCACAAGCATGTGTGTGCATGTGCACTGTGTTGGGGCAGGACTCTCTCTCTGCTGGGCTTTGCTTTGGGCTGTTAGCTTCCCAGAAGCTGAATTTGGATTTGTCCTCTCTGTTCCAGGTCGATGGCATTGATCTAGGAGGAGTGAAGAATCAATTGTAATTTGGTTGGAGGGCCTGGCGCCAGAGTGTGTAAAGCGTAATTAGAGGGAGAGGAGCTGATGCAAAGGACTGGGACCACCGCCTTCGATGGGGGCTGCTGGCCCCTGGGCAGAGCAAGGCATGGACGTAGGGGAAGCTAGTTCCAGGAAGTCCAAGGGCTCCTTCTCTTAGTGCATGACATCTACCCTGCCCCCTTTCCTTTACTAGTCTCCAGGACAAAGCTCAGAGAAGATTCCCCCAGGGAGTGCTGGGAACTGAAGGCCATGCTCCTCGTCTCCTGTATCATTGCATCACTCCAGTGTGCTAACAGGATCTTCTGACACACACACTCCTCTCCAGTACAGTCGGGACTCCCTAACCCCCTACACTATATTGGAGAGCAGTGTGAGAGGAGCTGGAAGAGGAGCAAGAGCCACGTTGGAGGGTTGGTGCCTTCACTGCTCTGCTAATGGTGACAGAGTCACAGCCATTGCCACTAAATGCCTGAGATAGCTGTGCCAGCTCGAGGATCACAAGCAAAGGACTCTGTGCCAATGCATTCATCAGCAAGGAGGGGAGGGAAGAGGGGCAGCACCCACGGGGAAGGTTGCCAGGGGGGTGGGGAACACAGGAAGTGGGGGCAGTGTTTCATCTACCCTTCCTGTCATGACCTTTCTGTCCTGCGTGTAAGCCACTGTAGGATGGGAAATGTGTCTCTAAAGAGATGGAGTCTGTCCTTGTGTACAGCAAGTGAGTCTCTTCTCAGAACCTGTCGGTCATACTGGAATGAATCAGCTTGAGAACCAAGAACAGAAGCCAAGGGTTTCATTTCTCTCATGAAATTAGCAACAACCTTCCTGGGCTCCTCGCCCTGGTCTTTGGAGCGTTAGAGACACCGTTTCCAGCTCTTCGAAGCCTCTTGACCGTACTTCTGAGAGCTGTCCCGGGACTATTGGGTTCTAGGTAATTTGGTTGAAAAGTGGTGGCAGGAAATGCAGAAGGGAAAAGAGACTGCTGAGGAAGTGGTTATAATGAAGAGGAGGATTTTAGGGTGACCTGAAAGTTTTCTTTTTAGTAGAAAAATAGTTTGACCTCCTAGCAGTGATAAGTTGACTAAAGAGGCAGAAGCCACACAAGGATTCATGGGCCCCTTTTGGCCCATTCTTTACCAATTTCTCTCTTCTCTGTACGGTGTGCCAGTCACAGATGGTACTCATCTCCATCCTGCTTCCTGTATTCTGTGTGGTTCTCACTCTTTATGCGGTTACTCATCCATGAGCTCGGCTGAGATGCATAACAATATTATCTTCACATTTGTATAATGCTTTGCAGTCTTCAAAGAACTTCTATACCCATGATGTCATTTGATGCATAGGGCATGCCACCAAGGAGGTAGTGCAGTGTCATTATTAAGAACACGGATTCTGTTGATGGATATGTGGGTTCATCTCCAACCATGTGCCGGTCATGGACAGGGGCTTTCATTTCTTCTTCTGTAAAGTGGAGAGAATAATAGGTCATTCCACTGAATGTCATGAGGATTCAGAGATTAATTTTGTGTGAAGTATTTATGACATGGCCTGGCATGTGGAAAGCTCAATTTGAGTAAGTGCTGTTATTTGGGTCCTTAAAGGGGAAACTGAGACTCAGATGGGGAAGGTGGTTTTTCTGGATCAAAGGGGTTGGCAAGCCAAGTCTCCTAGCTTACAGCCCTGAAACATAATATGCTGTGTCACCAAATTATTTAGTATGCTTTGTACAGACTGCTTCCCTCCTGGTCTAGGAGCTAACGGTGATAGGAATATGAGTTGTTACCATCTCTGGCACCTCCCCATCATGTGCCAGGCATTAGTCTGGGTGCCCTGTGGCTCACAACAGCTGTGTAAGGTATACACATTTTTGGCTTGTGTATAAGCCTCCCTAACCACAGAGGTTGGATCAGTCCTGACTGCACATCCCCTTCTGGATGCAGTAAGGGATCCAGACTTCACTGCTGAGGAAATGCTAGGGGTTTTCCTGCTGATGTAGAGGTCTGGCTACCACGATGAGGAAGCTGGCAGGACTTGGAGGCCAGGTACATAGAGACTGCCCCTTTCTGTCTCCCCTTCCCCCTTTCCTGAAATCGGGAGGCTCACTGTCTATACATATATCTCATGTCCCCAGAGGCTCAGAAATTAGGATGCTGTGCAATATAGGAGAGCCTCTTCTTTTTCAATTTCTCCGGGGTGTGAGGGCATGGGAATTTACAGATCCAGCACCAAATGTGTGAGAGTACACACCTGTGCTTGTTCATGCAGAGCAGTGTGTGTCTTTGTGGCAATTATATGTATCCCTAAGGTTCTCTCTGGGCCTGTATATATGTGTGAAAGTGTGTGGGCGAGCAGGTCTGTATGTGGCAGCACAGCACCTGTCTGTGTGGGTGTTATGATCGTGTGTGTGTGTGTGTGTGTGTGTGTGTGTGTGTGTGTGTATGTGTGTGTGTGTGACTCCAGTGTGTGAGGTGGGGTATATGTGGGAGGAGGCTAACAACTGTGGTCTGCACAGTGTGGTTGGTGTGGCTGGGAGAGTTCTAGCTTGCTTGGTTTCATCTTACGTAGCAGCACCTGCAGAACTGTATACACACTCTCCCTCCATTCTCAAGCTTATACGCACCTATTTGACCCACATCCACTGACACACAGATAGCTGCCTGACATGGTGCGGCACTCATGTGGTGGTGGAGACCTAACCCATGTGTGCACGTGCCCAATCCCAACGGCTCACACAGAAATGGCTCTTCTGATCCCTCCCTCTGTACTGTTATTTGTGCTCTCTCTTTTCCTCCTGGGAGTGGTCATCGTTAGCTAGAATGCCTGACAAATTCATTTCCAGGCTTGGCTCTGGCACAGTAAAGAGGGTTTTTCACCCACTGGCATGACCAGGTTTCCTTCTAGAAATGTAATTTGTCCTCATTAATACCACTCCCGGTTCCAAGAGGCTCCTGATGGTGCCACCTGCTGGTGGCTATTCCTTAGTATTTGTAGCTGGGGGAGCTGGGTACCCTACAAACCAGGATGAAGATGAGTTTATACACGTCAACCTAGATGTTGGGTACTGTGCGAGCATGAAAAAGGTTTATTTTGTGGGGGTAAATGCTCTTGGGACAGGATCCAGATAGACAAGAAAGGAAGCATATTCTAGGGACACCCATGCTGAGAGTTCTGTTGCGGCAGACCACAGACAACCAACGTGCACCTGAACTGTGGTTCAGTGTCTATGAGCCCGACAATACCTGGGGGAGTACCACACCTGCCCACAGAGTGGCTGTAGAGTGAGTGGGCTTTGTAGGTTATGCATATGCAGTGATCTAATGGGATTCTGGGTACCAATCTACATGCAGAGTGTCCTGCCTTGATATGTGGGTTTCCATACACATGCTCTGGCACACACATGTATGTCTTCTGAACTAGTGTTTGTGCAGTTCATTGCTTTGTGTGTTCACGTGGAGATGTGGGTTTGGGTTGTAGTAACACCATATAAAAAGATCCTGGTATTTCTGTTCATGCCAACTCTCCCATCCTAGAAAACGAGCCCTGAGAGTGTCTCCATTTTCTCCTACAGTGTAGACGCCTCGTTTCCATGCCTCTGACACTTGCTTCCTCTTCTCTTCCTGTCCGCTTCATGCACTTTAAAAAATGTCCATCACTTCTGTGGTGGAGATTGACTTCGTGGAGTTCTGTGTGCAGAGGTTTCCTAACTGCTGTCATTTCAGGGTTCAAGGACTGTTGAACTAGGTCCTGATGTCCTTCCTGTCTGCCCCCAAAGGACTGTCTGCTTGGAGGATGAATGGACGCCCCACCCTGAAACCCACCATGAGTTTTGTAGGACTCATGTTCCAGAAGGAGCATCAGCGGAGGGCAGAGAAAGGGCCCTTCTCCCCACGGTAACCACTCAACCCGCCTCCCTAGTGTTGGAATGTTGCAGAGTCTGCTTGGTGCCCCTCGATTAACCTTGGGACGTTGCCAGGCAAGCAGCGCTCGTGGCAGCCTGCCCCTCTGTCCCTTTTTCCCGCATTCCTCCTTCTATCGGCTCATTGTGCTGGATTCCCATGAAACTCTCTTTTGAGAGCCTCCAACGGCCTCCCCGAACCTCCTACGGGCAGCTGCGCCTGCCCCCAAGTCCACAGGCTTTTCCTTCTCTAACTTGGTTTCCTAGAAAGGGATTGAGTCTTTCTCTGCCTATCTCTCTTTGTGTCTTTCTCTCTATCTCTGTCTCTCTCCCCCTCTCTCTCTGTCTCTGTCATCTCTGTGTCTTTCTATCTCTGTCTCTCTGTCTCTCCCTCAGTACACAGGCACCTATCTTCTGATCTCTCAGGAGTTGGGGCTCTGGATAAAATTATTTTCCCTTTTCCAAACATATTGTATCACGATTTATCTTTCACTTCATCACGCCCCCAGGAACACACCTCATACACACAAATGTCTCTATAGTTAGGCTTTCTTGGGTCCAGCAAACTGTTTCCTATGTGGATGAGTTCTCACTCTCCTTTTGTCTCTTGTTTCTAATTACCTAGAGTAGACATTGGCTGTGGGCAAGCCTTGGGATTCAGCACTAACTCATACTTCCACCCGGAGTCACAACACTTACATTCAATTGGAGGTCTCAGGATCTGCTGTACCTTGTGGGCATGCCAGTCCTTGAACTCTGACATTGGATTGGCTTTCTGTTTGCACCATTCTTCCAAGCAACCCTATTGCTATTAACTGCCAGTTGTGTGAATGCAGGGACCATGTGGAGGGGTAGTATACCACATGTGGAAGGGCAGTACACCACAGGTATTCTGTGTACTCCTGGTGTGCAAGCTGCTGAGTGGGCATTACAAAATCCTGATGGTAGTGATTGAATGTTTGATCACTGGCAGGATCCCCAGCATAGCTTTGGGAGGCTAAATGTCTTATTTAAGGATACATCACTAATGGAATGAGGCGCAGATGGGACTCAGGGCTGAAAACTCTGTGGCCAGAAATCTCTCCCTAGACCTCATTTGCTTGTGTCCAAGCACCATGGAAACTTGTTGCTGTGGTATGTTTTGTCCTGGATGTTTGCCAAGAGTAAATCGGGCTCTGTCTCTAGGTTCCCCTGACTCTGCAGCCCAGCAAGAGAAGGATAGAGAGGGAGAGAAGGAAGAAACTGAGAAGAGGGGCTTGTGGTAGAAGGGCCATGGAAGTGGAACAGGGGGCCAGGGGAAGGAGCCAGCAGGAGGATGCTGAGGGGTGGGCTGGTGAGAAGGTAGCAGTGGGGACAGGCTGGTGCTTCCCTCTGCCCTCTGGCTCCTGTCTGGTGCCCAACCCCTCCCTTCCTGCCTCCCGCACCTGGTGGAGTGCTGTTCATGCCAAGGCTCTGGGGAGGGAGGCAATGATATAAAGATGCATTGCATCTCCTGGCACTCCCACACAAGGCCCTTTTTGTGCAGAGTTGAGAGCTAAGCGTGGAGGGGTCCGGGAATGAGAGGTCTGGGGTCGAATGGGTGCCAAAAATAGACCCCTGCAAACTCTCCAGCTGTGGCTTCAGGGCCTGTGCTCCTCCCCCGTCCCCAGCCCGACCATCTGTGGGTCCACAGCAGAATCACAGCCTCCTCCTCACATCATTGGAGGGGCTTCTTTGACTCCCAGCTTCAGGAACCAAAAGTGATGCTTTCTTCTCTGCCCGTCCATAGGACCAGACCTTGCTTGTCATCTCTCTGCTAACACTGTACTAAGTACTTAGTACTTATTCGTGTTACTCTGGTTTGCCTACTCCTTGGTCTTAGCTTCACCAGTTGGCCAGTTTCCTCATATTCTTAACACACTATTCTCTCTCTCTATATTTTTTTCCTCTCCCAGAGACAGGGTTTCTCTGTGTAGCCCTGGCTGCCCTGGAACTCACTGAGATCTGCCTGCCTCTGCCTCCTGAGTGCTGGGATAAAAGGCATGCGCCACCCCACTTGATCTCTCTTTTCCTAACATGGAAGCATCTTTGTGATACAAACTGGCTAGAGAGATCAATTTATCATCACCTCTGCATATTCACTTGCCATGATCGCTTGCTGAATGTACACTCTGAGATGGACAGGAGGGATGCTCGCCGTATGGGCTTGCTCTTGCCTTCAACAGGCCACAGACCCACAACTTACTCCTCAGCAGTCTCTTTGTTCTCTTTCACTCTTTACTGAAGACTGAGCTCAGACCTTACCTACCCATACCACCACCTTCTCGCAGGCCTATGGCTGTGTGAGCTTGGGCACCGTAGTGTAGATGTGGCTTTGTCCTTGAAATGGTCATGTGTTGAAACTTGGCCACTACTGGGCAGAGAGGTGGTAGGATTTTAAGGTAACACATAGTGAGAGGAGCCACATCATTGAGTGGGCTGACCCTGGAAGGGACAAAGGTAGTTCTTGTAGGTGGGACCCTGGGTTTCTGTGATACTGAGTTATGAGAGTGAGCCCAAGCTTTGACTTGTCCTCTGGCTTCTTGTCTTGCAATGTGACCTTTCACATTTACAGTGACACTAGCCACAATTAGATCTTGCAAACCTTCACCAGAAAGAGCCAATGAGTCTTAGATTTTTATCTCTAAATTGGAGCTAAATAAACATTGTTTTCAATTTTATTTTTATTTATGTGTATGTGTGTGTATGCGTCACGTGCCAGCCTATGCCAGAAGATGGTAGAAGAGTGGCAGCTCCCCCAGAACTGGAGTTACAGCTGCCTGTGAACCATCTGACATGGGTGCTGGGAGTTGAGTTTAGTCCCCTAGAAGAGCAATCAGTGCTGTTAACTACTGAGCCATCTCTCCAGCTCCCAAACCTCTTTGTTTTTATTTTTTACCAGGGAAGTTACCAGAACAGGTGAGATTGAGCAGTGGGTACAAAGTGATTGCCAACAAGCTGATGAACTGAGTTCAACTTCTAGATTCCATGATGGTGGGAGAGAATTGACTCTTGAAGGTTGTTCTCTAACTTCCACACAAAGGCTCTGGCATGTGTCCTCATACTCACATATACCACACAAACGCACCCCTACAAAAATAACAATAAATAATATAAAGTAAAATTGTTACCCGTATTTGAATATTCTGTCATAGTAACCAAAATGGACCAGGCCAGTATCTTTCTGTGGTCTAGTATTGACAGACATGCATAAGAATTGTTCACATGGTCAGACTCAAGTGTGTATCTGGGTGCCAAGAGCCTTGTCTCTGCTGTCTCCTCAATTGGAGATTTGTGTTCAAGGTCTACTTAGCCACTGGGAAGCTTTTTCTGCTGATGCTTCCTGAGCCCAAGTCCTGATCTCCCTATTGCCGGCACTAACCATGACCTGATAATTTCGTATACCTTTCTGACCCTTGGCTTCTAACAGCCTGTTGTTGGTTTCAAGGTACCAGATTCTTGAGTCTATGACCCCATGTACTTCTGGGAACACTTCTATGCTATTTTAGAATCCATGGCCCTGCAATGCTTTGGGAAAAACTCCAGATTCCATTTACCTCCTATACAGTATCACAGAGGAATGAAATCGGGTTATTGGGAGAACCTAGGAAAGAGCTAGATTGTAACAATGTTTAAGTCTTCTCCTGCAGACTTCAGTTCCTACCAGCTTCTACTGTCTCTTCTGTAGTTGGAAGAATAATAACTTAAATGAAAGGGAGTGATCCAAACCCCTAATCTGTTGTGGCTATGGCTTGAGCAATCCAGTAGAGAGCAGATTTTTAGCTGTCTGTTAGACTTCTACATGATAGAGTGTGGAAGTAAGGACCATTTCCACCTATCTGTGCCAGCACCTTACCACTGAATCCTTTAGCCCCGGGCAGGCACAGGTATACCCAGGTGTACCAGAGTTGTCCCAGGAAGCCAAGAACCACACCTTTCATAATGCAGCCTTTGACAAGGTGAGGAATTATTGAGGGGCGATGGTGACATATGCTGGGTGACAGTCCACAAAGAAGGCTATCACTCAGATCCTGAGTTCTGTGAGACAAACGTCATGCAGAGCAGCAACTCTCCCTTTTGTGCCCCTGAATGAAGCCACACAAATATGGCATGTGTCTTCTAACACCAAGAGAAAAGAGAAAAAGAGTGAGCATGGTTTTCAAATAGAGACACCTAAGTTATAGGTGCCTTGCTCCTTTTTTTTTTTTTTTTTTTGACCAAGCAAGAAATGAATATAGTTTGTCTAAAATTCCAGGAATTAGCTTCTATTGTAGTGGTATAAGTATGTGTTTAAGAACCACGACTTTCAGGTTCAACATACAAGAATTCTTTATATCCTGGTCACACCTGTTGTGCACATGCGAGGTAGGTAACAGAGTCCTTTGCGTCTTCAGTGCATGCAACTCTTATTGCATCTGTCCAAGATGGCAAAGCAACAGTGAAGCAACGGGAAGCTGCTCCTGAAATGGATGGGCTTCTGGCAGACCCTCCTCTTGGGCTTTGGGCTCATCGGGACGGCACAGTTCAGAGTAGTCCAGGCATGTTTTACCTGGATCTGTTAGCACCGCCTAACTAGGCTATGACCTTTAGGGCTAACTGCAGCTGGGAAGCACAATTCTGGATAGCCAGAGAAACTTGAGTCATAATCAAATTTTAATAGAGGAAAAAGTTGTCAGGAACTTGTTTTTGAAGAGTCAAAGGTGAACTGGTAGGATAGCTACTAGGGTCTGTAGAAACAAGAGTCCACAGGCCGAGAGACAAGTGGGATGGGAGAGAAGGAAGCCAAGCAAGGGGCAACGTAGACAGAATCAGTGTTTGCATTTCAGTCAAAAGAACACGTGTTATAACTTGAGAGTCCGAGAAGCTTTCAAAACTCTCCTCCAATGGCCTGCATCAAATACCTTAAGATTGGCTATTGGAAGTCCAATATCCTTCGTGTTCAGTTCCTCCTCCATCCCCCAACCCTCCCCTCCCCTTCCCTTCCTTCCCTCTCTCCCTTCCTCCCTCCCTTCTTCTCTCCCTCCCCCAACTCTCCCTCCTTCCCTTCCTCCCTCCCTCCCTTCCTCCCTTCTTCCCTCCTTCCCTCCCTCCCCCAATCCTCCCTCCTTTCCTCTGTCCCTTCTTCCCTTCCTCCTTCCCTCCCTCCCTTCCTTTCTTTTTGAGACAAGTGTCACTGTACAGCCCTGGTTGGCTTCCAACTGACAGAACTCTACCAGTCTCTGGCTCCCAATTAATCCCAATTCTGGAATTAAAGGCATGCTCCACCAGGCTTGGCACTAAGTTCTTCCAAATCATACGGACTGGCTCTATGTTGTATTGAGAGAAAACAAGGTAGCAGAATTGGCTTCTTAAATTGGCTAGTCTTTTGAAAGTGTCAAGGGTACATCTCTGGGTCTAAGGAACATAGAGCAGCAGCTTGATTTAACATGAGAACAATCTTAGATCCAGATATTGTATGTCAAACACTTTTGTGATGGGTAACTTTAGATGTCTGCTCTATTGGGCTAAAGGTACCCCATGGTACCTTTTATGGGCAAAAGATGACTTTGTGGTGTGCTGTGAAGATATTTCCTGAAGAAGTCAGCCTTGGAGCAGTAGGCTGAGTGGGTGTCGCCTGCCACCATGAGTGGGCATCATTCAGCCTGTTGAGAGCAAGACTGAAGAGAAAGGGTGAACTGCTTTCTTCTCAAGCTGGACACCCACCTTCTGCCCTTCCGACACTGGCATTCTAGGCTGTTAGGTCTTCAGATTCCATAACTCACACCTGCTTTCGGGCTTTTGGACTCAACGCTGAATCACACTACCAGTCTCTCTGGTTCTCCAGCCTTTAGACAACATATTGTTAGACTTCTCAGCTTCCATAATTGCATGAGGCAATTTCCATATTATAATTTTTCCCAGAGATTTCTTCTAGAGTTCACTTTTTGCTTTTATTTTGAAGACTGTTTTCACAGCAAATTGTACCATTCCCAAAATGCCTGCAACGCACCCTCCATTCCACAAGCTCATCGCAGAATGTGACGCAGACATCATTGCATGGAGAGGCAGAGATATACATGGTTTCCTTTTTAGCTTGGCAGGTAGTCCACACATAGGCATGAGGCAGTGTTATCCAGGATAGGAGAATATAAAGGCTATTTCTACTTGGTTCTGTTGGGACACTCCTCTTGGAACCTAGCCACCAAGCTGTGAGGAAGCCCAGGTAGCCTATAGAGAATTTGGCAAGAGAATGAGATTTGAACCTTCACCAACAAGCCTGGCTAACAACCAGCTAACAGCCAGGTGCTTGGGCCATCTTGAGTAAAATGCCCATGCTCCACTGAAGCTAATGTTTGGTGTTCCCACTAAGCATTGCTCAAACAAGTTTAAGTCACTATAATTTTGGTATGAGTTTTTTATATGGTGAGACTGTTAGTACAGTTTTCAAATTGTATAAACACCAAACATTTTTGAATTTATTTTGGATAAATTCCTTTGGTTTATATCATCTCCTCTTCCTTCTAAGGAGCTGCCTCAATCACTGTCCTATCCAAGATCCTATCAAGAGCTCCAAAGAAGGTAAGCTCAAGCTGCTGCTTTTAGCTTGATTACTTAGTGGGTATAAAGAGGGAACCTAGGTTTTCACTGGCTGCCTTTTTATGTGTCCTCTGAGGGCTTTTGGGCACGTGAGAGTGGGTAGCCAGTGTGTTTTCCTTGGAATAACTGATCAGAGTAGAATTATGTATTTCTGGAAGTGAACTTTTCCATGAGGCTGAAAGATGACAGACCTTCTCATACCCAGTGGGCAGGGCAGTGAACCATGTACACCTATTCATAGGGCTTGGCTTGTGTTCCTTCCTCATCTGCTTCTTGGAAGCTGAGGTCCATGCTGCCCCTGAGTATTCAGCTTGATGTCTCTGCTAGGGAGGGAGGGATTGCCATCCTTCCTGAATCAAATGCTCAGCCATATGTCAAGAGGAAAAGATCCGAATGGCCTCATTCCTCTCTGCCAGTTGCTACAACATGTCTCTCTTGCGCTGATCTGAAATGAACTGACACATGTTGTATGATAATGGTCACGATGCTAATTTTTCCCCTTTTCAAATCAATTTTCTTCCCTTTCCTCTCTGCCATCACTCTTCTGTTCTATTCTATTTCCAGTAGAGTTCTCCAGATGAGATTTATTCTCTTTAGATAGTTTCCTTTGAATATTTCCCCAGTTCACTTTATTCTTTTAAGCTCTAATGTTCTTTCTTTTCTTTCTGATTTAAGATACAATTTTAACTTCCTAGCAGAAATCACCACCTTCCCGAGGACAACCTGGGTGGCCAAGCACGTATAGTGGGGGTGGATTGCGGGAGTTATTCCATCTTTTCCTCACTTTGGGACACTAGAAGAAAGTTCCTCAGAATAGATGCTCTATAGATGTTAAGCAGGTATGTCTCATCCACCTCAAGGATTCAAGGAACAGGGGATAGCCTAGGGACTCAACATTGCCTGTACCCCAGCATCAGAAGACACAGAACATCACTTCACAGGTATCAAAAGGCTGTGTAGAGCTTATGAGGGGGGAGGAATCCTGTGGTCATCAGTTGTATCACCCAGTTTTTTTGTTGACATCACGAAACATCCAAGGAAGTAGACTCCATGGAGAAAAATAGATTTACTTAGCACACAATTCTGTAGGTTCATGAGTGTGGTATCTGCGTTGGTTTATTTCTGATGAAGGTTTATATCTGATGATAGATGGGGGATGGCAATAGCATTAGTGTGTCCTGGCAACTGGCTGGATTTCAAGTCAAGGTAGCAGGTAGAGAGAGGGAGGGACCAGTCTTTCCCCCTTTATAACAGCTCTTCCTTTGGTTTTCTTTTTCTTTTTTTGAGATAGGGTCTCTAGTAGCTCAGGGTGACCTTAAATTTCTTGTGTAGCTGAGGACGGATCTTGTACTCCTGATCTTCCAAAGGCTAGGATGATTCATGTGAGCCACCATATCCATCTCTGTTCATGATAATCTTCTTATGAGAATACCAAGGGGATCCCAGGAGAATTACCTTGCAATAGCTTGCCTCCCAGCGACTTGCAAACTTCTCAGTAGACCTCACCTCTTTATGTATTTTAAATTATATGCATATGTGTGTCTTTGTGTGTGTTTGTGCACAGGAGTGCACTGCCTGTGAAAGGGTGTTAGATCCTCTGGAGCAGGAGTTGCAGGTAGTGGTGAGAAACCTGGTAAGGATGCTGTGAACCAAACTCGAGCCCTCTGCAAGAGTAGTTGATGTTCTTAACTGCTGAGCCGTTTCTGCAGCCCCTAGGACTCACCTCTTAAAGGTTCCATTCTCTTGGTACTACCACCTTGGGGATCAGGTTTCCAACATGAACCTTTGTGAGGTCACAATTAAACCATATCACCTGTTCTGCAAATGGATCCCAGAAAGTCTTGATAGATCTAAGACCCAGAGAAAGTATGTATAGGTGTATGTGAATGCGTGCAAACATGTTTGTGGGTACACATGTATATGTATGTGTTGGAGGTAGAATTGCTATTCTGTGGCATGTTGCCCGAGAATTAGTGCATCAATGAGGTCTAGAGCTTGCAGCTTTCATCAAAGCCCCAGGAAAGGCATCTTGGCCCAGAAAGAGACCATAAAGCTGAGGTCTGCATCCTCAGAGTGATACATCGTAAGTGTGTTTGCAGGAACAGAGTGAGTGGGCAAGCTGGAGGTCAGAGTGATACATCATGAGTGTGTGTTGCAAGAACAGAGTGAGTGGGCAAGCTGGAGGTGTTCAGAAGTCCGGTTCTCCAGATTATATTCAGATAGTAGAAGCTTATCAACGTGCTTGCTTCTCTGCTTAGGGTCACCAGCTTTTCATCTTCTGCATGGCAATGAGAGTGGACTTCTCTGAAAAGGCTGGCCCTCCACCATCCAAGGCCACTTTTGATGTGAGATGCACGAGTCTATGTGCACAGGTGGGCTTTTCCAGCAGCAACAAGTCCATGTGTTGTTTCGTGTGGTGCTTCATGTCCTAGAGCAGGGCTCTGTGCTTTTTGAGAGCTCTCCTTCATTGCTCCTCCATTTCCTTCCCTGGCCAACAGCCCCTCCTAGGGAGCTGTGGCTCTCACCACTGCTTACAGTCCTTGAAAGAATAAACATCTTCACCACAGCCTCAGAATGCTGGCGTGAGATGATTGTAGACGTCTCCATGACACTCACTTATTCCTGGTGTAGATACAACTGTATTGAGGGAGGAGATGAAGAGACGCTGGAGTAGGGAGCCTGGGATACAGGCAGCTCTTTCAGCTTTCTTATCTATCTTCTACAGGAATGAGAAGGACCTTTCCCTTTCCCTTGGGTCTCTGCCCCACCCCCTGATCGCTCACCAACTCCACTTTGGCTTTATGCTGCCAAAATGGGGCTGGGCTCTGAGGAAGGTAGGAGGGAAGCAGCATTCGTGTGCAGGAGAAGCAGCATTTATTTAGAAGGAGGAGGAAAAAGTTTAATTGCTCAGAGTTGGGATTTAGTAATCATGAGCAAGGATGACCAGCAGTGGGGGTGGCAGTACGTGTGCACATGTGTTCCAGAGGGGTCTGTGATTCGCCGCAGCTGAGCCAATGACTCATTCCAAATTTAGCGACTTTTAGAGGTCATTTTAGTCATCCTCCTGCCTTTGGGCTGGATGGAGCCTAACTTAATATCGCGTTTGATGGAGATAGTGTGCTCTGAGAGAAGAGAGTGCAAGGGAGTGGGGGTGGGGAGGCATCACGTGACCCCTTTGAACCGATCTCCAGCAAAGGACGTTCCCTAGCTTCCCCAGGATGCTTGGGTTTCCCCATCCTTGTATCAGCATGATCCTCCCGGGAACTGCCTTTTTTTTTTTTTTTCTTGATAGAAACCGGATGTTGGATTCTCAAGGTGGGCGGGGGCTCCATCCCCCTCGGACCTGTCAAGGGTTATTGAGACTCCTAGGGTCCCATTAGCCAGTACGAGAATCTACCATTTATTTCATCAGAAACTTGCCATGCAATCTGAGCTGAGAACAGAATAGAGCAAAGACGCTACAACGCCTTTTTCCCAGGCAATGCGCATGATTCTGCGGCTCTTTGCTCGCTACACTTCAACGCACCTTGAAATGGGCTCGCCTCCTTCGCGCAGCGACGGACAGAGAGTTAAACCAATCAGCTCCTAGATTCGTGGGCAACGTCCAATAGATAGGCGGCAGAGGCGGGCCACCAGGCCAGGCCCGGCTAGGCTTCACCGTGGACCTGGCTGCGCTCTGCCTCCGCTGGCAGTGCAGGTGCCGCTGCGCCGGGGCCCGGGAGGCTGCGCGCCGAGCCGAGCGGAGCCAGGGAGGGATGGAGAGCGGGCCGCCCGGGCTGCAGGAGCACCGGCAAGGGGTGTAGGCGGGCGAGAAGCGGGCGCTGGGGCACGATAAGAGTGCAGACGCAGGAGCACTTTGCGATAGGATGAGGCTCTTGGCTGGCGCGCGGTAGTACTATGATTTGGTATGTGGCCACTTTGATAGCAAGTGTGATCAGCACCCGAGGTCTTGCGGCTCAAGGTGAGTTGAAGTGCAGCGTCCCTTCTCCAAGTCTCCTGGCTTTCTCAGACCTTCGCTCCGGGATCTGCCTCTCGAACCCAGGGGGCGAGCCTCTGGCTCCGTCCAGGCGCACCTGGGGGCACTGGCTCGAGGGCCAGGGAGTTGCGGGCGGGAGGAACTAGGCGAGAAGGTGCGGGAGCCCTTAGGCTGCGGGGACGAGCGTCTTGGAATCGAGGTGGACTTGGCCCACCTTGGGCCCCATGGTCCACAACCGCACGTCGAACCCGAGCTTTGGGGAACCCCTGGTGCTCTAACTCTGGCTGCCGGAGACTTTGCCAGTCTTCCGGCAGGATTCCGCGCGTTCCAGCCCTCCTTGCACAGCACCGCTGGATGGAGGAGCCCTTGCAGGGAGGCGCGACCAAGAGCTTGGGACCGGCTCTCTAAGGGACCCGGTTCTCCGCCCTGCGCCCTTCCTTTCCGTATATCTTGGCAGCGGAGGTCAGATCCCGTTGGCAGGTGACAAGCAGAATTGACCTAGCGACTCCGAGCAGCATCTGCTCTTCCTGGCCCTGGCGGCCGCCGGCGCCCACCCTAGCCGCACCTGGGCCCCGGCCAGGCAAAAGTTCCCGGGGAGGCGCCATCACCGCGCCACGCTCGGGGCTGCCAGGCCCAGCGGCCTGGGGGCGAGGGCCGCGAGGGAGGGGTCTGCTCCCCTGCCTCTCAGAGTCGAGCGGGATTTTTCTTCCTGCCTTCTCGAATCTGAGGCCAAGAAGAAGCTAGGGAGAAGCCAGGGCGCGGGGTGCATACTTGAGCGCGAGGGCTTTGGAGATGGCAGAGCTCTGGGTGGCACCCGGCTCTCGTCCCTTGTATGGAAGTCAGAACCGAGCCTGAACTGCCAGGACTCTGAGCTCCAAGATTTCTCCTGCGCGCGGAACGGACCCGGCTGCGAGCAAGTTCGCAGAGCAGGGAGGAGATGGCGGCGGGAGAGGAACGGTCTGTGAGTGGAAGGTGGCAGGGTGGCCGGCAGGGTGGCAAGGACCTGCGGACCAGGGAGCCTCTTGGAAGGGCTCTGCTGGAGGTGCGGGCTCCAGGCGGCTTCTTTGCACCTTGCCTGGGGGCGTGTGGGGGGGAGTGGTTTGAGAAAGTTTCCGGATTGGAATGTGTCTCCTCTGCTACTTGAGAGGAGACTCTGAACAAGAGACCATCAAAAACCGTAATGGTCGGGATGGTCCTAAAGCTTTCCGTTTGTCAGGTGGGAAAACTGAGACAGGGTGACCTCAGAAGCCTATGGAAAAAGGGTGGATCTTGCTGTGCCTCTCCCCTCCCCCGCTCCCATGCAGTCTTTCAGTGACCTCCTCCTCCTCCCGTCCAGGTTTTGGTATGTTCTGCTGTGGGACTGTCTCTGCAAGCACAAAAGGCTGTGCTGGGATCAGAATCGAAGAGACACTGAAGGAAGGCTCTGAACTAGACTCCCAGCCTCAGCGAGGGTATAGGCATGGTAAAATTAAACACAGAAAAAGGAAATTGGTTTCATATTGCAGCGATTCGCCGAGTGGCTAGACAGAAGGAGGAACTTTCCAGTGTTGAAGGTTGCTGGGCATGAAGGTTATTAGCCCTTCTCTCTGGAACCCCTGCTTCTATCTAGGAGCAAGTGTGACCCAATTGGTCTTGGGGTCTTTTTTAGTCTAAAATGGTTCTACGAGGCCATCACAGACATAGATTTACCAATAAGTTGACAGGATTCAAAGCCTGGCTATTCCATTTGCTGACCCTGTGACCTTGGACAAATCTCTCAGCTTTTCTAAATGTCACTTAAACCTCAATGGGAAAATGGGTTAGCTGTATGAACTTGTCGAGACTTGGGTTGTGTGTGAACAGTACTGTGACGGAGAAGTGACTGACTGCCTGTTGTGAAGTGTGTGCTCACCAAACGTCATTATTAGTATTTTAGTATCTGTAGGATTCCTGCCTCCTAACCAGCTTCTTTCCTTTGGGCTATTCAGGGAGCTGGGAGTTAGGCGTGTGTTGGGGGACATTCAAAGGTCTGCCTGTGAGGAGGCTAGACCCCTTCATGGGCTGACCTTGTCTGGTAGAACCTCTTGTTCCCTGCATCCTAGTGAAGTGTGGGTGGGGCATGTACAATTGCTTGGGAGTCCTTTACAAGGTCTGCAAAGCTGAAGTATTGCTGGCTGCCAGATGCTACAGGAAGGATGCAGAGTCCAGCCTACAGAGGGGGAAGGGCACCTGCTTGCCTGAGAGGCCAGGTTTGGAATGCTGGTGAGAGGACTTAGGGGGTCCGGTTGTTCTGTGAGTGGCAGAGGTGACTTCTGGAGAAATCCTCCAATCCCAGGGACTGTAGGATGCTTCTTCTAGAACTGTCTAAAGCAGGGGCCACTCTAGGTGAAAGGGCCAGGTCCATCAGACTGCCAGGTTGGGACTGTCAACTTTCAAGTCTGGGACAGAGGTGGGTATGGACTCTTTCTTTTGACTCTGGTCAGGCATTTTGGAAGAAACCAAGATCGATGTTCAGGTTAGGAAGGTAAAGAAAAGAGGAAGGCTATTGATGTGGTCTCTGCACCCCAGACATCGGCCCTTCAATCTGGGGGAGTTTCCACAGTATGCGGAAGTCATGAGCTGGGTATAATTGACTTTCAACTTCCTGTAAGGAAGAGAAGTCTGTTCCGTATTCCCAGTGCTACCTCCCCTGTCTGCCACAGTCTGTTGGTGGATGCCCTGGCTCCTGAGTGCCCAGGTAAATTAGGGTCTGACTCAGACTCTGCTTGTGGTTGGAGCAGTGCCCTCTAACTGGCTTTGACCCACCCCGCTTCCCTTTGTTGATAGAGATGGAAAGGAGTGTGTTTAAACCCCTGGACAGCCTAAAGCTGTGGACTTGGCTCAGGAAGTGGGTAGTGAGTGCTGGTATGAGTGTGTCTCAGGACATTTACACGGAGGCGGAGGTGTGTCTGGTAGGAGGCCCCCTGCAAGAAACCAGAGTGGGAGGAGGCATGATGCTGGGTACTGGAGTTAGCTCGTAGCTGTGGGCCTGTGGCCCGGCATACGTCAGTCTGTGGAGTTGTCAGGTCCTAGGTGCAGGTGGTTTCATGTTTATATGTCTGAAACAGAAAGCTGGGATCTGGTTTCTCAAGGAGCGAGGGTTGCTGAGCTAGGAGATACTGGAAGCTGCTAGCCCTGGCTTCTTTGCTATGCCTTGCCCTTTCCAGTGTCTAGGTCCCCTCTCTGCCCTCTCCTCAGCAGGGCAGCCCGTAGCTCACATATATGCCTCTGCTTTGGTTTTCTCTCAGTTCTGCTGGGTGCTCATTAGGTCTCCCTGTGGCCCCTCAGTTTGCACTGAAAATGTGGGGGTGGGAGGTGAGGCCCAGTCAGGAGAGCACTATGAGCAGTGAGTGAGATTTAACTGTTTCTCTTCTCCACGAGAGCTGCTCCCTTCTGTGGGCTTCTCAGCTGGGGGCCCCCAGGTAGTGATCCCCTTCCCTCTGCTTCCACGGATGGGTTGAGCAGTTTGTGTGAAGAGTGGATCTGAATAAGCTATGGTTGGTAAGAACTTTCAGCTTTTTTAGAAGAGTGTGCATGTATGTGCGTGTGCATGTGTGCATATATGTATGCATCTCAGTATGTGTTATGTGTATTCCTATAGGCATGTGTGAATGTGCATATTTTAAATGTATGCACACACACACATACACACACACACTTTCCTGTATGCATACATCCTTCTGTAATGGTGTTCACACTTAGACATGTGTATACATGCACTTACAAGCACTTGTGTGTTTATGTGCACATACAA